>NC_059282.1:9716055-9723555 GCF_017591435.1 Portunus trituberculatus
AGCAGCAACACGGCAACGGTAGCCAAACCATGGCTGATCCGTCGGTCTGGTGGTGTATTCCCTGTGTGGGACGTGGCGTCTCTGGAGGGCGAGAAGGTGAGAGGTGAGTGCAAGTGCTTCACTCTCTGCTCCTCCCTGTAGCAGAGTGGCCCATGGGGTGTGGGTCAGGTCGCGGCGCAGGGAAGCCCAGTCTGCTTTGTTCCACAGCCAGATGGTGCGGGTGGTGGCCTCGTCCCGAGCCACGCCCACTTCCAGCTGTGTCAGTACAGCGTGATGATCAGAGCTGCCCACGAGCCCCAGCTGATGACACTGAAGCTTGTCCTCCTGGTAGTCTGAGATGACAGGGTCTAATGTCCCTCCTCGTTCATGTGTGGGGAAGGTGACATGATCTGTCAGACCCTGCACCTCAGGAGATTCTCGTAGGCGTCTCTTTCCAGGTGGTGATTGAGATCCCCCACAATCAGCACGTGGCTGCAGCTGTGTGCCATCATCAGGTTGTCTAAAGTCTCAGTCAGGTACAGGAGTGAGTCAGGCCCTTGTCGCGGGGGGCGATACAGGGCACACAGTAGGAGGGCTGAGCGGTCTGCCAGCGTTACTCGGAAGTACATCATCTCCATCAGTGGAGGCGTGTCTATGTCGAGTAGCTGGGCCTGCATTCCTTCCTTGAAGCAGACAGCCACTCCACCTCCTGTTCGCTCCTGTCGGTCCCTCCTCACCCAGTGGGTGAAGCCCTGCATCCTGCCATACGTGGGCTCCACCTCACTGTTCAGCCATGTCTCTCTCTCTCTCTCTCTCTCTCTCTCTCTCTCTCTCTCTGGTACTGGTGAAGAGGAGTGGTCCACTGCCGCCCCTGGCTCTGATTCCAGATACCAGGCTGAGGAAGGAGTGGGCGAGGTTGTGGTAAGGACTGAAATGAAGTGAGGTGGTGGGCGGGCTGAGGCGCTGCTCTCTCTCTCTCTCTCTCTCTCTATTTCAACAAGTCATTCATTCATTTACACATTCTTCAATCTTTCGTTTCTTCAACTTCCTATTATTGTCAATCACTCATTACTTTCCAATATCCTGCTGGGTCACTCTTGTTTGCTTGACACGAGAGAGAGAGAGAGAGAGAGAGAGAGAGAGAGAGAGAGAGAGAGAGAGAGAGAGAGGTGGAGGCAAAGGAGGAGGAGGATGATTAGGAGAAGGAGGAGGAGGAAGAAGAGGAGGAGAAAGGAGAAGATAGTATTTGAGGATGGTAAGGAATGCAAGAGGAAGAGGAGGAGGAGAAAGCAGAGGGAATAAATAGGAAACGAAGAAGGAAAGGAAAATATAGTAATGGAAAAGGAAAAAAATAAAACGAATAGAAAATAAAGAAAGGAAGTAGAGAAAAAGAAGGAGAATAATAATTAGAAAGAAAGAAAGTAAAAAAGGGAAACAAAAAAGCGAACAATAGATATGATAAAATAAAAATAAAAAAAAACAGTGTTAATTGAAGAGGAAAGTCTAAGATAATCAAAGAATAAGAGAAAATAAAGAAAAAAAGATTGAGAGCAGGAGATTTCGGGTGTGTCTTAAATCGGTCCCGTTGCTTCGCCGTTATGTCCATCTGAGGAAGAGATTGAGGCGTGTTTGTGTTACTGTAAATAGAGATCAGTGTGAGACGTGGTGCTGTTACGTTATGTTAATGTCACGTATTGTATTAAAGAGCTCGTATTCTCAAACCCTTCTATGCCTCACCTCCACTATCTCTAAAAGCTTTATTTAAATTTGCACGAGTTTTTAAAGGTGTTTTTACTATTCTAGAGGCCGAGTGACAAGATTTCTGTATTATTAACAGGAGAAATACTCTTGCAAACCCCGCTAATCATCTCTGTGGCCTTGCAAAACAGTCGCGGTGAGAGAGCAAAGTGGTTTTGAATAAGAGCCTTACTAAGAACAAGGAGAACGAACGTAGGAGGTTACAGGGATACATTGTTTGTCTTAGAGCATTGTTTGTGAGTCTCGGCGCCGCTAAGCTGGCGTCAAATTCTGAGGTTACGATGTTCATTTGTTTTTGTGGGTTCATCTATTTGTTCATCCGTTTCTATATTAAATTTCTACGTTTTCATATAATTTCAGATTGCTACTCTATCTGTCTATCTTTCTATCTATCTATCTATCTATCTATCTTGTCTCTCTACCTCTCTATCCACCTACCTAACTATCTATCTATCTATCTATTTTAGGCACAGAGGCACTAAAATATCTCCTCATCGCTGCCTAAATACATAAACGTCAAAGAGCCAACATATTTTCATCAATTGAGCGAAGAACAAAGAGACACACAATCGTAAGATAAGAGGAAGATAAATAAAGAGCGGGAAACTAAATAAAAAGAAAACGTAGAGGTGAAAGACGGAAATGCAAAGAGAAAGAGAATATAGAGATGGAAGAAAGGAATGGAGAAATGACAAATAAAGATGAGAGAGAGAGAGAGAGAGAGAGAGAGAGAGAGAGAGAGAGAGAGAGAGAGAGAGAGAGAGAGAGAGAGAGAGAGAGAGAGAGTAGTGAGATCGATGTTATGGAAATATGAGTTGTATTATAAAAAACTGCATGAAAAAAAAAAACAAAAAACAAGTGGAAATGTTCTCAGTTGTCACGTAAAAAAAATAAGAAAATGAAGAGAAAAAAAAGAGACAGGAATAAAAAAGTAAAAATCCTGAATGATAAAAAAAGAGAGAAAGTTAAAAAAAAGAAGAAAAACCAGATACGATGAAAAAGAAAAAAAATACCAGAGAGAGAGAGAGAGAGAGATAAACTGGACAAACAAACTAACAAATAAACGAACGAAAGGTAGGAAAGATATACAGGATGTGGCGCTGGAGGAGTAGGAGGAGGAGGAGGAGGAGGAAGAGAGGAGAAAGCGAGGTGGGTGTTGTCTATGCAAGTTAAGTTCCTTGTATCTTCCGTTTTCTTTTTGGCTCTTTAGCAGGAAGGGGAGTCTCGTGTAAATGAAAATAAATGAATAGATAAAGAAGTAAAGAAGTAAATTTTGCAGTTTCTTAGTGGTTTTTTTATTCGTTTTGTTCATCTTTATTCGTTTGTATTTTCTTTTTTGTTATCTTATAGTTTCTAAACTTGATTCACTTCTTTTTCTTATTCTCTTTCTTTTTTTTTTCTTCTTCTTCTCTTAGTTTTCTCCTCCTCTTCAAACTCCTCCTTCTCCTTCTCCTCAACATCCTCTTCCTTCTCTTCCTTCTAATCCTACGTCTTATACTTAATATCACTTCTTCCTCCTCCTCTTCCTTCTCCTCCTCCTACTATACTACTGTTGCTACTACTACTACTACTACTACTACTACTACTACTACTACTACTACTACTACTACTACTACTACTACTACTACTACTACTACTACTACTACTTCTTCTACTTCTACTCTACTACTACTACTACTACTACTACTACTACTACTACTACTACTACTACTACTACTACTACTACTACTACTACTACTACTACTACTATTACTTTGCATCTTTCTCCTCTCTTGTAAAGTGGGAGAAAGAGGAAGACAGAGACGGAAGCTGAGGAGGAGGAGGAGGAGGAGGAGGAGGAGGAGGAGGAGGAGGACAGGTAAAGGTGAGAAGAATATGGTAATTAACACCTTCGTCTTAGTTTACCTGTGCAATCTTCTCGTGACTTTCTATTTTCTTGTCTTTTTAACACTTTTTTTCTTATTCTTTCTCTTTTTTTCTTGGTCATATCCTGTGTCTTCTTTCTCTTCTAGTTGTTGTTGTTGTTGTTGTTGTTTCTTGTATTATTATTTTTTTCTTCTTCTATATCTCGTTCTTCCTTTTTTTTCTTCTAGTTTTCTTGTTTTCTTCCTCTAGTCCTCCTCCTCCTCCTCCTCCTCCTCCTCCTCCTCCTCCTCCTCCTCCTCCTCCTCCTCCTCCTCGCCGGTATTGGAACAGGTATGGCAGTAAAACGTTTTTTTCTTCACTTTTTCCTCCGTGAGTCATAAGTAGAACGTTTCCAGTAAGGTCTGAAGTTTGCAAGTCGAACGTTGTATTGTTATCTCTCTCTCTCTCTCTCTCTCTCTCTCTCTCTCTCTCTCTCTCTCTCTCTCTCTCTCTCTTCCCTTTTAGAGTTTAAGTAGAAGTAAAAAATAATCGTTTATTATTATACATTTATTTTTTTTTTTGCTGTTCTTTTTCTTTCTTTCTATTTTGTGATTTGGACTGTAAAGGAGAATGTTTTTTAGCCCTTTTTTCTCTTACTTTTCCTTTTTTTCTTTCATTTTTTACAAGAGGTGGTTTTTATTTTATCTTTCTTTCATAAGGGTCAATAAAACAAAAGCCATCTGTATTCTGATTTCTATGGCATATATATTTTTCCTTCCTATTTTTTTCTCTTCTTCTCCTTTTTTTCTCCCTTTCCTCTTCACTCTCCTCCTCTTCTTCCTCTTCTTCTTCCTCCTCCATTTTCTTCCTCTTTCTCTTTTTATCGTGAGTTTTAGAAGAAGATACGTATACATTTTTATTTCCACGCTATACTAATTTTTTTCCCTCGTCTTGTATTGAGGGTGTAAGTTTTTTAAAAGGATTTGAATTGCGGAAGAAAAAATATATTCCCTCAGACTTTTGTGAGTTAGAATGACAGGCTTTCATATTGATCTGTCTATGTTTGTTTGTGATATTTATTGAGTGTTTGAAGAGATGTGAGAGTTTGAATGTTTGAATGTTTGTCTGTCTGTTTGTTTATCTGTCTGTCTGTCTGTCTGGCTGGCTGGCTGTGTCTTCCTGTTTGTTAATCTTTCCTTCCTTCCTTCCTCTTCATCCCACCATTTCCTTTATCTCATCTCCCTTTTCTCCTTTTCTCCCATCCATCTCTTCTTTCCTCTTCTTTCCTCTTCCTGAACCTCCCATCACTTTCCTTCTTCTTCTTTCTTAGTCTCTCTTTCCATCTCCACTTTCTTATTTCCTTTTCCTTTCTCTCCTTTCCTTTTCTTTTATCTTCCTTCACCTCCCATCATTAACCTTTCGTCTCTTTTCTCCTTTTCTTCCTTTTCTCTTAGTCTTTCTTTCCATCTCCACCTTCTCTCATTTTTTTTTCTTCTTTCTCCCATCCATCTTTCCTTTCCTCTTCTTTTATCTTCCTTCACTTTCCATCACTATAACATTTCGTCTCTTTCCTTCTTTCCTTCCTCTTCTCTCAGCCTCTCTTTCCATCTCCACCCTTTTTCCTTTGTTCTCCCACCCATCTCTCCTTTCCTCTTCTTTTATCTTCCTTCAACTACCATCTCTATAACATTTCGTCTCTTTCCTTCTTTCCTTCCTATTCTCTTAGTCTTTCCTTCAGGAGAACCTAACCTAACCTAACCCACATAGCATAGTCTTCGATCTTCAATAGTGACATACATTTTTTACGCTAACCAGTTCTTTGTCTCTATTTTTTATTTTTTTTACAGGTAGTGGCATAGAAAAGACTGGTTTGTGCCATCCACCACTGGCAACCCTCCCTCCCTACCTCCCTACCTCCCTTCCTCTCTTACCCCGCTTTATACGACGCCTAAAACTGTGCTATAAACGACACACAAGTGCTAATAAAAGCATCTATAGCTCGAGGCTTTAAAGAAACCGAAGTTAGCCTGTTTTTTACCCGAAAGATGAACGAGTGAGAAAAGAAAACGGACTTGTGATTAAAAACAGTGGCAGTGAATGATGACAAAGGGAACTGACACCACTAACAGAGTCTCTGAATGAAGGACGTGAGGTGATTGGATTGTACAGGAGGACGTGACAGGAAGCGGAGGAACGGAGGAGAGGAAAACATGGGAGGAGGAAGAAGATGCCAGGGTACCACATCGTGCCGAGTGTTTCTGCTGGCAGCTGTGGTGTTGTGTTGTGTAGGTAAGTAAGTGATGGAAGAGAGAGAGAGAGAGAGAGAGAGAGAGAGAGAGAGAGAGAGAGAGAGAGTAAATCGTGTGCATTTTTTTCAGAACTAGTAATAGTAGTAGTAGTAGTAGAAGTAGTAGTAACAACAGCAGTAGTAGTAGTAGTAGTAGTAGTAGTAGTAGTAGTAGTAGTAGTAGTAGTAGTAGTAGTAGTAGTAGTAGTAATGGTAGTAGTAGTAGTAGTAGTAGTAGTAGTAGTAGTAGTAGTAGTAGTAGTAGTAGTAGTAGTAGTGTGTATGTGTGTTTGCATCAAAAGTAATGAGGCGTGCGTGTGTTACTTGTGCGTGTTTGCGTGTGTGTCAATTTGCGTGTGTTTGCGTGCAGGGTCGGCGGCGGGGATCTGCGTGGTGGACAACAAGAAGGGTTGGTTTGTGTCCTGCGGCGTGAGGGACTCCTACCTCTTCCGCCTCAAAGACTACGGCGGCATCAATGCAAACTTTGACTTCAGTAAGTGTGCGTGCAACAACTCACAGGAAGGTACTTAAATGTTGCACACAAGAAAATACTTCTCGTTGTCTTATAGAGATAGAAAAACACCTCCTTTACTATCATTTGTTTCCTTATTACATTATTACTTTAATATTGCAGTAAGTGTTTAACCTCTTCAATACTAGGACACATTTTTGTCTTGAGAATTGTATACGATCATTTTATTAACAATAAGAAGGGTCTATGGAAGTCAGAAGATTAATGGCCACAGTCTCCACTATTTTAATGCCCCACATAAGTTTCTGAAGGTGTATAAAATCACCTTATAGTAAGCAATATGAAAATGGAAACGCGTCTCAATACTAAAGGGGTTAATAGTTGGTATATCTTGTAACTATTCCCTATTTTTTTTTATCAGTAAGAATAGGATATTTCACCTAGTACATTTGACGGGGGTGTATTGAAGTGTAACGCCAAGTTCAAGGATTATTTCTTTGCTACGGTGGAGTAATTGAGTCACCACGTAATGCATCGCCACTAAGCCGTAACAGTTACTGCATTCCCCGGAGCGCGGCCTCGGGATGGTGTGAAGCAACGCGTGGTTACTGGTTACGGCCGAGCATGCCTGTCTTGCCTGTCTCGCCTTCACTGCACTCATTTTCTGTTTCAAGAGCCACGGGATGGTTAGTCAGGTTCCCACGAGTGTTTTCCTGTTGCTGATACAGAATATTTATTTACCAACCCCTTTATTACTGGGACACTCTTTTTGCCATGAGTTTTGGATGTGATTAGGCGATTTTATCTACTTTAGGATGGTTCTATGGAGATCAGAAGATTAATGGCCACAGTCTTCACCATTTTAACCCCAACACAAGTTTCTAAAGGTGCATAAAATCGCTAGAAAGTAATCATAATTAATATGTAAACGCGTCATGGTACTGAAGGGTTTAATTCATCACTAGAAGCATGAAAACACCTTTGAAAACTTAAGTATCTTTCACCGCAGCCTATCAAACGTCACTGAGACGAGACGGCAAAGTGCGTGAGAAGACATCACAAAAACAAGCAATTTTACAGATGATTGGAGGCAGTGATGACTTGTCTGACGCTTGGATAGCTGTCAGGCACTCTGGGAACACTTATGAGAGACTCTGCC
>NC_059282.1:9728555-9781055 GCF_017591435.1 Portunus trituberculatus
CTCTACGCGGACACACAGCTCGGATGCAAGGTGAGAGAGAGAGAGAGAGAGAGAGAGAGAGAGAGAGAGAGAGAGAGAGAGAGATGTTATAGTTGAAGTAATTTTAGTGCCACATTCTGCCTCTTCCCCGCACTTTAGTACTTCAAAAAGGTTCTTACGCGGACACACAGCTGAATGCAAGGTGAGAAAGGGCCATATTCTCTCTCTCTTTGCTCTCTCACCATCACTGCTTTCCAAAGGCTTTAGATGAAGATACTTGTATTTTTAAGAGTATTTTTATAGTTCTGGTGATAAATTGGCAAGATTTTTAGCTTATTATAAGGAGAAGCTGTCTTGAAGGTCCAGCTAGTTATCACTGTGGCCTTGGAAAATTGTCGTAGTGAGAAGGGAAGACGTTTAAAGACAGGTTGTGATAGTTTAAGTCATTTTAATGTTATATTCTGCCTCTGCGCCACACTTCAGTACTTCAAAAAGGTTCCAGTCGTACACATAGGTTTTTAGGGTTTTGTTTTAAGTTCAGATCTTTAGCCACACTTCAGTACTTCAAAAAGGTTCTAGTAGCATAGCTCTATGTTGCACACCGGTTTCAAGGCTTTGTTTTACGGTTCTAGTGATAGTTGAAGTCTTTTAGTACCCACTGTCTCTATCCCGCACTTCAGTACTTCAAAAGGTTCTAGTAGTGTAGCTCTATGTTGCACAAAGGTTTTTAGGTTCTTGTTTTACGGCTGTAGCGAGAGATTAACAAGATTCTGCATCATTAACATAAAAAAAAAAAAAACACTTGCAAACCGGTTTTTCGTCCCTGTGGCTCTTGAAAGGAGACGTGAAGTGTGACTCAAGCAAATTTCTGAAACACTTCTTCCCCGAACTACGACTACATTCAAAACTTTAGGTTTTTAAAGGTGTTTTTATGGTTCCGGTGACAAATTAACAAGATTTCTACGTTGCTGACAGGAGAAAACAGTCTCGAGAACCCGGCTTTATCATTTCTGCGATCTTTGAAAATAGTCATGGAGAGAGAGATAGAGAGCAAAGCGTTTTCTAAATATATCTCTTACGTTTTCCTGTGTTATATTGATGGCTTTGTTTATTCTGGATAACAAATAAGAAGTGTGTTTACAGACTCTTGTGATTTCAGTTTACTTTGTTTTGTTATGGATATCAAATAAAGAGAATTTTCGAGAGCTTACGAGATTTTGTACTGAAATTTGGATGCCAAAGAGAGAGAGAGAGAGAGAGAGAGAGAGAGAGAGAGAGAGAGAGAGAGAGAGAGAGTCAAGTGAAGGAGAACAGACGCAAAGGGAGAGAAAGTTTACAGAAGGAAGAGGAGATGACGGAATTAATAAAAGATAGGTGAAAGAGGAAGGAGAATGTAAAAAAGAAACTCGCAGACACAGATGGAATGTTGCGAGAGGAAGTTGAGGAAGAAAAAGATGAGGAAGTAAAAAAAACGGTAAATAACTCGAAGAATAAGAAGAGAGGAAAAAAATAACCAGAGAGAGAGAGAGAGAGAGAGAGAGAGAAAGCATACCGCAGATGATACCAAAGTGTTACCAACTAAACTGTCAAACCTTTCTTTATTCTTAGCTTCTTACCTGATTATCGTCATGACTTGCACCTTTCCTCGTCTCCCTCACCTACTTCTTTACCTGTCCGCCTCACCTGCGCCAGAGTGAGAGGGAGAGGAACACGATCACCCTCTCACTCTCTCTCTCACATCCTCTCACTCTCTCACTCCGTTATCTCTCTCTCCCCTTCCTTCGGTCCCTCGCTCTCACTTCTTAACGGTTTCTCTTGATGCTAAAGGATACTCTCTCACTTTCTCTCTCTCTCTCTCTCTCTCTCTCTCTCTCTCTCTCTCTCTCTCTCTCTCTCTCTCTCTCTCATTCCTTCAGTTCCTATGTCTCACTTGCGTTTTTCTATCTTCATTTTTATTTCCTGTGTGTGTGTGTGTGTGTGTGTGTGTGTGTGTGTGTGTGTGTGTGTGTGTGTGTGTGTGTGTGTGTGTGTGTGTGTGTGTGTGTGTGTGTGTGTGTGTGTGTGTGTTACTTTTTGTTCCTGTTTCATATCTGTTTTTCAGCAAGTTTTATCTTATAGCATAATCTTTCTTTTATCTTTCTATATATGTTTCTTGCATCTGTCCTGGTGATTCTACTTTTTTCTTTCTCTCTTTTGCGCACCTACTCCTCACTATAATATTCTGAATGTACCAAGACGCGTTTTCATATTCACTCTGGCTACTGTTTTGGCGATTCTATACAGCTTTAGACACATATGTTGGGATTAGAATCGTAAAGACTCTGGCCATTAATCTTCTGACCTCTATAGACCCTTCCTATTGCAAATAAAATCGTTTTGTCACACCCCCAAAAAAAAAAAAAGCGTCTCAGTATTGAAAGGGTTAATACGATCATATGTACCTTTCTTCCTCAGGTGTTCCATATGTGTCTACCAGCGGCCGTGGGCAACACAATGACCAGCTTCTTGTGCCCAAACATGACGCTCTTCGACCAGTCCATCCTGCAGTGCAATTGGTGGTACTACGTGCGCTGCGAGGACTCCCATTTGAACTACGACGCGAACCTTCCCCTTGCACTGAGCTACAGAAAGGTGAACGCCGCGCAGCTCCCCCTGACGGCTATCCAAGACTACAACTCCCTGTCCCTGCTTGATATCAGCGCCAGGACAGCGAGGAAACTTGACGGAGGGGCTGAAGGAGGGGCTGTCGGGAGAATGGGTCTTGCTGATGTGGAAGAGGAAGAAATGGAGGATGATTCAGTTGCTACTACAGAAACAGTTGGAAGGGATTTTGATGGGGAGATGGGAACTGGAGAACAAGAGACAGGCGGAAAAGATGATGAAGAACAGGAAGTCATAATTGAAGAAGAGATAATGACAAGTGATACTGAAGAAGGAAAAAGTGAAGCAGTGAGAGGAGACAACGAAAAGAAAACTGGAGATGGAGAACAAAGAGATGATGAAGAAGAGGAAACGAAGAGTGAAGAACAAGACATGCTAAGAAGTGGTAACAAAGAGGATGAAAGGAAAAATGAAAGAGAGACAGATGGAAAAGATTCTGAAGAAGAAGAGGGGAAAAACAGAAAAGATGAGAAAAGCAGAAGCGATGATGGAGAACAAGAAACTGATAACGAAGAAGAAAAAACAGTTATAGATGAAGATAAAGTTCAAGATAGAGTGAAAAGGTTCTTACCATACAAAATATACAATGTAGAGAGAGACGAAAGACTTCTAAATGATCGCAAAGTAGAAGAGGTGAGAGAATACTGGGAGAGGGAGGAAATAAAAGGAGATACGGGTTTGTTAAGTAGAAATAAGAGACATGAACATAATCTCGACTCTGTTCTCGTTTCTCGCCTTCGAATAAGAGATCTCCCGCCATATTCTTAATATAATAACCGGCCATTATCTTTTTTTTTTCTTTTTTAAGCTTTCTCTTCTCCATTTCTTGCTTAAACTTATGATGTTCACTGTCTTTACTTTAAATTTCTTGCGTTCCTTTTCATCTTATTTGTCAATTCTTCGTTGCAAGAAATCAAAGTTATTAAAGAGAGAGAGAGAGAGAGAGAGAGAGAGAGTGCGGATGTGGGGGGGAAGGGAAGAACAGTCAAGAAATTTCGTGCGTGTAATATGAGTTGTATATTTGTTGTTATTATTGATATTGTAATCATTATCTTTTACAAAGGCTCAGTAAGTAATAGATTCTAACGTGTTCCGTCCAGTTTAGTACCTTTATTGTTATCTTTATTACTACTTAAGTTAATTTTGTCGTATTTTTTGTATTTTTCGTTATTGTGTATATTCGTAATAGTGTTTTTCTTTTCTTTTTTGTATGTATGTGTCTGTATCTCTGTTTTGTATTTTGTTATTTATTGATTTATTTCTCTCTAGCAAACAGGAGCGTTGATCGCATCTGTTCAGGAATTTTTGTATACGTACGTGTGTGTGTGTGTGTGTGTGTGTGTGTGTGTGTCGATATAGTAATGTGAATAATTTGTTTTCTATACACACATATGTCCTGGAGATATATATGTAAATAAATAAGACTTATACTACAGTTGCCCTTATTTAAAAGAGAATCACATAAACCAGAAGCAAAGAAAAAAAAAAAAAAAATTACATAGAATTATACTAGATTGAAATACGAAAGATAATTATATACACTTCCTACGAAAGCGCTGCATACACCACCTGCTGAAAAGAATTACATACACCAGATAAAATTACATACACACATTACCCAGCATTCCTTTCACCATTCACCCCACTCATGCCACTAATAACGAGAAGAAAAAGGCGGGAAACAATTATTGAGACCACTTTAGTTGAAATTGACGTAGGAAAGTTTAAATAAAGGCACGAAAGTTGAAAGAGAAGTACGAACGATTAAATAAAGGCACGGAAGTTGAAACACAAGTACGAAAGCTTAAATAAAGGCACGGAAGTTAAAATAGAAGTACGAAAGTTGAAATAAATGCACGAAAGTTGAAAGAGAAGTACGAAAGTTGAAACAGAGGTACGAAAATGGAAGTAGAGGTACGAAAGTTGAAGTAAAGTAAGAAAATTAAAATGGAAGTAAGAAAAATTGAAATGGAAGAACGAAAGTCGAAATAAAAGCACGAAAAATTAAAATCAGAGGTACGAAAATTGAAATAGAGGTAAGAAAATTTAGATACATGTAAGGAAATTTAAATAGAAGTACGAAAGTTGAAATAGAGATACGAAAACTGAAATAGAGGTACGAACATTGAAAAAAAGTACGAAAGTTGCAATAGAAGTACGAAAGTAAAAAAAAAAGCACGAAAATTGAAAAAGAAGCACGAAAATTGAAATAAAGGCACGAAATGTTAAAATAAACAGTACGAATATTTTAAAAAGGCACGAAAAATAGAATAAAAGCACGAAAATTGAAACAGAGGTACGAAAGTTGCCGGCAGCTCAGTACCCAGACCGAGTCCCAGCCAGCCCAGGTGAAGATGGCGTCTGCTTCGCTTTGCCGTCATATTTTCCGTCTTTCTCCCCGTCTCACCTGTCGCCCTGCCCCGTTACTCGCCAGACAGGTAAATAAGGGACTAATTAACCCTTAGACACCTCAATTAACAGCTGTCATGGCGGATAAATAGGAATACGTAAGGAAATATAAGCTTGGGTGCTCTCCAACTATATTTTACGTTTTTGAATCTCATTATTTTTGTTTATTTTAGCTATTTTTTCCCTGATATTTGTGAGAGGTTTGAAGAGGGTGTATTAGTGTATCCTGGGTGTATTGCGTGGTGTATGGGGGTGTTGAGGGTGTGTGTATGTGTGTTTGACTGCTAGTTTGTGTATGGGTGGCCTTGGGTGACGTCTTGCCTCCCCCCCTTCCCCCTCTATCACTCACCATTCCCACCCCGCCCCCCTCCTACACTGCATTGCCTCTCCGGCTAAGATTATATACGTAGAAGAGAGAGAGAGAGAGAAATGGCTGTTCAGTTGCAATGTTTATCAAATTTTGGGTTTATTTGTTTATTATCAGTAAATTTGTGGTTTCTATTCATTCTCTTTCCCTTCCAACATCTCCTTTACTTATTTACATCCCCCACCCGCTCCCCTTAATAACTTAACCTAACCTAATATTTCAACACCCCAGCTAACCTTAACGTAACATTTCAACTCCCTACCTAACCTAACCTAACATTTTTTCAACCCCTAACCCCCTTTGGACCCTCCCCCAATAAACTAACTTACCCCCCCACCCACCCACCTGGACACTGACTGAATAACATGGATTTGCTGAAGAGAATTACATTAGACCAAAGAGAATTACATAAATTTACCAAAGAGAATTACATGGATTTACCAAAGAGAATTATATTGGACCACAGAATTATATAGATGAATTACATAGATTTATTAAAGAGAATTACAATCTTGCCTTGATGAGGTTTCTTCTCCCTTGCCTGTCACAGTTGCATCTTCCAACCAAAATGTACTTAACAGTGGCAAGAAAAGGCCCTCTGGTGGTTGCCTAATTTCAGACTATTAGACCGTAGACATAGAGATAAATTTGTAGTTTCAACCAATATACCCTATCTTCTGTTCTGAAGTTATTATTAATTTCCATTAGGGTAGAATAGGGTTAGGAATACTCGTAGAAGTGTGACATAGGCTTTGAAAATATGTATAGTTACGTGTAGTGTATTGGTTGAAACTCCAATAATTTTGACGTATAGAATTAAATAGCAATGAAAACTTATTTATTAACCCCCTGGCGCTGTGTTCCCCTTCAGCCCTGTGTGGTGAGTGCCTGCAGTGTTGCCACCTCAGCGCTCCGTGATGCCAAGATATATGAGTCGTCACTGGAGGCTGTCAAAGATGTCACTCCTGGGTCCAAACTGCTGGTGGGAGGTGAGCAAGAGAAAAGGGGGAGAAAGGGAGAGGGTGGGTAGGAGGGAGAGAGAGAGAGAAGAAAAAGAGGAGGGATAAAGAGAGAGGAGGAAAATGGGAAGGAAGAGGGTGGATGGGAGGGAGGGAGGAAGAGAGAGAGAGAAGAAAAGAGAGAGAGATAAAGAGAGAGGGAGGGAAAAATGGGAAGGGAGGGAGGAAAGGAGGGAAAAAGGGAAGGGGAGGGAGAAAGAGTGAGGAAAGGAGAGAGAGAGAGAGAGAAAAAAAGAAAAGGTAAGCTTGTCCATCACCTCTTCTACTCATAACCACCCCACCACCCACTACCCCTTACTTACCCACCTCACCACCACCTAACTCATTCTCACCCCACCACACAACCATCTATTCACCCACCCACCACCCACCATTACCTACTCATACTTTACTCAACCCACCACAAACACCCACCTATTCACCCACCCACCCCATAATCCTCCATCAAGTACTCTAAATCATTCTTACCTTACTCTGGTACACTCTGGAACTCCCTATCTGCTTCTATATTTCCAACTTCCTATGACTTGACCTCATTTAACCCCTTTAGTACAATGATGTCTTTCTATAGTCATTCTGGTTAGTATCTGGTGATTTTATACAACTTCAGAAACTTATGTGGGGGATTAAAACAGTGAAGACTCTAGCCATTAATCTTCTGACATCCATAGACCCGTCCTAATGTCAATAAAATGGTTGAATCGTACACAGATCTCAAGCTTAAAATGCATCCTGGTATTACAATGGGTTAAAAGGACATTTCAAGACATTTATTCTTTCATTTTAGCTAACTCTAGAACATGCAAGGGGACTGACAACTAAGTGGACCTTTTTCGTATTATATTGCCTTTAGCCAGTTATTACTCCCTTACATGTGAAAATAACAGTAATCCCCCGCAGGTTTCGGACTTTGTGGTATCCCGGAAAACCTCATTGCTGGGCTGCTGGAGACAAAAGTTGACGGTCTAACGGTGGTCAGTAACAACGCAGGGGTCGACAACTTTGGTTTGGGTCTCCTGTTGAACCAGCGGCAGATCAAACGCATGATTTCCTCCTACGTTGGGGAGAATGCGGAGTTTGAGCGGCAGTATTTGAGTGGAGAGTTAGAGGTGGAGCTGACGCCGCAGGTTAGTGGAACAGTGGAAGGATGGAAGTGTGTGTGTGTGTGTGTGTGTGTGTTTATTTTTCTTTTTTGTTTTGTTTTTCTTAGTTGTTTATTTTATCTTTTATTTATTTATTTATTTTTTTTTTGTGCATGTGTGTTTATTTTTGTGTCTTGTGTTGTGTTTTTTTTATTTATTTATTTATTTTGTGTGTGTGTATGTTTGTTTTTTGTCTTGTGTTGTGATATTACTCTTTTTCTCTGTGTGTTTATTATTGTTATTCCTTCCGTATTTTGTGTGTTGAGTGTCGTTTTCATTATTATTGTTATTGTTATTATTATTATTATTATTATTATTATTATTATTATTGTGTTTAGCTTTTTGTTTGTGTGTGTGTGTGTGTGTGTGTGTGTGTGTGTGTGTGTGTGTGTGTGTGTGTGTGTGCGCGCTACATCATTCATATCATAATTACCATGTGTTTACTACAGTCCAGCACTTATATGATAGGAAACACTCATTAATCCCTCACACAACAAATAACTCACATTCACAACAACAAAAGATTAAACAATTGACTAACATGTACATTTAACCCCTTCAGTACTAGGACATGTTTTCATATTCATTCTGGTTATTATTTGGTGAATTTATACAGCTTCAGGAACATATATTGGGATTAGAATACTAAAGACTCAGGCCTTTAATTTTCTGACCCCCATAGACCCTTCCTAATGCAAATAAAATCATCTAATCATGGCCAAAAATCGGTAGAAATGCGTCTCAGTATTGAAGGGGTTAACTATCATGAATACACAGTGAGCAGTGTTGCCACCTCCACAGGGCACACTGGCAGAGAGGTGCAGGGCGGGAGGAGCTGGCATCCCTGCTTTCTTCACTCCCACAGGCTATGGCACTCTGGTTCATGAGGGCGGCTCTCCTATCAAGTGAGTGGCACTTTTGATGGCACTGTTACATTCTAGATAGTTTGAATTGCAGTGTCTCCATTTTTATCTATCTATCTTCCAATTTTAGTCTCTCCATATGTATTTATTTATTTCACTATTTTCATGTACATATCTTTTCTAGCACTGTTGATGGTACTTTTACATTCTGGATAGTTTAAGTAGTTTCTTCATCTTTATCTATCTATCTTTAAATTTCAGTCTCTTCATGTATTTATCTATTTCTCTTGCATTGTTTTTATTTACAAATCTTTTTCTGGCACTAGATAGTTTAAGTTACAGCCTCCATCTTAAGCTATCTTCAAATTTCAGTCTTTTCATTTGTATTTATTTATTTCACTTGCATTATTTTCATTTACAAATCTTTTTCTGGCACCATAGATGGCACTGTTACATTCTAGATAATTTGAATTTCAGTGTCTCCATATTTATCTATCCTCAAATTTTGGTCGCTCCATAAGTATCTATCTTCAAATTTCAGTCTCCATCTTTAACTTTGTATCTTCAAATTTCAGTCACTCTATCTTTACCTATCTTCAAATTTCAGTCTTCCCATATCCATCTATCTACCTCACTTCTATTAATGTCATATACAAATCTTTTTCCCCTTAGATATGGAGCAATGGGCGTGGTGGAGCTGCAGAGTGCCCCTAGAGAGTGCAGAGACTTTGGGGGACGCAGCTATATCATGGAGGAGGCGATCACTGGGGACTTTGCTCTCATTAAGGCGTGGAAAGCTGACAAGGCAGGGAACTTAATCTTCAGGTATTGCTGGTGGTTGTGGTGGTGGTGGTAATAGTAGTAGGTGTCAGGTCATTGTTTTGTAGTTTGAGTGTTTATTGGCTATAGTTGTGTGTGTTTGTTTTTTCAGGCTACCTGGATACAGAGAGGTGGGAAGTAAGAGTATTAATAGTAGTAGTAGTTGTGTGGTCATTGCTTTGTAATCTAAAGTGTGTAATGGATATACTCCTTTATTCTTCAGGCAACAGAACAGGAAGGAGTGAATGGTGGAAACTATAAAGCACATTACTTGTTTAGGCCATTCAGTACTGGGACACATTTTTACCTTGAGTTTTGGTTACAATTAGACCATTTTATTGACATTAGGAAAGGTTTTTGTAGATCAGAGGATTAATGGCCAGAGTCCTCACTATTTTAATCACCCCACATAAGTTACTGAAGCTGTATAAAATCACCAAATAGCAACCGGAATTAATATGAAAATGTGTCTTGGTATTGAAGGTGTTAAACCAGCAGAATTCACAGGAAATTATATTGAAAACTTGAACCAACAAAACACAGAGGAAATAAACACAAAAATTGATAAAAAAAAACACATCCCAAACATAGAAAAAGAGATAATAAACACAAAATTCTTGAAAACATGCCCCAAACCAACAAATCATAGAGAAAATAACACCAAAACTTATTAAACATGCCAATAAATAAAGTAGATAAACACAGAAATCTATAAAATATACCCAAACCAAGAAATATAGAAAATAAACACGGAAAACAATAAAACACACCCCAAACTAACAAATCATGGAGAAAATAACACCAAAATTTAATAAACATGTCAATAAATAGAGTAAATAAACACAGAAATCTTTGAAAAATCACCTTAAACTAACAAATAAAAAAATAGATACACAAAGCTATAAAACACAAGCCAATAACCAATAGAGCTCAAGTAACGGGCACTAACACTTGCAGGAAGACAGCACGTAACTTCAACCAGGCGATGGCGAAGGCAGCTCACACTACAGTGGTGGAGGTGGAGGAGCTGGTGGAGGTTGGGGAGATAGGAGAAGATGAGGTGCACGTCCCAGCTATCTATGTGGACCGAATTGTGGTGGGGGAGAAGTATGAGAAGAGAATTGAGGTAAGTGTGTGTGTGTGTGTGTGTTTGTGTGTTTAGCTAGTTGTATATTACAGGGTTTGAATTGGGCTCCTAGTGACCTGTCTTCTTATCTACTTTTATCAAACTTTTCCTTAGATTTGTGCACTCTTTCTACTGCTACAATCGCTTCACTCAAATCGTTCCAGATATCCACTGTCCTATGTGGAAAATGAACTTTTTAATGTTCCTCAGACACTGAATTTTCATGATCTTGGAATGTCCTCTTGTTTGATTATCTCCACTTTATGTGTGTGATTGTGTATGTGACTGTCTTAAAAATCTTTATATCACACACATGACAGCACAGTTTAACCAAAGGACACACCTCCTCTTTTACCCCACACAGTCTAGCAAAAGGTATAATTTATTTAATCTACAGTTTAACAAAAGATACCTCTCACAAAACTAAAAAAAAAAAAAAAAAAGTTAGGTACTCATCACACAGGAAAGTTGAGCCAAAGAGCACACCTCCTTTCTCACCCCAAATAGTTTAGCAAAAGGTATAATTCATTTAATCTACAGTTTAACAAAAGGGACCTCTCACAAAACTGCCTAAAACTATATACCACACACTTTACAGCACAGTGTTACCAAAGGGCACACCTCTCTCACCCTACACAGTCTAGCAAAAGATACAATTTATTTAATCTACAGTTTAACAAAAGGGACCTCTCACAAAACTGCCTAAAACTATATACCACATATGACAGCACAGTGTTACCATAGGACACACCTCTTCTTTCACCCACACAGAGGCTCACACTGAAGAAGAAGAAGAGCAGTGTAAGTGCAGCCACTCAGAATCCTGCTATTGCCATGAGAGAGAGGATTGTTCGCCGCGCTGCCCTTGAGTTCAAGCACGGCATGTACGCAAACCTAGGAATTGGTATGCCCATGCTTGCTAGTAACTACATTCCTGATGGTGAGTCAGTTTTAGGGTGTGTGTGTGTGTGTGTGTGTGTGTGTGTGTGTGTGTGTGTGTGTGTGTGTGTGTGTATGTCTGTGGATTTGGACAGTTTTTGGCGTGTGTGTGAGTTTGATCAGTGGATTTTGTGTGTGTGTGTGTGTGTGTGGGATTTAGGACAGTTTTTGGTGTGTGTGTGTGTGTGGTTTTGACTGTCTTTTTTGGGGGTGTTTGATTTTGGAGTGTGTGTGTGTGTGTGTGTGTGTGGACTTGGGCTGTGTTTTTTAAGACTAGGAATTGGTACATCATTGAGATTTCTTTATTTTCTTTTACATTTGTTGTGGTGTCTGGTGTTCCTTCCTACATGAATAAGGGAGAGAGAAGAAGAAATAACCACCACCACCATCACCACCACAAGAAACATTACAACCACCATCACACTACTAACACTCCTCCTTCTGCTACTCCTTCAGGAATGGACGTACAGCTGCAGAGTGAGAATGGTGTGCTTGGTCTTGGTCCCTTCCCTGCACCAGGAGAACAAGACCCTGACCTCATCAACGCCGGCAAGCAGACAGTAACCACCACACCAGGCGCTTCATACTTCTCTTCCGATGACAGCTTTGCCATGATCCGCGGGTGAGAGAGAGAGAGAGAGAGATACTTAACAAAACCTATCAGTGTATTTTTTATGTTTCTTTTTATTATGTTTCATGTAACCTAATATAACCTATCCTATCCTATTCTATTTATTCTATTATATTCTATCTTATCCAAGAGAGAGAGAGAGAGAGAGAGATTATACAAAGGTTATTATGTGGAATTAAAAGTGATGGTATGGAGGCTTTGATTGCTTGAGAATGTATAGGACTACAATTTTGGGTGTGAAAGAGTAAGGAAGATGAAAATAGGTGAAGTTTTGAGTGGTAGTGAGTACAGGAATGAAGCTTTGGGTGTGAAAGTAAGATAAAATGAAAATATGTGAGTGTTTGCATGGTAGAAACTGAAGATTTGGATGTGTAAGAGTAAGAAAATTGGAAATATGTAGATTTTTGAGTGGTAGAAAGTAAAAGTATGACATTTTGGTTGTGAAAGAGCAAGAAAGATGAAAATAAGTTGGTATTTGAGTTCTAGAAGGTGTACAGAGGTGGAGGAGGTGTAAAAGAGCTAAAGAAAAAAATAGGCTTCAATGTTAGTAAATAAAAAAAACAACTATGTAGTGTGAATAGAGACATATAAGTGTGAGTAACATAGAATCAGATCCCTTATACTCCTCAGTCAATGGTATCAGAACCCTTATGAGTGTGCTTTGATTCCCTCAGTGGCCATGTTGACCTGACCATCCTGGGAGCAATGGAGGTGTCCCAGTACGGTGACCTGGCTAACTGGATGATCCCGGTGAGTGACTTTTGTGACCTTGACCTTTTTGTGTTTCTATTTTTTACTCTTTTTTTTTATGTAAGAGGAGAGAACTGACCTAGTGCAACAAAAAGATAAAAAGTAAATAAATAAATAAGGCCCACTCAGTTGCCAGTCCCCTTACAGATCTGAAAGTGTTAGCCAAAGGACTAATGTGACCTTATGACCTTATATTGTATTACATTTTGCTTGTTTTGTATTATTAGTAGTGTTATGTAGCTGTTTTCTTGTGTGTGTGTGTGTGTGTGTGTGTGTGTGTGTGGGATTGCCAGCTTGGTATATAGATAGATCGAGTTTTATTGTTACTCTTTTACTGGGATGGGAAGGCCTGGGGGTGTGCTGGGGGGGGATTGGCAGCTTCCCTAGTGGTGCTGCCTCCCTCCCACTTGCATTTCTATAATCCTGCTTGAAATATTTAAAAGTACAGGTTGTTCTCTTATCCCAAACCTTCTTTAACCTGTAATTGTCTTTATCTTGTTGGATATGCTGAAGAATATATAGATACATAAATTTCACACTCCTTTTACCTCTTCAGTACTGGGACACAATTTTACCTTTAGATTTATGTATGATGAGACCAGAAGATTAATGGCCACAGTCTTTACTATTCTAATCCTCCACATAAATTACTGAAGCTGTATAAAACCACCAAATAGCAGAATGAATATGGAGATGCATGCATACATACATATATGCATTGAGTGATAAAGTTGTTACAGTACATAATCTGAATAACTTTAAAAAAAATTGGATAAATGTAGACATGGAGACAGGACACTATGAGCCCCGCTTGAACCCTGTACAATACAACTAGGTAAAAACACACACACATGGGTTCAGGTGTTGCTAATTGTCTCATGTCACAGTGAAAGGGTTTAACTGTGTCTAACCTTCACACACCATCATCACCACAGGGCAAGATGGTGAAGGGCATGGGGGGCGCGATGGACCTGGTCTCCTCGCCAAGCACCAAGGTAGTGGTCACCATGGAACACCTGGACAAGAAGGGCGGCCACAAGATCGTTGAGAGCTGTTCCCTTCCTCTCACTGGCAAGAACTGTGTGGACCTCATCATCACAGACAAGGTATTATGCTGTGTCTGCTTCCTTAGATGTTGTGTTTTGTTTTTTACTACTAGATTTTGTTTAGTTTGGTTTAGTGTTCTTGTTTTATTTATTTATTTATTTTTTTTTTTTTTATTATTATTATTATTTAAATTTTTTTTTTATTTATTTTTTTTTTCTGTGGGTTTTAAATGGGTTAGGTTAAGTTAGGTTAGGTCTTTTTTTTTTGGTTTGTCTGCTTCCTTAGGTCTTGGTTCAGTTTTGTTTTTACTTTTAGACTTATTGGGGGTTGGTTTAGTGAATTTAAATGGGTTAGGTTAGGTTACATCTTTTTTTATGGTCTGTCTCCATTCTTAGGTGTTGGTTGTGTTTTGTTTTTACCAACACTTCCATTTTCATCCTATCCCCATTTTCTTTCTCATATTATCCCTCCTTCTCTCTCTCTCTCTCTCTCTCTCTCTCTCTCTCTCTCTCTCTCTCTCTCTCTCTCTCTCTCTCTCTCTCTCTCTCTCTCTCTCTCCTTCTCACCTTCTCTTCCCTCTCTCTTCTCTTAAAAAAATAAAGTAATAACCAACACTTCCTCCCATATTCATCATATCTCCATCTTCTTTCTCTCTTATTATCTCTCCTCTCCATATCTTCTCTCCTTCTCTTTCCTTTCCTTTCTTAAAAAAATACAATAAAAAAAAGATAAATAATATAAATGAATAAATAAATAAATAGATAACACTCTTAATCCCCTCAGTGTGTCTTCACCATCAACAAGGAGGAGGGACTGACACTCACAGAGATAGCTGAAGGAGTGAGTGTTGAGGATATTGTCTCCAGCACCGGTTGTCTCTTCTCTGTGGCTGACGACCTGAAGACTATGGACCAGATTGAGGTGCCGGAGGAGTAGCTAGCCCTGTGTTACTTCTCTCCTGTGATGGGGTGAGTGTGTAGCTGGGACTGGTATGGAGATAGAGGCAGGTGAGAGGAGACATGCCTGTGTAAATAAAGTCTGGTGTAGCTGGGTTGTTGTGGAAAGAGATACAGGTGAAAGGAGATATGCCAGTGGTAAATCTAGTGTAGCTGGGGTTGTAGAGAGAGATAAAGGTGAAAGATATGCCAGTGTAAAGTCATGTGTAAATTGATAAGGAAGAGATGTACTAGAGAGATGGTGAGAGAAGCCAGTACCAGTGTTTGATGAAAGTTAAGGCTGATTGGTAAGAAATGTAGAGAAGTGTTGAGGGAAGCCAGTGCCAGTGTTTGATGTGTAAGAGATGTAGAGAGATGGTGAGAGAAGCAATACCAGTGTTTGATGTATTTATTAGGGCAAATTGGTAAGAGATGTAGAGAGTTGTTGAGAGAAGCAGTACCAGTGTTTCAATAGTCTGATGTATGATGTATTTTGACGTATGCATAAGGTATTGGTTATTCATAACCTACCTATTTAGTATTTAGCTGATTGAAAATAAGGGCATTACTAACTGATGTAAAATATGGGTCATGTCAAGATTAGCGAACCTTACAGGTCTTCTTGTTTTCTGACTCTCCCTTTGCACCTTTTTCACTCACCTGACATGATGGTGAAGTAAAATACAACCAAAACTAACCTAATCCAAACTCTAACCTAATCTAACCTAGATTTAAGTTAGGGTTATGTTAGGTTAGGTTAGGTTAGGTGAGTTTTGTTTTGCATATTTTCATTCACACATGTCAGCTGAGTGGAAGAGCTGTGAAGGAGGAGCTGGGAAACGAGGAGAGCTGGAGGCTTAGCTAATCTTGACATAATCCTAAAATATGATACTAACACTAATAGCTTCCCACTGAGAGCAGATTCATAATACAAATAATAATAATATTTCCTGCACATCAGTAAATTAGCTAATGCTAACACACGTCATTGATAACAGAAGCATAAAAACATATCTTACTATCAGTACACCAGGCTTTCATTCCCAGTAAAGGTTTGCTACGAGAACACTGAACGATGTGTCTCTAAGGTTGAGAGTAATGAGGGGGAGGTGTTCCTGGTTCCCTCACTCTCTTATAACTTAGGATCAATGTATTAGGTGAGTGAGATGGAGGTTTAATTTCCATTTGCTCATTTACAGATCTATTTAGGCATTTAGTGAAAGAATATAGAAGGATTGATTTGCCTATTCTCAATTACAGATTTATTCATGCATCCAGCGAGAGAATATAAGTTTAATTTGCCTTTCATCATTTACAAATCTATTTAGACATCTAGTGAGAGAATATGGAAGAATTAATTTACCTTTGCTCAGTTACAAATCTATTTATGTATCTAGTGAGAGAGTATAGAAGGATTAATTTGCCATTGCTCCATTACAGATCAATTTAGGCATCCAGCAAGAGAATATAAAAGGTTTGAATGGTGTAGTCTCAATTATCAGGATGATTTTTAAGGTTGTAGTAGTAAAAGTATGTAGAAAAAAATAGGAATGGAGTTGAAATTGTCTTTACTGAATTAAGAAGCCATAACACCAAAAGAAAGGTATGCCAGAAGATTAAAGAGGTATTTTTTTTGTTTTTGGTCAATTATAGAATGATTTAGTAGACTTTAATATCCACAAAGGAAAATGCAAGGGTTGATATTGTCTGCTCAAGTCCTTATTTAAGGTGTGTGAAAGGAAAATAAAAACTTAACTGCATTTCTCTCAATTTTGGACTTATTTAAAAGATCTTAGTACAGAAATGCCTAAAGAATACCACAAAAGAAGGTTAATATTGTCAATTATAGATGAGACAAAAGTGAATTATCAACAGTTACAAATTAGATGGAAAAAAAAGATAGTTGAATTGAGTATAGAATTTCAAGAAGTAATCAACAGTGAAGGGACGAAAGGTAACAGAAAGAGCTTAGTGGAAGTTTTAAGTGCTCTGGGTGACCACTCCTGCTGGCGGTGGCGTGGTGGTGGTGGTGGTGGTGCCCGTGGCCAGTACATGGTGAGGAAGGGAGATTGTGTTGGCGTGTTCCTTGAGGCATTGTAGTATTAAAGGTGACAGCTGTATTGTATTGTGTTTTGTTTTGTTGCTTCAGGTATAAACATTTCTTTCTTAGCTGCACGTGTGTCAACCCAAGCTCATTTGTACTTAGCTGTAGAAAAGATTTGTATTTTACTACTGTGTACATATAACGACAACTTTTTCATAATAAATATTGAGAAAATATTGTATTTGTTGATTGATCAGAGAGAGAGAGAGAGAGAGAGAGAGGGGGGGGTGATGGTGGGTGTTTACATCAGGAAATGTCGATGAAGCAGAAAGGACACTGCTGACGAAGGGGTAGGGAAGGACAATTCACACCTCCATATCTTCCTTCTCATTCTCCTCTTGTTTCTGCGCCACACACACACACACACACACCATTTACACGATTATCTGAACGTCCCCACCCTCTCTATCGCTATTCACTTTTAAAAGTACGGCCCTTAGTCTTTCATCTCAATATACAAACGTTATTTACGAGTTCAACTAATTTTCTTTTTACTCCTCTTTGTTTATTCACTTATTCATTCATATTTTCGTTATCACCATCTTTCATCACAAAACAGCTACGCATTCAACTTATTTTCTTTTTCTTTTTCTCTATCTATTAATTTCTACTCTTAACTAATTTTCTTTTTACTCTTTATTTATTCATTTCTTCACATCTGTTCATTATCTCAGTCTCATCTCAAAACACAGACGTTATTTAGTCATTCAATTCCTTTTCTTTTTATTCATCTCTATTTATTAATATTCCACTCATTCAACTAATTTTCTTTTTACTCCTCTTTATTTATTCATTTCTTCACTCATTCATTATCTCAGTCTTTCATCTCAAAACACAGACGGTATTTATTAACTTATCTCCTTTTCTGTGTACTCATTCACTCTTACATTCTATATATCAGTCTGTCGCTTCACATACAAACATTCATTCATCTATTTATTTATTTATTTATTCATTTTCGTATGTAAGAGGAGAAACCATCCAAGGAGAGAGAGAAAAAAAGGCCCACTTATTTATCAGTTCTCCTGCAGGTCCGAGTCACTTATCCCAGCTTATCTCTATTAGTAACGTTTTTATATATTTCTTGAGCATCATACTCATTATATCAGTCTCTCGTCTCATATGCGACATTTTCTACCAACATGCGGGGCTCTTTTTTTTTTTTTTTTTTTTTTACATTACAAGGGCACTGGCCAAGGGAAAACAAAGTGTTGGAAAAAAAAATCCCGCTGGTTGCCAGGCCCTGTTGAGAGGAAAGTAGGAGAAAGAGAAAAAACAAAAAAATCTAAAAGGAGGGTCCAGTTAACGTAAGAGGTGTCTTGACACTCCTCTTTTGAAAGAGTTTAAGTCATAGGCAGGTGGAAATACAGACACAGGTAGAGAGTTCCAGAGTTTACCAGTGTAGGGAATGAAGGAGTGAAGATACTGGTTAACTCTTGCATTAGGAAGATGGACAGAATAGGGATGAGAAGAAGTAGAGAGTCTTGTGCAGCGAGGCCGCAGGAGGGGAAGGCATGCAGTTAGCAAGTTCAGAAGAGCAGACAGCATGAAAACAGCGGTAGAAGACAGATAAAGATGCAACATTGCGGCGGTGACTTAAAGAATCAAGACAGTCAGTTAGAGGAGAAGAGTTGATAAGACGAAAAGCTTTAGATTCCACCTTGTTTAGTAAAGCTGTGTGTGGATCCCCCAGACATGAGAGCCATACTCCATACACGGGCGGATAAGGCCCTGTACAGAGCAAGCAGCTGGGAGGGAGAGAAAATGGACGAAGACGCCACAGGACACCTAACTTCTTGGAAGCTGATTTAGCAAGAGTAGAGATGTGAAATTTCCAGTTTAGATTTTTAGTGAAGGATAGACCGAGTGTGTTTAATGTAGAGGAGAGGGAAGTTGAGTGTTATTGAAGAAGAGAGGATAGTTGTCTGGAAGGTTATGTCGAGTAGATAGTTGTAGAAATTGAGTTTTTGAGGCATTGAACAAAACCAGGTTTTCTCTGCCCCAATCAGAAACAAGTGAAAGATC
The DNA here is from genome assembly GCF_017591435.1 of Portunus trituberculatus. Taxonomy (NCBI): domain Eukaryota; kingdom Metazoa; phylum Arthropoda; class Malacostraca; order Decapoda; family Portunidae; genus Portunus; species Portunus trituberculatus. The sequence goes on from NC_059282.1 coordinate 9,747,372, forward strand.
AGAAGTTAGGCGTCCTATAGCATCTCGCCTTGAGTCATTTAATTGTTGTTGGGTTGGGCGTCTGTTGAACGCTGTTGAATAATGCAAGGTGGTATCATCAGCATAGGAGTGGATAGGGCATTGAGTCAGATTTAGGAGATCATTGATGAATAATAGAAAGAGAGTGGGTGATAGGACAGAACCCTGTGGAACACCACTGTTGATAGTTTTAGGGAAGAACAGTGACCGTCTACTACAGCAGCAATAGAACGATCGGAAAGGAAACTGGAGATGAAGGTACAGAGAGAAGGATAGAATCCGTAGGAGGGTAGTTTAGAAATTAAAGATTTGTGCCAGACTCTATCGAAGGCTTTCGATATGTCAAGGCCGACAGCAAAGGTTTCACCGAAGTCCCTAAAAGAGGATGACCAAGATTCAGTTAGGAAAGTAAGAAGATCACCAGTAGATCTGCCTTTACGGAAACCATACTGGCAATCAGAGAGAAGGTTGTGAGCTGATAGATGCCTCATTATCTTCCTATTAAGGATAGACTCAAAGGCTTTAGAAAGGCAGGAAATCAAAGCTATAGGGCGGTAGTTAGAAGGATTGGAGTGGTCACCTTTTTTAGGGACAGGTTGAATGTGAGCAAACTTCCAGCAAGAAGGATAAATAGAAGTAGAGAGACACAGATGAAAGAGTTTGACCAGGCAGTGAGCGAGTTCGGAAGCACAGTTTTTGAGAACAACAGGAGGGACTCCATCCGGACCGTAAGCCTTCCGAGAATCAAGGCCAGAGAGGGCCAGGAAAACGTCTTTATAAAGAATTTTAATTTTAGGGATGAAGTAGTCAGAGGGTGGAGGAGTAGGAGGAATATGCCCAGAATCATCCAAAGTTGAGTTGGTAGCAAAGGTTTGAGCGAAGAGTTCAGCTTTAGAAAAGAAGAGACAGCTGTAGAGCCATCTGGATGAAGTAAAGGAGGAAAGACGAAGAAGTAAAGTTGTTAGAGATATTATTGGCTAGATGCCAGAAATCTCGAGAGGAGTTAGAATTGGAAAGACTTTGACATTTTCTATTGATGAAAGAGTTTTTAGTAAGTTGGAGAATAGATTTGGCATGATTACGGGCAGAAATATATAGGGCATGAGTTTCAGCAGTTGGATGGCTACGGAACCGTTTGTGAGCCGCCTCTCTATCATTGACAGCACGAGAACAAGCAGAGTTAAACCAAGGCTTTTTAGCTTTAGGGTTAGAGAAAGTATGAGGAATGTATAGCTCCATGCCAGAGATAATCACCTCTGTTATGCGCTCGGCACAAAGAGAAGGATCTCTGACATGAAAACAATAATCATCCCAAGGGAAATCAGAATAGTACTGCCTTAGTTCCTCCCACTTAGCAGAGTTAAAATGCCAGAAGCACCTCCGCTTAGGCGGGTCCTGAGGCTGCACTGGAGTGATAGAACAGGTAACGGAAATTAGATTGTGGTCGGAGGAGCCCAACGGAGAGGAAAGTTTAACAGAGTAAGCAGAAGGGTTGGAGGTTAGGAAAAGATCAAGAATGTTGGGCGTGTCTCCAAGGCGGTCAGGAATACGGGTAGGGAACTGCACTAGCTGCTCTAGGTCATGAAGGATAGCAAAGTTGAAGGTTTGTTCACCAGGTTGGTCAGTGAAAGAAGATGAAAGCCAAAGCTGGTGGTGAACATTGAAATCCCTAAAATGGAGATCTCAGCAAAGGAAAGTGAGATAAGATGTGCTCCACCTTGGAAGTCAAATAGTCAAAGAATTTTACATAGTCAGAGGAATTAGGTGAGAGGTATACAGCACAGATGAATTTAGTTAGAGAGTGACATTGAAGTCTTAGCCAGATGGTAGAAAATTCTGAAGATTCAAGATTGTGGGCACGAGAGCAAGTGGTGTCGTTACGCACGTATGCGCAACATCCAGCTTTGGATTGAAAATGAGGATAGAGCAAGTAGGAGGGAACAGAAAAGGGCTGCTGTCAGTAGTCACAGACAACTGTGTTTCGGTTAGGAAGAGAAGATGAGGTTTAGTAGAGGAGAGGTGGTGTTCCACAGATTGAAAATTAGAACGAAGGCCACGAATGTTGCAGAAATTGATAGTGAAAGTATTAGATGAAGTGTCAAGACACCCAAGGTCGACAGCAGAGGGCAGTCCGACCTGGGGACATTTATGGTCCCTCCCAGAGGGGACTCCGAGGCAGGGCGTGGTGAAGCCATTATTAAATTTTGATTTGAAGAGAGTGTAAAAGTGTAAGGTGTTGTAGTGTAGTGTAGGAAGTAGTAGAAGTTGTCTTTAGAGGGCAGGCTGCAGCTGCTCAATTGTATAAATGAGACCACAAAGGGAACCGGGAAGAGAGGACACGGGGAATCACTCAGTCTGCAGCACTGCCTACATCCCCGTAAGTACCTCTCCTGGAGTATTCCACCGGGCGGCAGGTCTTGTTATCGTAGTCTGCGCTAATATCCTGGAAAACTCAATTAAGAACATTTTCGTTGTCCTTCATCCTTCTCCATTCTTTTTCCGCCACGTCTAGCTCTACATCCCGCCATTAGTTTAAAATATGGCGGGAATGAGAGAGAGAGAGAGAGAGAGAGAGAGAGAGAGAGAGAGAGAGAGAGAGAGATTTTAGCTACATAATTATGTTCTCTCTCCCGTCCCTCAATTTCGCCTTAACCCTTTACATTAAGATATCAATTATTTATGTTCTCTACGTCTTAAGAATGTAACCGCTGTTAACTGCTGGTTAGAGAGAGAGAGAGAGAGAGAGAGAGAGAGAGAGAGAGAGAGAGATTACACAGGTTGACCTGCAAAATGGGAGTCACCATAACGTCTTCTCTCTTATCAGTAACTCCATAAAGTCCTATAGGCATAGCTCACTCCCTCGTTCCTTCAAGTGTTTATTTATTTATTTATTTATTTTTTTGCTGACATGAGTATTGTACTAATTCTAAAAATCTCATCCTTCACAGCGCTCGCGTAGAGAAGAAAAAATAGAAAAACATGAAAAACAACCTATATCTGAGCTTCAAAACACGCAACACACATATGCACACATCCCAGGCTCCCTTTAGATCACTCATAGTCAAATACCGATGAAGTAGAAAGTATAGAAAAGGAGAAAGAGGGGAAAAAGTAGAGGAAGAATCTTAAACTCTGTCTGGCAGCTCAAAACAGTGTTGCCACAGCGGGAGTCAAACCTTTTGGTGCTCAGTGAACCTCCAACGCTTGTGAGAGGAGGGTGTCATTTTAGTGCTTCCCGGGATTAATCCAACGTTTTCCCTCTTTGACCTTGAAGTAACAACGTGTGCATGAGGTCAGTAACACTAGTACCACCCATGGAAGGTCAAATCTCACGTGTATCTCTTGAAAATTGTGAGATATTGAGGTTACAGTGAATAGGAGTGAAAATGTTTTGACTCATTTCTCTGGGTGGTCAGGTCAGGTCAGGCGTGAGGCAGGGATGAAGTGGGGTAGGGGTTGAGAAGCACGTGGGTCAGATGCAGTGTTAGTTAGATAAAGGATAGCTGTCATTAATATAGAAATGTGTTATTGTTAATTTGACTGATTCAGTACGTGGTTGAGAGAGAGAGAGAGAGAGAGAGAGAGAGAGAGATTGAATGTATGTGTGTGTATAAATGACTAAATGTTAACTCTGTCTGTTCAAGTAAGTTCCTCTTTCCATCTATAAATAGTATTCCTGTTGAGCTACTTGGTCTTATGACTGGTGAAGTTTAGTAGTAATAGTAGTAGTAGTAGTAGTTGTTGTTGTTGCTGTGTTGTTGTTGTGGTGGTGGTGGTGGTGGTGCAAGGTCGTGGTTAGGTAAGTGTAGTTTTTTTACTACTACTAGGCTACCACCACCACTACTACTACTACTACTACTACTACTACTACTACTACTACTACTACTACTACTACTCCCCACCACCACCACCCTCGTAATTAGCTTTCCCTATAAATAAATCAACTAATAAATAAATAAAAAAAGATTCCCATATTTTATTACACTCCACCATTCCACACAGCTGTCCGCTCCCCTCTACCCTGTCCATCCGTTCATCTATCTATCCACTTGTAAACTCCACGCTCCACCCATCCACTTCTATTTTTCATCTATCCAATATCTATATCTTTCTCACCGCACGTAAACTTTATCTCCTTGCTCTCTCTCTCTCTCTCTCTCTCTCTCTCTCTCTCTCTCTCTCTCTCTCTCTCTCTTAAGGTTATCCTGTAATTAGTAATTAGACTATATTCCTAACATACCGTAAGGACAGTTATGAATAACCGTGAACAACCCGTGAGAAAAATCATAAAATATTCAGTGTTCACCAGCCGTACAGTCATGATAGACGTCCACCCTAACTCAAACCACCTGACAACTGTTAGATCATTCACTGCCTGAACCTAAACAACTTGACAACGGTCAGATAAAAGAATCAAAACCCTCAGTTGGTAGGAACACTCTCCCATTGGCTGGAGAAGACACGTCATGACTGTAAGACGCACTGATTGGTAAAGTACCTCTGAACGGCGTCACAACACCAGTTGTGGCGTCGCTTAGGGGTGTAAGGAAATTTTGAATTACCTTAGGGCGTCAGTGGGTTAGTGAGCGCGCCGCCTAAACGATCAGGTGCGAGGTCAGTAAAAAACATAAACTCAGAAATTTACTAAAAACGAAACAACGTACCGGCTTTCGACCATGAAGTGTGAGTGTGTGCGTGCGAGACATTGTTAATTGTGCAAAGAATTATCCTTTGTAATAAAACCAAGAAAGGAACTTGGTGTTTAATGTTATACACCTGCTGGAAGGCAGAGAAACATACACATTACCACACCAACAGTGGACCGATAGCAACGGCCAGCAACAGTCTCTCTCTCTCTCTCTCTCTCTCTCTCTGTTTGTGTTTGCTGTTTTTATTGTTTGTTTCTTTCTGTCGCGTCACTTGAGTTATATCGGGAAGCCGTGACGTCACACAGATACTCCACGTAATAGTTTCAGCTCCTTCCCCGTCCTCCCCGTCTCTCTCTCTCTCTCTCTCTCTCTCTCTCTCTCTCTCTCTCTCTACAGTTCTCAAATTGTGGCTCGCGAGATAAGTATGGATGGATTGCAGAAATATAAAAAGATAGAAATGAAATAGAATAAATATGCTTTCATTGTGTAATACCACGCTTGCAGTTGAAACAAGAAGCTACCCAATCCTCCCTCCCCTGTCTTCTCTCCACCTCCCCCTTCCCATCCTCTTTCCTCTCCCTAGCCCCCCCCCTCTCCTCTCCTCTCCTCTCCTCTCCTCACCAACTGCCACGAGGTTACCAGAGAAATGATAGTAAATGCATTTTGTTTTTGTATGTTTTCATTTCCTTGGTTGAAAATGTCATCTTTTTTTTTCGTTAATCGTTATTTAGAAAGTTATTTTTCGTAGTTCATAGGAAGTAACTGGATGCAAAGTTAACTCCCTTCAAAAGAAAAGAGAAAAGAAAGAACAGCCTTCACCTCCCGGCGGCTCTTCCCTTCGCCTCCCTTGTGCTCTTGAGTCCCATCCTATTCCCCTCAGACGCTTGTTCACCACCAGTAGCCACCCAACCCAGCACCCTCGAGCCTCTTCTCAAGCCCAGGTAGTACAGTACTGGCGTCCTCCACTTGGGAGTATTCTCTCTTTCATCCTTCTCAGAAACTCTTGGAATGACTCGTCTTTTCACTGTTTCCTATTCTATCCACCTCTGTAATGCAAGCTCTAACCAGTATTCTTCTTTCATCCTTTCTAGTCAAACTCTTGGAATGACTCGTTTTTTTCACTGTTTCCTATTCTATCCACCTTCGTAATGCAAGAGCTAACCAATATTCTCATTCTTCCATCCTTTCTAGTCAAACTTGGAATGACTCGTCTTTTCATATTGTCTCTTATTCTATCCACCTCCGTAATGCAAGAGCTAACCAGTTTTCTCATTTCGTCCTTCTCACAGTCAAACTCTTGGAATCAATCGTCTTTTCATTTTCCTTTTGCCTCTTAACCACCTCCGTAATGCAAGAGTTGGCCAGTATTCATATGCGTTCATCCTTCTCAGTCAAACTCTTGGAATCCCTCGTCTTTTCATGTTCTCTTTGCCTCTTATCCAGCTCTCTAATGCAAGAGCTAGCCAGTATTCCTATTCTTTCATCCTCCTCACAATCAGACTCGTGGAATTACCTTATCTTATCATCTCCCCTTTGCTTCCTGTTGTATCCGCCTCCGTAATACAAGAGCTAGGCAGTATTCTCACACTACATTTTCTTTATTGCGGATCATGATGGGTTGAAATGTTCTGGACAGATAAGGTTGCTCACATAAATTTGAGAATTGCTGCTATGGAGATTTGATAACTGTATTTTATTTAAACATATATTAATCTGATTTTGCTGAGATTTTAAAAAGATTTCCTGGGATGCAGATTTTTTTGCCCGAATACTGAACATGTGCGAGAAAATTCGGACGTATAACAACTCTAAATTAAATTGACTTGAAATTGAGTTTCTTTTTTATTTACTTTTTGCAACTGGCATTTAAAAGACTTGACATTTTAATTCCAGAAAACCAATCTACTTTACACACACACACACACACACACACACACACACACACACACACACACACACACACACACACACACACACAGCACTGGATATCTGGAACGGCTTGAGTGGAAAAGACTGTAGTAGCAGAAAATGTGCATATATTTAAGGAAAAATTGAATAAAAGTAGATGTGAAGACATTGTGGTAGAGAGAGAGAGAGAGAGAGAGAGAGAGAGCCTGTACACCAATCTTGTTCTGCATTAGTTACTGGAGTGGGAGAGGAGGGGAAGGAATAAGTGCAGGTAATCTAGTTTAATCCTTCTATGTTAGGTGCGCCTCTCTCTCTCTCTCTCTCTCTCTCTCTCTCTCTCTCTCTCTCTTCTCTCTCTCTCTCTGGTGTGTTGGGGACTTGGGGTGTGATGCAGTCAGTCACTTCCGCACAGGGCAGCCAACCGTTACTTCAGTCTCGTGGCGTCAGTGGTAGTCTCCAGTCTGGTGCAGTTTTGTGTATCCTGTTCGTCTTACTCCGACACTCGGCCGTTCTTATCTCGGCTCTTCGCATCAGGATGCAACGGAAGCCACGTTTTCAAAAATGTAGTTTTAATGATTTTATTGTTTGATTTTTTTTTTTTCTTATTCCTGTGATGGTGTTTGGTGTGTATTTGTGTTTGTATCTTGATTATTAAATGGAGTTTCACTTAAGATAGGATTATAAGTATGGTAGGAAACGCTTATCTATTTCTAAATGTAAACACTAGAAAAAATATGTAAAGTATGTAAGGAAAGTGATGAATTTGTGTTCAGTGTGTGATGTAACTAAGAATTGATGTGTTCAGTGTGTAAGGAAAGTAATTTAATCTGTAATCTATAAGGAAACTAACAAATATCTCGGTAACATCACTAACATCTTTGAACAAGGTAGTATCTGCACCAAAAGAAAACTAGAAAAGAGAACCCAACTGATCCCCTTTAATTAATCTTACTTGATCTCCTTCCTATCACTTCCAATCTTCTTATCTTAGAATACAATGCATCCTTCGTCATGTTAGGCAGTCTAAGACAAGTTGTTTCAGTATCTAGGCATGTCTCGGTCCAATCCATCCATTTATCGACAAACAATGTCCATTCAGAAGAGACTAAGAAACTGGTCTGTGATTAATTAAGGAAGTGAAGGTTTGTCTAATCTAAGAATACTAGTAACTTGTGTCCAATTTAATATTAGCAAATTTGTGATCTTTAAAGAATGTGTTCAATCTATAAGGGAAGTAAGAAACGTGTCCAGTCTTTAAGGAATGGTAAATATGTTTAATCTATAAGAAAATGAAAAATATGTGTCCAATTAATAAGGAAATTAAATCTATGTCAAAGTTATAAGGAAAATAAGAAATAGGTGTCCACTTTATAAGAAATTTAAAAATGTGTCCAGTTTATAAGGAAAAGAGAAATGTGTCCAATTCATAAGGAAACGAAGAAATATGTGTCTCAGTTAATAAGGAAACGAAATATGTGTCCAATTTATACGGAAATTGAGAAATATGTGGCCAACCAACATGGAAGCGAAGAAATCTGTCTCCAGTCTTACGAAGGAATTTGTCTAATTCTTAAGGAAACTAAGAAATATGTAAAATTTATAAGGAACCTAAGAAATATCTGTCCAATTTCTAAGGAGAGAAAGAAATATGTGTCCAATCTATGAAGAGACTAAGAAATGTGTGTCTGGTTCATAAGGAAAGTAAGAAATCTGTGTCCAATCCATAAGGAAACTAAGGAATACGTGTTCAGTTTATAATGAAGCTAAGAAATCCGTGTCCGATCTTTAAAGAAATCAGAAATCTTTGTTCAATACATAAGGAAACTAAGAAATTGCCAACTCGTCCCAATGTAAACACTAACTCGGTCCATTTCAAATTTGTCCCATTGAGAGGGGACTGAAGAGAGAGAGAGAGAGAGAGAGAGAGAGAGAGAGAGTGGCAATTCCTCAGGTGTTGCTTGACGCGACCAGGTGTTCATGTTATTACAGTTTGAATAAAATCACTGCAATTTTCCTCCATTTGAGTGAGTACTTTGAATTTCGTTCCCGTTGAGTCTTGTGTAAATGTTGAAACTGCACTGGTGATGATTTTTTTTCGGATTTGCTTATTTAAATGTATTCACACTTTCAAGGGACTCGTTTGTAATTATCGTTTTTTAGAGACTTGCATGTCAAAATGTACAAAAAATATAACTGGACTCTTCTATTTATCAAAAGGATTTAATAGTCTTACCTTCTTCTTTGGGCTATGTTTCTTCTGTGGCTCACTGTAATATATTCCTCCTCTAATGTTGACTCATCTGTGCTGGCTGGCTGTCTAGTTTTACTCACTCGGGTGAACCACACTTTCTTCATCTTGTCTTTCCTTGTTCATCTCCGTTGGGAACTCTCTATCTTTTCATTTCCTAATACAAGAGTCGACCGGTATTCTCACTTCATCCTTCTCATGGTCACTCTTAAAAATTACTCACCTTTTCCCTTTTTCTATTGCTTCTATACCATTTACCTCCCTAATGCAAGAGTTGGTTGGTATTCTTGCTCCCTCATCTTTCTCACTGTCACTCTTGAAATTGCTCTCATATCTTTACCTTGCTTTTGCCTCCTTTGCTATCCATCTCCGTACTGCAAGACTTGACCGGTATTCTCACTCACTCATCCTTCTCTTTGTCCCTCTTCAATTTTTTATCTTCCTCTTGCCATAAGTTTTTAGTCTTCTTAGATTAGACAACCCTTCACTTCCTTGGTGAATCAGAGACCAGTTTCTTAGTCTCTTTTGAATGGACATCGTTTGTTTGTCAATAAGTGAACGGATTAGACTGAGAGACTTATACCTAAACACTGAAACACCTTGACTTTAAAATGCAGCATATAAGGCATACTAAAATGTTTCAGATCGGAGTTTTACAAAAGAGGGAATCTATATGTTAAAAGAGCGACAACATTTTCTCGAAAGAGCGACAGATTTACTATTAAAAGAGCGGCTACATTTTACAACAATTGAGCGTCTTAATTACCTCTTCCGTTAGCCAGATGTAAATATCTGTTGCCCCCCGCTCACCACGGGGAGGTGGAAGTAGGCTTTTGAGCAGGAAAAATATTTTGTTTTAAAGTGGCTTACTACGATCAGTGTCATATTGGTTAAATGTGTTCAGATCATATCTTCGTCAGTTAAATGTGTTCAGATCATATCTTCGTCAGTTAAAATGAATGTGTCAGTTAATACGAAGATAAAAGATATTGAAACTGCAACCCATAGATTGTAAATACTGACGTCGGTTAATATCCAGCGACTTGTACTTGGCGAACTGAGTTATGGCATATTCACACTTCTCTTTATCCACTTTGTTTGGGACAGCTGGCATGCCGGTACTTCTGATTTTCAAGTACGTTGTTGCTTGGAGCTTCTTAACTACATCCATGAAGATGGATGGGTGAGCTTTGTAAAATTGTGCGTTGAAATGCGCATGAAAGGATTCAGCCGCATTGTTTGTGCGATTGTCGTTAGAGGGTACTTCAGCCCAAAGCACTGGTGGAAACTTGGAATGAGGTGTGACATAGTTATCAACGAGATAGTCTGCATAATTAGTACATTTTTCATTCTGTGGTGCGCATGACATCAGTTCCTCAATAAAACAGTCTTCAATATCAGCAGGATCAATGAAATGGAGACCATAAGATAGTTTTAGCCACTGTCCTATATCACTGTTCATGTCTGTATTCTTTACTTAAGCCTTACGCCTGCCCTAAATGCAATCTACAGCATTTTATGATTGCATCCGAAAAAGTGTCTTTCAGGATAGTGAGCATGGGGAATTCAAAATCCACGTGTATAACAGAGACTTGCAGTTGCAGATTTTTTGATAAACAAATATCATGTAAGCATTTCCACATGGTTCGGTAAATCTCCTCCGATTTACCTGGTAAAAGAACATATACTAAAGGAATATAGTGGCCATTACATAAGCCATGGATAGAGTATACAGTTGATAAAAATATTTTGGACAACTCTTAAAGTTGTCAATAAAAATCTCCTCTGCAGAAGTTACCAGAACTGTACTGCGTGGAATCACCAGACACACTGACCAGTTGTATGGAAGTAACAGACAAGTTTAACTGGCTGGCCCCGGAACGAGGTGGGGGGTGGGGGGTGGGAGGATAATGAGGCAGTCAGGTCGTCCGCTCTTTTAATAGTATATTTTGTCGCTCTTTAGAATACTCTCATTACTGTTTCGCCGCTCATTTGTCGGGCGCCCGTTTCAGATGTGTTATCCCTCTCCCGGGGATGACGCACACGACGCACTAGACGCGAAGCTGGGTGGCTTAAAATCACCTCAGTTTCCTCTTATTTCCAATTGGAGTGTTCACACCCGATGGGAAACTTTGGGACAGATGCCACCCACACTGCCGCACCGATTCCAAGAACGCCGGGCAGGCAATTTTTCTGGCCATAGCATCGATGGGTCATGCCCCTTGGGACTCCCGACTTTGTGCTTTCGTCTCTAGAGGCATATTTTTTTGGGGGGGACCGCACTGACCTGACTCCTCCACTTTCCCTTACTCACTCACTGTCCCTCACCGTGAACTGATGATGGATGTCCTGTAGTTGGTGCTTTGTTTCTTGATATCTTGTTCATTGAATAATAGAACTTCAGAGAACTGAGCTGGAGTCAGTCTAAAATGCTTTCCAAATTTCCCTCATCCATTTCTAGCTCTTAAATAAGATGATGACATTCACCACATTCCAGTCGTTTCATATTTGCTTGATATACCCAATTCCTTTTCCTCTTATTATTCAAGGCCAAAGATAACATTAATAATAATTAATGCTCCTCCTTCTCCACCTCAAGAACTGTCAAGCCAATCAACCTCCACCACAACGAATGTCTCGGCTAGCATCGCGCCCGGTGTGAATATACCCATAGCAACCAAAGTCAGCTCGACACTCGTGCGTCGTGTGCCTCGTCTCCGGTGTGAAACAGTCTTAATGCAAGAGCTAATCAATATTCTAACTCCTTCATTTCTTCAACTTTCTATTCAATCATTTCTTGTCTCTCTTTCTGTTCATCTTCCTGTTTCTTCACTCTTCCCTTAACTGACACTGCATATACATCTTCTTCACTCTTCCCTTAACTGACACTGCATATACATCTTCCTCTCCATTATTATTCCACCTTTCTTATGCAAGAGTTGACCAGTACTTTCACACTCCTTTTCCCTCATCACAATAGTAATCACAGCCTTTCCTTCACTCTCTCCACCTTCGTAATGCAAGAGTTAACCATCATTCTTTCCCTGATAATCGTAACAACCTTTCGTGCATAGTACATACACTTTCCTGCCTCAGCCACCAGCATTTCCACAACAACCACACTTAATAAAACCACCAATTTCAGTGACGTGGGTTGGGAGAAAATAACCCGTTGAACTAGCGTGAGGAAGATGGTTGACTGGTTTGGGTGAGGTGAAGGGGGTTGGGGATGGGGGAGGAATGTGTGTCCCTCGTGCTGAGGTTATAATCCTTCTCTTGTCCCCAGTGGGAGGTGTGGCGGCGTGGTGGTGAGCTGGAGACGTGACGCAGTGAGGGAGGTGTTGAGTGTTGGCAGGACGTGAGTGAGTGTTTTGGTTGTGTTTCTGTGGCCCTGATGAATTTTTTTTATCTTTCTGTCCACCTGTCTTCATTCATGGCCTGCTGTTTATTCTTATTTGTCACTTATTATTGTGTTATTATTTTTTAATGAGTTTGTCTTTCTCTGCTTGTGTTTCTCTGGCCTTGCGAATTTGCTCGAGTTTCTGTCCACCTTTCTTCATTCATGGCCTGCTGTTTATTCTTATTTGTCACTGTTATTATTGTGTTATTTTTTAATGAGCTTGTCTTTCTCTGCTTGTGTTTCTCTGGCCTGGTGAATTTGTCTATATCCATCTACCTGTCTTCTTTGTCTAGCTATTCGTATTTGTCACTGTTGTTATTGTGCTAGTTTTAATGGGTATGTCTTTCTCTTTCTGGCTTGCTGAGTGCGTCTCTCTTTCTGTTTTTTTTTTCTGTCTGTCTGTCTGTCTTCATTCATTGTCTAGCTCTTTATTTTCATTTGTCACTGTTGTTGCTGTGTTGTTAGCTTGAATGAATGAGTGTTTCTTTTTCTGCTTGTGTTTCTCTGGCCTGGTGAGTGAGGGTCTGTCTTTCGGTCCACCTGTCTGCTCTATCTGTCTTTTCTACCTGTGTCGTGTTGGCCACTTGTTGATGTGTTATAGTTGTGTTAGTTTCATGAGTGGGTCTTGTTTGTTTGGGTTGTGTTTTGCTGCCGTGATTAGTGAAGTTGTCTTTGTCTGTCTGTCTGTGTACATTCGTTCTCTATCTTTATTTGTTGCAGTTGTGTGTTGTTTAATTAGTGGGTGTGTCTTTCTGTCTACCGCTCTGTTCTATTGTTTGGTTGTGGTTGTGTTATCAAACGTGTCAAATTGGTGGTTTATTAAGCGTGGTTGTTCAGTTTATAAAGAAGTAAAAAATCTGTTTACCTCTTTGTTCTGTTTGGCTGTGGTTGTGTCTTGTTTATTTCTATCAGTTTGGTGTAGTTGTTCAGTTCATAAAGAAGCCAAGAATCGTATCTAAACTGTAGTGTGCTAGATTGATGGGGTTGGTAACTGTTGTGCTTGTTCTGTCACCTTTACACTACTTTACCTTATCTTTTTACCTCCCTGATTGACAGGTATTTGAATTCGGTAAGGCATTTGAATTGATATGAGGCGTTTTAATAAGCAACAAATATTCATCGATTCACGAGCAGCAATAGAAGAGAGGAATGGAATCGGTAATCACGTTGTTAGTGCTGAGTCAATAGGGAGCTTCAAAGAGTTAGTATACATTTATGGATAGGAATGAGAAATGAGATCTGCTTTGGCGTTTTTCATACAGGGACTGCCACGTGTAGGTCTGATGGCTTCCTGCAGTAACCCTTGCCTTTTTGTGCTTCCTAACCCAACCCAACCCTTGCTGTATTGTGCTTCCTAACCTAACCTGACCCACCCTTGCCTTATTGTTTTCGTTTCTTAACCTAATCTGCATTAACCCTTGCCTTATTGAGTTTCCTATTTCCTAACCTAACCTTTACCTTGCTGTGTTTGTGACGTCTTCTAACCTAACCTGCTCTAACCCTTGCCTACTTGTGTTTCCTGTTTCCTAACCTAACCTCTCCTTCTTGTGTTTCTTGTTCCCTTGTAATGCTATTTTCTTTCACGCCACCCAGCCAGACCTAACACAGCAGGCTTTCACGTTCTTAATTGTGGGGAAGCGAAAAGAGTGTATTGAGAAGGAAGGAGAAAATGTATTGTTTGGTAAGATGGAAATTTATCACGTCATGCATTCACTATACTATTGATGGGAAAGAGAAGAAAATTAAACAAGGGAAGAGAAAAAATGTTTGGTGAGATGGAAGTTTGTCTGCACGTGGTGGCAGTATAGTCTTCCAATCTAAACGCGGTTTTTTTTGGGCGTCTCCTTAGCGAATAGCAGGCCTTCCACTGCTGCCACGTTTCACCCAGAATTTGAATGGCCAAGTGTGTGACCTAACCCATCTCTCATTTATCGCTCTCTCCCTTCCTTCCTCACCTCCGCTCTCTCTCTCTCTCTCTCTCTCTCTCTCTCTCTCTCTCTCTCTCTCTCTCTCTCTCTCTCTCTCTCTCTCTCTCTCTCTCTCTCTCTCTCTCTCTCTCCTTGACAATCCTTCCTTATGCCTATATTCAATTTCCATCCTTAAATTCGCACTGTGTGTGTGTGTGTGTGTGTGTGTGTGTGTGTGTGTGTGTGTGGTCAAAAATAATTTATCTTATACACGAATAACCTCATTTGTTTAGATGTCCATTCGTATTGTATATGGAACACAGTTGTTGCACCATTTGTCTTACTAAGGACTATGGTGAACGTTGAATCAAGATTATAACGTTTTCACAGCAAGACTGTGACACAGGACTGCCAGTATTTGTTATTGTGATATGCATATCATAAGCGTGGAATGTTAATTAATTTCTTTTAATATTTGATGATACTGGATTTTCGTTAAAGCATTTTGTATGCCTCTTACTTATGTATACGGAGCTCTAATTTGCTAGTTTTTGTAGACTTGGCAGAGCTGGAAGGCCTGTTATTCCCTAAGGAGCCCAGCCATCTCACCTCACGGACGCCCTCACCTGATGCTCCGCCCCTTTCTTTACCCCTCTCCTTGTGGGCAGGTGTGAAGAGACAGCAGCAATGCCTTCACACCTGCACTGCACAGATGTCTCACCATGTGTTTGAGAAGCAATCATGTGCATTTACTAAGCTACGTCGAAGTGTGTCGGTAAATAAATGGTGAATAAATGGATGGATTAATAGACAGAAGTAGAAAGCTGGACGAGTGGATTGGTGGGCAGTTACGTGGGTGGGTGGATAATATAGATAGATGGATAATGGATAGTTAATTAGTGGAGTGTTTAGATAATGTGCAGTAATAAATGTGAGTAAATTGATAGTTAAGTGGATGTGGGGATGATACGGAGAGATGGATAGATAGAGTTAAGTAGTGGTGTGCTTAGATAATGTGTAGTTAATGGATATGAATGAATAGATAAATGAGTGGATGTACAGATAGATAGATATATTTAGGTGAGTGGATGTAAATAGATAAATGGATTGATAGATTAGGTGAGTGGTTAGTTAAGATTGAGTAGTGCATTCAGTCCATCAGTTAAGTGTAATAATTTAGATCTGTATAGACACTAATTAATTGGTCTATCAGTTGAATAGTATGTTATTTCCAGGTAATGACTTGAGCAGATGGACTGGTGGTAGTTTAGTGAGGTAAGGTTGAAACAGTCAGTTAACGAGGCAGGTAGTGGGTTGGATACTCAGGCCACGTGGGATTAGTTAAATGTTTACAAACTAACGTGGCTTATAACGTATAGTGAACATATATCAAAGCAAAAGATGAATATATAAAAATGACATGCGGTGTGGAATGGAGAGAGAGAGAGAGAGAGAGAGGGAGGGAGGGAGGGAGGTTCTGGGAAGTCAAAGTTATGACACAGAATGAATAAATAAGTATATGGAAATACGAATGAACACAAACTGTAATTATAGTTTGAATAAATGAATAGATTAAATACAGAAAACAAAGAAAATAAGAAATAAATCGATCTCCCACCCCCAAAAAAAAAAAAAACTGACATTACAATTGAAGTCTCCCTTTGAAAATAACAAAGGAGAAAGAACATTACAGTATCAATAACAAACTGTATGAATAAATAAACAATAAAAAGTAATGTAAATCAATGAAAAAAAAACGTACCTTTGTCATGTTTACTGGAAATGGATGATCGATCTTTATGTTTACCCGTTTACTTCTTGAAAATGTACCAACAATGCGTATGTTCCCACTTATAAGACGAGGACAACGTTCTTAGATATTACAATTAGTCACCACCTTAAAGACAAGAAAATGAAAAAACGAAATTAATCCTTTCAATAATTACAACAGCTTCACTTATTGTCACCTGTAAGTTTCTGTCATTGGCTCGTATTTTCAAAGCCTGCGCTTCACCACTATTCAGAAGGCTTTATTGAAATTAACACGATATTTTAAGGTGTTTTATGGTTCTAGAGGCACTTTGACAAAATTTCTGCATATACAGGAGAAACACTTATGAAAACTCCGCTTATTAT
This sequence comes from Portunus trituberculatus, assembly GCF_017591435.1. Classification (NCBI taxonomy): domain Eukaryota; kingdom Metazoa; phylum Arthropoda; class Malacostraca; order Decapoda; family Portunidae; genus Portunus; species Portunus trituberculatus. The sequence continues at coordinate 9,763,638 of NC_059282.1, forward strand.
CTGTGGCCTTGGAAAATAGTCGTGGTGAATGAACACTGACCCTTCCTTCCCCACACACACACACACACACACGCACATTACATCACATTACATTCGCAGGAACAGCACATGTGTTTAGTTGCTATTGCAGACCTGTATATCTCAGAGCTTCCGTAACTAACATAACCCTTTCAATAATGACAACTGCTTCACTTGTTGCCATCTATAAGTTCGTTTCATTGACCCCACACACGCATTACAGTCGCAGGTAGGTCACATGTGTTTAGTTGCCATTGCACACCAGTATGTCTCAAGCTCCCATGACTAAACATAAGTGTCGGGTAAGCGTCGTAATATTACTATCACTATTTTTTATGAAGTTGTTATGGAAGGGTGTGTGTGTGTGTGTGTGTGTGAGAGAGAGAGAGAGAGAGAGAGAGAGAGAGAGAGAGAGAGAGAGATGGTGAATCTTGAAGACGGACCAGCTACCTTTGTCACACACACACACACACACACACACACACACACACACACACACACACAAGCAAGAAAGCATATGTGAAGAAGAAAAAAAAGAAGTCACTAGAGGGAGGGAGAGAGGGGGGGAGGGGAGCAGTGAGTGGGGGAGCTATTGAGGGGTGGTGGAGGTGGTGGTGGTGGTGGTGGTGGTGAGAGGGGTTGGAGTTGTTCATAGTTTTGAGGTCAGGCTGTCATTTCAACTCCAGTCTGCAGACATGACTTCCGGTACTGTCACGATAGATTTGCGTTCATTCAGTTGTTTCGGTAGCGCACACGACTGTCACACGTGTTTGGAGTTCCTGGCGCTGTGTTGGTTTGGTTCTCGTTTGTGTTCGCTTGTGACCTCTTGTAAATTCTGAATTGTCATGGTTAGTGGATTAAATGGCCTGTCTTTCTGTCTGTCTGTCATTGTATAACTATCTACCTTTGTCATGTTTGCAATGATTGAATGGTCTATCTTTACTTCAAAATCTCAAAAAAATGTCTATATTCTCATGGAAACTGAAAACGTTATATCTTTAACAACACTTTAAACTTTACACAACCTTTCAAAACACACACCAAACACTCCCATTTCCTTATGAAATTACAACATTCTATTCTTAACAATGCATTGAACGTTACAAACCTTTTAAAACACCCCAAACATTCCCATTTACTGATGAAACGACAACATTCTCTCTATTTAAGAACGCATTAATCATTACAAATCTATCAGAACACCCTAAACATTTCCATTAATTATGAAACAACATTCAGATTTTAACAATGCGTCAAACATTACAAATCTTTCAAAACAACATTCTATTTTTAACAGCATAGTGAACATCGTATATATTTCAAAACCTCCCAAACATTCCCATTTCCTTATGAAGTGACAACATTCCCTCTTGTTAACAACATATTAAATATTACAAATCTTTCAAAACATCTGAAACATTCCCATTTATGAAAGAACATTACATTTTAAAAACACATTGAAACATTTCCATTTACTTACGAAACACCGACAATATCCACTTTTTTTCACATCACACCTCGGCAGGGAAGGATGACCTATTAATCCTGTAGTGCAATAGGTGGCCAGCATTATGTGGGCTTCCTTAATTACGTGAAAGGTTTGAATTGTGGACAGGCTCACCCCAAACAGTGCGTCCAATTATTGTTCTAGCTCACGTATTCAAGTCAGGAGGTGTTGTTATGGTCCACTGTGGTGTTTATGGCTCAATGCAGTCGCTGTTGTTGTTTAAGTCATGTGTGTAAAGGAACACAGTGTTTTTCTATCTATTGTGGTGCTATTGTGGTGCTTGCAGTTCTTTGGTGGGTAATTGTCTCTTGTTTTGTTGTTATTCCAGTCTTGATGGTAAGACATAGAGAAACAGACAGAGAGAGTGTAGAATCGTATCATATTTGTGGTAATTATATAAAAGGTGAAACGTGGCTAGGGGGATGTTGAACTGTGAGAGGGACTATACATGTTAAAGGGGCTGGGGTATTGATAAGAGGAATATACAGTGTGTTGTTTTGCCTCTGTGGAGCAATGGCGTGGTTGGGTTTTCCTTGATGAGAGTGCAGCCTACAGGATGAGCAAGGGCCCCTGTGAGTTGTATTAAGCTGAAGGGGAGGGAGAGAGGGAGAGAGAAAGGCTGAAGGGACGCAAATACTTCCCATCACTCTCCTGCGCCGTGGAAGGGAATGAAAAGCTTTTATCAAACAAAGGATGGATTCAAAAGGGATGTTAAAATTCACAGGCTTTCAGTTGTGTTTTGTTTGTGTTTAATTTTTTATGTCTTGATTGTTTGTCGTGTTGTGGATGTTTTTGTTCGTCTGTGTGTGCTTTGGACTGTTGACTGTTAATGATGTGATTGTTTGTTATCTTGGTTTAATTTCGATGCTGAAAATTTCAAGGTTTTTGAATGTGTATTCTTTTGCCATGTGGTCTGTAAATTACTTTTTTCATAATATGTGGTTTGAACCTTTTGGCTGTTAATGACTATGACACTGCGTACTTCACTTAAACCTTAGTACAAAATTTACAGAGATTTTGTATGTTTGGTTTACTGAAGTACAAAATGTAATGTGATACGAAGTTTTGCATTTTACACCAATACATCATTGAAACATTTCGATTATTAATGGTTTCCTTATATCAACTTAAAAAGAAAATTCTACAAGGATTTTTTAATGTTTGTTCTTATTCAAATAATATACAGCGACCTTTAGAACACTTGTCACACATCGTCATCGGTTAAAGAGGAGTAGGAGTGCAAAACTGAATCTTGAGTTCCATTGGGGAGCGCATTGATACTTTGACATTTCCACAAATTCTCATCAGGGCAAGAAGCAGTACAGGTTCTTACTCTTTAATATCAACCCTAGCTCCCAGTCCTCCATTTCTCTCCTACTGGGATGTGTACGTATTGCTTCTTGTTAACTTCATATGTTCATTTTATCATTCAGTACTTTATTTATTTCTGAATCAATTGAGTCGTAAAGCCAAGTGAAAAGTTTATAGTTCTTTTAAGATTTTTTTTTTTCAAAGTATTTCATATTGACCAAAAAATATTGAAAGACGTCCCAAATGTCCAAATATCTCTAATGGTATTCCTGTTCAAATACATTCATTCTTTCACACTGTAGTATATATTTTTGACACTATGCTTGTTTAAAATGTCTTCTTGATTCTAGCCCAGTCTGAAATATGTGTTGTTGATTCTATTCTAGTCTACAGTTCTCTCTTATCCACTCTGGCAAAATATCGATACTTCTTAATGTCTTCTCAAGTCAATGCATCCCCGTCCAATGCATTTTACCAAGGATGTCTCTGTCCACTATATCGAAATTTCTTGATGGTAAACAGACCAACAAGCAAAGTTTGATTTAAGTGACCATTTCCTAAGTTCAATTAAAACAAGAACTTTAATATTTGAGTTTGGAAAAAAATATATGGGGATTTTAAAACCATGGAAAGGAATCCGAACGCACACATTACGTGTCCCACAATTTTAAAACTGGCAAAAAAAAATATATATATGAAACTGGAGAATTGGATGGTGGTGTAATCCAATTTGAAATCCCCGGTCAAACATGACGAACATTATTCATATTTCATTATTCATTCAGCTTCACACTTTTCCCAATAGTTTAGCGTTCACATTTTAGACATTCACAAGCAAAACATATTTCAGAAACCCCCATTCACTACACTATCTTCTTCCACCACTTCCTTACATCAGAATATCCTTGCATTCAACTTTTCCATCCCTTATCGTATATTTCCATCAACAAACATTAAACTTCTGGGCTGAGATCTTCCTTTTATTCAATTCAACTCCTTCTCCATTTTCTTTTCTTCCTCGTACACTGAGATTCAAGTTAGAACGTTCTTTCATCCAGAATCGTCCGTTCCCAGATAGTTTCGCTGCTAACAATAGAGACAACCCATCATGCAACACTGGGCTGGGAACCACAAAGGGTGAGAGCGGGGAGTGAGAGAAGAGAGAGATTGTGAAGTCCCGTTAGTAGGAGTTCGAGCAAAGACGCAGTATCATCTCAACATCTACAGGGAGTGAGAGGGAGTAGGTTCAGGGGCCTTTGGAGGATCGATAGCACGGACAGCTTGAAATGAGATTGTGATTGGAACGATGGGAGGCAGACATTGGCTAGGCAGATAACGAGTTGTGACACAGGGACGTTATGCTGCGCTGACTGCCTTTTGCTCTCTCTCTCTCTCTCTCTCTCTCTCTCTCTCTCTCTCTCTCTCTCTCTCTCTCTCTCTCTCTCTCTCTCATGCTCTCAGCTTTATGCAAACCATTTCATGCTTTGCTTGGTCAAAATATGATTTCATTTCAGCGGTACACGTATTTTTTTGGAAGCATCGAGTCCTTATTTCCTTGCCAGTGGGCTGTTTTTATCGGTCGTGTTTTAGTGGCACGATAATCTTTGCGAGTTTGTTATTTTTAATCGATAGAGTTTTTGCATCAGTTTTTTTTTTTTTTATTAATTTTTCGTTCGTTCGTTCACGTATTCTTTATGTACTACACGTGTTTCAGTGTCGCGGTAATCTGTTGAGTTTTTTTTTATCGTTTTCTTTGTTTTGTTTATGTATTATTCATGTTCATTGTTTGGGTGTTTATTTTTCGTTTTTACAGTTTCCGTTTGATTTTTTTTATTCTGGAGTTTATTTTGGAAGTATATGAATGATTTCTTATGTATTCATTGCATCATAATTCGGTAGACATTTTTACCTTTCAATATCACGTTATTTTTTAGCGCTTCTGTTTGTGATTCATATTCGTTTTACCTTTTTTTCCCTTCATGATATTCAGGTTTCAATATCGCATTAATCTTCTGAGCTTTAACATTCAAATTGCATAGACGAGGTAATGTCGATACACTTTTTAAATAGAAATAATACAGCGTGCGCGTTAATTAACTCATATTTGAACAGGTGCACGGTCCCTGTTCCCTGCTCCCAGCCTCATGTTCCCCCTCGTGACGTGAAGTGAACAGTGTGGAGAGTGGCAGGCAGACAGAAAGTCGTGTTTAGTACAGGGACTTGCCGTGTGTAAGTTTGATGTCTTCTTGCACCTTCCCTTTTGTGATCCTATGTTTGAATATATACTGCAATGTTCCTTATTCTTAACCCCTTCAGTACTGGGATGTATTTTTACTTTGAGTTTTGAATGTGATTAGACGATTTTAGTTACATTAGCAAGGGTCTATGGAGGTCGGAAAATTATTAGCTAGGCACTGTTTTAATCCCCACATAAGTTTCTGAAGCTGTATAAAATTATCAAATAAGAAGCAGAATGAATATGAAAACGGTACTGAAGAGGCTAAATTCAAACGATTAACATGATGCTGGAAATAAGCAGGGGTGTTTAATACAGGAACTGCCACGTGTAGGGCTGATGGTTTCTTATAACTACCTTATTTTGTTATGCACTCTTGTATAAACTATTGATATACTACTTGGTCTCTTATTGGGGAGTTTAAAGATTGGACAATTGAAGACATTACGATGCTAATATGTAGACGTATTTTGTATAGTGACTTGCAGCTACTCATAGTTTCTCCATGTTCAGCTCTCTTAGAATCCGTATTTCCTATATTTCTTTTTTAATCTAAGAGGGACTTGGGGCAAACAACAAAAGGGGACCGAAAAGAAGACCCAGTAGAAGCACGAGTCCCGAAATACAAGAGTCAAAAGGATAATTCAGAACTATGAAGTGTCTTGAAACCTCTTGAAACAGTTCTACTCCAAGACTCGGAGACAGATAAGGCTTCCCAGAGTCTACCAGAACTGACTTAACATTCCTTACCCGTGTTGTTTCCTTGTCTTGCAGAACGTGGCTGGGATTACGAAGCTGTAGGTGAATGCGGTGTGTCTCGGCTGGTCTCTGGTGAAATGGTCCGGTACTGAGGCGAAGACAGGGCAGTGTTACCAGAACCATCAAAGGGTAAATTGATCTAGAAGTCTTTCCTTGTATTTCTCTTGTGTTTCTGCAGTTGAGGGAGAAATATTGTGTGTCTATGTCTCGAATTTTGTCTTTTCTATTTTCTGTAGTTTTGGGGTAGATTTGTAGGCTAGTGTGTCTGTTTCTCTGTCTCTCTTTAGTGTCTTTAGTGGGTTTTGGGTAAATTTGTGTCGTGCCCAATAGCGATAATCGTTATATTAAAGTTAATGGACAAGAAAATGAAGTTGGATTAGGTTAATATGAGGGTTCGATTAACATTGATACACGCCCCATTAACGTTCATATAACATTAACGCTATGGGGCACACAATACAGTATATATTGTATACCTGACAATGTATCTTTTGTGGTTTTTGGGAAATGTGTAATAGTGTGTTTGTCTCTGTCTCTTTATTTATTTATTTATTATTTTTTTTAGGAATATACTTACTGTTAGGAATTCTGGTGTTTTATGTTGGAAATACTCTGCACATCTTCCTTATCTTCAGTTCTCTCATCAAGCTTCTTTCTTTATCTTAATGTACCTACGTTTGCCAGATGAAAATTTCCTTCAATTTGAATATACTTACTGTTTCTATATGTCTTGGGTTAATAGGAGAATATATACCTCTTTACTGTCTCTTGCTTGTCTCTCTATTGTCCCTCTTTCTGTTTCACTCCTTATTTGTCTGGAGAATATAATACCACTTTTTTGTCTTTCATTTGTGTCTCTCTTCATGTAAGGAATATATTTCTTCTCTGCCTCTTGTCGCTCAGTCTTCACCATCTCCAGTCTGTGTGCGTGTGCGTGTGTGTGTGTGTGTGTGTGTGTGTGTGTGTGTGTGTGTGTGTGTGTGTGTGTGTGTGTGTGTGTGTGTGTCACTTTAAATTAGTTTGCCATTAATGCAAGCCAAGCACGGAAAAATGGAAAATGTCATTGATATAACATTTTCATTGCTAACACGCGAAGTTATATTCTCTCTCTCTCTCTCTCTCTCTCTCTCTCTCTCTCTCTCTCTCTCTCTCTCTCTCTCTCTCTCTCTGAAAGAAGAAATAGATAGAAATAAGTAATAATAATAATAATAAAATGAGTAAATATATAAATAAATATATGAAAAATTAAAGATACAAAAAAAACATACAAATTAAGGAAAGAAAAAAAAGAAGAAAGGAAAAATAAAAATAAATCAAACTTGACAACAAAAAGAAACGAAAAAAAAAACCCATCAAATAAAAACCAGCGAACTTGGATATAAGAAAAAAATAAAGGAAAAAAAGTCAAATAAAACAAACACAACAATAAGAGAGAAGCAGACGAACACGATGGAAAATTTACAATGTTGCTTTTAATTTACTTTCTCGTTCTGATGAAGACTTAGTAATTATTGAAGACAGATGAGAGAGAGAGAGAGAGAGAGAGAGAGAGAGAGAGAGAGAGAGAGAGAGAGAGAGAGAGAGAGAGAGAGAGAGAGAGACCTTTGGCTCATCTAAGGGTTGTTTAAATAATTGAAATCCGAATTGAAACACTGCAAGAAGAAAGTTGAAAACAATACCCTTTCTCTCTCTCTCTCTCTCTCTCTCTCTCTCTCTCTCTCTCTCTGGTAATAAGACAGATAGATAGATAGATAGAGAGAGAGAGAGAGAGAGAGAGAGAGAGAGAGAGAGAGAGAGAGAGAGAGAGAGAGGGAGAAAGGGCATTGGTTTCAACTTTCTTTCTCTTTCTCTCTTGTAATAAGATACATGATAGACAGACAGAGAAACATGATATAGAGCGAAACGACTGTCTCTTATAAACTCAAGTAACTAAGGAAATACCACGAAAAGAACATAAAAATACCGGAAGGAGTAAAAACATGGTAAATCAATAGATACATCGTAATACAGTGTTTAGAGATGACTACTCTGTACCGCGAGACGATGCTGACCCACTCCTGAATTAAACCAACCCGCAAACACTGAAAATGTGACAGTTTGCGGACGATACGAAACTGTGCAGAGTTATAAAGCAAAAAGAGGATTGTGAAATACTGCAAGAAGACCTAAGTAAGATCTGGGAATGGAGTAAAAAGTGGGAAATGGAATTCAATGTGGACAAAAGCCATGTCATGGAAATGGGAAAGAGTGAAAGACGACCTGTGGGAATCTATAAGATGGGAAATGGAGTAGAACTGGAGAAAGTAAAAAGAGAAAAGGACTTAGGAGTGACGATAGAAGAAAACAATCAACCGGTAAGCCATATTGATAGAATTTTCAGAGACATACAATTTGCTAAGGAATATTGGATTAGCATTTCACTACATGGACAAAGAAACGATGAAGAAATTGATAAGTACTATAATAAGACCCAGATTGGAATATGCAGGAGTAGTGTGGACCCCTCATAAAAAGAAACACATAAGGAAGTTGGAGAGACTACAAAAAATGGCTACAAGAATAGTTCCAGAATTTGAAGGGATGACATATGAGGAGAGACTAAAGGCTATGGAGCTACCAACCCTGGAACAGAGAAGGGAGAGAGGGGATCTGATACAAGTTTATAAATTGATCAACGGAATGGACCAAGTGGATAATGAGAAACTGATCCTGAGAGAAGAATATGACACTAGAAGCACAAGATCGCATAGTAAAAAGCTGAGAAAGGGAAGATGTCTGAGAGATGTTAAGAAATATAGTTTCCCACAAAGATGTGTTGAGACGTGGAACAGTTTGAATGAAGAAGTGGTGTCAGCAATGAGTGTGCATAGCTTTAAAGAAAAATTGGATAAGTGTAGATATGGAGACGGGGCCACACGAGCATAAAACTACAACTAGGTAAACACACACACACACACACACACACACACACACACACACACACACACACACACACACACACACACACACACACACACACACACACACACACACACACAAAGAGAGAGAAGAGAGGAGAGAGAGAGAGAGAGAGAGAGAGAGAGAGAGAGAGAGAGAGAGAGAGAGAGAGAGAGAGAGAGATTAGATTCCTATTATTTATGATGAAAGATGAAAAGTTATGCACCGTATCGAGGAAGAATTTTAAAGTTTTCTTACGCTAGAGCAGGGGTTCTCAATCTGGGGCTCGCGAACCCTCAGGGGTTTACAAGATTTCCAGGGGTAGTTAGATGGCTGATTTAATGATACATCCTTTGCAGAATACCTTTGCCTATTGAGTTAGTGACAGTCACTAAATTATCATTCTGCTCGATGTCAAATTACTGGGGGTTCGGGTAGATGGTCTTATAACTCAGAGGGTTCTTAACGGGAAAAAGGTTGAGAACCCCTGATCTATAGTTATAGTCTAAAGGCATAAACATTTCCTCCTACATTGCCCAGCCTACACTAATGAAAGATCCAAGCCCCCCAGTTGGCAGCGTTCTTACCCAGAAAAAGAACACCTTATTGGAAAATTAGTTTTGAAAAATCTAGTATAGAAGAAAATAAAGAAATAATATATTTTTTGGAGAATAAGAGAACAAAGTAAAAAGTTTAAATAATAATTAATTACAGCTACAGACCCAGACAAAACCCAAACCAAAACACATCAGGAAGTGCCGATATCCAGGCTACACTTCCGCCTATCAACTGAACTGAACTGAATACCATGTTCAGGCTATGGCAAGACAGAGCTTAGGAACACGGTGATGAAAACACTACAGCACCCTCAGACTATTTCTGTTTCGGCCGCTAATTTTCTTTTTTCTCATAAAGAAAACCGAACAAATATTGCTCTACTCATTCCTTGTGAAGAATTAACCTGTGCAGAAGCGAGGTGAAATGTGTGTTAAGGTTCCGTGCTGTATTTAAGTCTCTAGAAATGAAAGATCTTGGTACACCAGACAATTATGTTTTGCTCTATATTATGATGTTAGTCGTATAAACTCAAGTAACTATAAAGAAATACCATGGTAGAATAAGAACAGAAAAATACTGGAAGGAGTAAAAGCATGGTAAATCAATAGATACATCGTAATACAGTGTTTAGAGACGACTACTCTGTACCGCGAGACGATGCTGACCCACTCCTGAATTAAACCAACCTGCGAACACTGAAAATGTGACAGTTTGGGTCCTCTCCTATTGACATTAATCAAAGTATTACGATTTATTCACAATAGTAATATATTACACTCAGACGGAACACGGGCCTGATGTGTTTGAGATGTGGCATTTTGTTATAGTACATTTCGCACTATATAGCGACTGTTTAGGACCGAAAAACTATAGCTTCAGGTAGATATACAATAATGTTATCTATCGATTTTCAGTCTTAAAGTAGGGAAAATTACAAATATTGATGCATTTCTTTTATAGTCCTCCTTGCTTCTCGAAAAGGTGCACGAACTTAGAAAAGGTTGAAGAACACTAAACTATACCCTGAGAAAAAATACAGTAAAAGAGATAAGATAAAAATGACCAACATCTCTATTATTACGGAGGCTAAGAATAATACCAAGACTAATTAAGTAATTCAGAGATAACGAAACGAACGACGATCACGAGAGCTTCCACGATAACAGTGTGTATGATAAGATGTGATTCCAGATTCCTCGATAGCGCTCCGAGTTTCCAAGATAACAATGCCATTCCAGTTTCCTCGATAGCGATGCGAGTTTCCAAAATAACGATGCCATTCCACGATAAAGATGCCTTTCCAGTTTCCACGATAATAATGCGAGTTTCCACGATCAAGATGCAATTCCAGTTTCCACGGTAACGATGCGGGTTTCCACGATGTCGATGCGGTTCCAGTTCTCACGATGCGATTTCACGACACAATATTGAAGTCCACTTGCCTACACAGGTACTGGGACGAACCCTTTCACCCCGTAAGGGTCCACCCCAGACCCTTGGGTGCGAGTAGAGTGACGCTGCCACCTTCCTGCGCCGCAATTGAAGTTCACTTGCCTACACCGGTACTGGGACGAACCCTTTCACCCCGTCAGGGTCCACCCACACCCTTAGGTGCGAGGAGAGTGGCGCTGCCACCTCACTGCGACGCAATTGAAGTTCACTTGCCTACACAGGTACTGAGACGAACCCTTTCACCCCGTAAGGGTTCACCCCAGACCCTTGAGTGCGAGGAGAGTGACGCTGCCACCTCACTGCGCCTCACACGGGTAGCCATGAGCAATGACCCGCCACACACCACTCCCCAAACACTGTCAGTGAGTCCTTTTCACCCCGTAAAGGACCACTGGTATTGTCAGTGCCTGGTGCATGGCGCACAGCGTGCCCTCGTTCATGGCGAGTTGTTCAGCACGGTGTCATTATAAGCAGAGGTCCCGTACACACCACTCACCACCAGACTCTATGCAAGGAGCCCTTATCACCCCTTAAAGGCCCCTCACGGCATCATCTGGTGGACGGTAGACACGGCAGACTGCTTAAGGCGACCCCTTGCCTAGTGTGAGGCGCTGCAAGTTGACGACAACCAGTGAGCTTGAAGCCGCAAAGGAAAATGAGTCCACGTTAACAATGGGATTCCACGACAGGTTGCGATTCCAGTGTCCACGGTAAAGATGTGTTTGTCGAGGATAACGATCCGTTTATCGAGGCTAACGATGCGGCGATGGCGATGGCGAAACGATTCAAAGTATTATTACCTACACAGGTACTGGGACGAAACTTTTCACCCGAAAGGGTCAACCCCAGTCCCGTGGTTATGAGAGCAGTGACGATGCAACCTTGCAATGCCTCACACGGGTCGCCATGAGCAATGACCCGCCACACACCACTCCCCAAACACTGTCATGAAGTGAGTCCTTTTTACCTAACCTAACCTAACCTAACCTAACGTAAAGGACCACTGGTACTGTCAGTGCCTGGCTCATGGCGCACAGCGTGCCCTCGTTCATGGCGAGTTGTTCAGCCCGGTGTCATTATAAGCAGGGGACCCGTACACACCACTCACCATCAGACTCTATGCAAGGAGCCCTTATCACCCCTTTAGGGCCCCTCACGGCACCATCTGGTGAGTGGTAGACATTGATCTCTTGCTTATGGCGACCCTTGCCTAGTGTGAGGCGCTGCAAGTGGACGACTAGTAGTGAAGCTTGAGGCCACCAAGGAAAAGAAGGACCTGCAGCCAGTTCTCTGCCTTGGGCCCCAGGCCGGACCCGACAGCCACCTCCTTCCCCCGTGCGGCGCCCAAGGCCGTCACGGCCCTCAACAACTTTAGGCCGAAAGTTCTCAATCGTCGTTTAAATTTTGATTCGAATATAAAATCGTCGATGGTAAATGAAAAATAGCTTTGGTCTGAAAGTGTGCAAGAGTTAGCTGATTAATGAAACAAGGTGAGGCAGCTTTGCTCCGGAGTATTTAGTGTACTTTGCATGTTGCTGCCGTGAATGTTTATGTATTTGTAGATAACTGGATAGAAACAGTTGACCAATGATAGTTGTGTAACTATTGGGGAACTTTTGAAAATTAGTTCAGCTTCTGGATAGAGTGAATGAGTGCACACAGGTTTGCTTGTCTTATATATAAACTGCCACCTGTAGACATTATTTTATTTTCTATTTTATGCTCTTAGAAAAGAAAAAAAAAACTTGGTTTCCTTTATTTTCCTGATCACAATGATGTGTAAATATCAAAGTTTCAAATATAAGGAAACACTAGGAGGGGACTCAACTCCCGTTGATGTTGCCAGATTCAACAGATATCGTAATATTTCACAGAAAAGATGGTCAACTGCATATCGTATATTTTTTAATATTCTTCTGTCATATAAGGAGATATCAAATAGGTAAAGTATTTTCAAACATGTATCTACGACAAACAACGCTATAATTGTAGAGTTAGGTTATAACTATGCATTGTGTTTTTATATACCATCTAGCTCTATTCCTGGGACAAAATTACTTCTTCCTCAATTGATAACTCGAAGTTAGTATGATATTTTCTTTCCTTCTAGGTTAGTAAGTAGACTACAAGACACCATGAACATATGAAGCCCCGTAAATGAGTTTATTTTCATAACTTAGAAATCAAAGTCTGATAATGAGATTGTCTATTGCCAATCAAACCGTTCTGCATAGACGTCTTCAGCGTCATAGAGACCTAATGATGTTAGCTCATGGACAGTGGCCATCCTGACAGCTCGAAACTCCAGGGGGTTCATAAGAAGATTTCAAGGGGTACTTAGATGGCTGATTTAATGAAATACTTCGCAGTGCCATTGCATATTGAGTTCCATGTTCATGTGATAATACTGGGGGTTTGGGTAGATGGTCTTATAACTCAGGTGGTTCTTAACGATAAAAAGGTTGAGAACCCCTGCGCTAGAGAGAGAGAGAGAGAGAGAGAGAGAGAGTGTGTGTGTGCAATTGAATAAGGAAATTTGGGTGGAAATCTTTTGAAATATCGTGAACTGAAATATTCCTTCTACTCTTTCTTCCTTCACTTTTTTTTTTTTTCATCCATCTTATGTTTCGATCTCCTTTTTTTTTTTTTTTTTGGTGCGTTACCTTATAATTCCTTAATTTCTTCAGCACCAGGACGTGTTTCCATATTCATTCTGGTTACTATTTGGTGATTTTATACAGCTTCAGAAACTCCTGTGGGGATTAGAATAGTAGAGAAAGTGGCCATTAACCTTCTGACCTCCATAAACCCTTCTTAATGTAAATGAAATCGTCGAATTGTACCCCAAAACTCAAGGTAAAAATGTGTTCCAGTACTGAAGAGATTAAAATAGTGAAGACTGTGGCCATTAATTTTCTGATCTCCATAGACCCTTCCTAACGTGAATAAAATCGTCTAATCGTACCCAAAACTCAGGGTAAAAATGTGTTCCAGTACTGAAGAGGTTAGAATAATGAAGACTGTGACCATTAATCTTCTGCCCTCCTTAGACCTTCCCTAACGTCAATAAAATAATTTAATCGTACCCAAAACTCATAGTAAAAAATGCCCCAGTACTAAAGGGATTAAAACAATTACTTTGGGTCTTGGAAGGAGAGTAATGGATGACGGGTGACTTGAGGACAGGCAGTAGCGGGTTTTAGCTATTGAAAGGGTATGAGTGACTTGTGGAAGGAGTTTACAGAGAGGGACGGAAAGGGAGGGGTGGAAACAGACACGTGGAGGAAGAATGGGAATGGTAGTGGTCACGAAAAAGGACCAGAAAAGCTAGATGTTTGTTTTCCTTTTCAGTTTTTTCTTCTTTTCTTTGTCTTTTTCTCAAGGGATGGAGGTTAAGGATTCAATTTATAAGACTTAACTTTTTTTCTCGCTTCATTTCGAGGGAGGAAGGGAAAGGTTAAATTCTTAAGACTGTTTTCACGTTCCCCGCTTTGACGTTTATCATATTCTTTTACAACACTATTCTAACTTTTTCTGAAGGGAAGGACGTCAGGGGAACTTCAATTCATGAGACTATATACACTTTTTCTCGAGGGATGAAGGTCGAGGGTTCAAATGATAACACTTTTCTCGAGGGATGAAGGTCGAGGGTTCAAATGATAACACTTTTCTCGAGGGATGAAGGTCGAGGGTTCAAATGATAACACTGTTTTCCCGTTTACCATTTTTCACGTTTATCATTTCTTATAACACTATTTCCAAGGATGGAGGTCAAGGGTTCAAAATAGAAGACTTTTAACTTCTATTCGAGGGAGAAAGGCCAAAGATTTTATTTACAGCACTTTTCACATTTACTTTTTTTACGTTTATCATTTTTTACAACACTTCACTTTTTTTTCAAGGGATGGAGCTCAAGGGTTCAATTTTTTTCTCGAGAGGAAGAGCAAAGGTTAATTTGATAAGACTATTTTTAAGTTTAATCATTTGCACGTTTATCATGTTTCTTATAGGATTTAACTTTTTTTTTCTCAAGGGAGGGAGGGCAAAGGTTCAATTTATAAGATTTGTCACGTTTACCACTTTCACGTTTATCATATATTTTTTTTAATCCCTTGAATGTTACTTCCATTTATTCCTCTTTTCTTAATCCGGTTCAGTGCAGAAATCAATTCGTCTTTTCTTCTCGAACATTCCTTTCTTTTATTCTTGCTTTTGTCTCGTCGATCATTAAAGCCATTTCATTATTCTTCATCAAATAGAAACTTTTCAACGCTAGTTAATTTAATAATGTACAGAAGTAATCGATTCATTTTATCTTCTTGAATATTCCTTTTTTTTTTTTTTTCTATTCGTATGCCTTCATTTCTCTTGTTTTCGTCTTATCAATTATTGAAACACGCACCGAGTTTTTTTATTCTTCATCAAACCAAAACTTTTCAACCCGATGTAATTTTATAATGTACAGAAGTAATCGATTCATTTTATCTTCTTAAATATAAATATTCCTTTTTTTTTTTTTTTATTCATATATGCTTTGATTTCTCTTCTTTTCGTCTCTTCTTTTCGTCTTGCCAATCATTAAAACACCTACAGCGTTTATTGTTCTTCAAATATATACTTTTCAACTCGATTTAATTTAACAATGTACAGAAATAATTAACTCGTTTTTTTTCTGATATTCCCTTCTTTTATTCATATATACTTTAATTTCTCTTGTTTTTCATTTTATCAATCATTAAAACACCCACCGAGTTTATTTTCTGTATCAAATCTAAACTTTTTCGACTCAATTTTGACGATATAAACTCAATAACCATTCTGACATACGTGTGAGTGGCGCGCGCATGCCTAATTTTGACGATATAAACTCATTAACCATTCTGACATACGTGTGAATGGCGCGCGCATGCCTGAAGACCGCCAAGTGCCTGGCGACGCAAGAAACAGCGGTCAGAATCGGAGAGACTGTGCCTTGTATTCAGAATCACTTAGCTCCCTCACCGCTACGAGGCCACAGAGATGACAAACCGGGTTCTCGATGGTGTTTCTTTTTGAATACCATAGTAACTTTGCTGATCTGCCAATCGAACCCTCACTGCTGTTACTTTCAAGGCCACAGAGATGACTAGCGGGGTTCTCGATGGCGTTTCTCCTTTGCAAACTATAGAAACCTTGTTGATCTGCCACTAGAACCATAAAGAAAGCATGAAAAACTCCTGTAACTTCAACCAGATCCTTTTGAAAGTAATGGAGGCGTGACGGGGAGGTGTTTCTGAAATCTTGACCGCAGCCGCCTCACACATAACAAGTGACATGGCGGCGTCCACGAGTCGAGACCCATCATTCACACACACACACACACACACACACACACACACACACACACACACACACACACACACACACACACACACACACACACACACACACACACACACACACGTCAGGCCGCGAGGAGAGCTCAGGAAAGCCGCTGGGAAATCACGGAGAGAGTTGTGGGGAAATTAAATCTTGCTGAGTTCACATTACCGCTGGGATTCTTCAACAGGCTGCCGGGAAAAGTGATGGGGTAGGACAGTCTTTTATTATGAAGAATGTGAGGGAATGGATGAGTGAAGTATAAGATTCCTGTAGATTTGAGGTTAAAAATGGGAGGTTTCTGGCACTTATGTTTGAACAGGGTTATTTTTAGTTTTTGTTTATTAATTTTTGCTGGACGAGTAAAAATGTAAGCTTCCTGTAGATTTGAGGTTAAAAATGTGAGGTTTCTACATAGTATCCGAGGTTTGAATGTGAGGTTTCCAGCATTTGTGGTTAGAAATGGGGAATATTTTTGCTTCTATTTACGAATCATTACAGTATTAGTGAGATGTAAGGCTCCTGTGGATTCGAGGTTAAAATTGTTAGGTTTCTTATACTCGAGGTTAAAAATGTGATGTTTCCAGCGTTTATTGTTAGAAACGGATGGTTTTTTGTGCTTATTTGCTTATTTATGTGTTTATTTTGGGTGGGTGAGTGAAATATCAGGCTCCTGTGAATCTGAGCTTAAAATTGTGAGGTTTCTTATATGCGAGGTTAAAAAAATGTGAAGTTTCCAGCATTTGTGGTCAGAAAAGAGTGATAATTTTGTTTCTATTTACTTACTATTGCTAGATGGGTGAGATAAAAGCCTCCAGTGCATTTAAGGTTAAAATTGCAAGGTTTTTAGTATCCGGGGTTAGAAAATGTGAGGTTTCTAGAAGTATTCGAGGTTTAAAAACGAGATGGAATAGATTTTTGAACTTAGGATTAAAGAAAAACAAAAAATAATTGAAATAGATCTTTGAATTTAGAGGAAAGGCAAGGGAGGGACAAAGACAGTAGCATCAGATCCTTGGCTCATGATATTTAATAAGCGATTAAAAGGAAAGAAAAAAGAAAAACTGGAATAGACTCTTGGAATTAAAGCTGGAGGTAAGGACGATAGCATCAAATCCTTAGTACATGAGATTGAAGGTCGACAAAACAGTGAGGCAAAACACCCTTGAAAACCCTTATTAAACAGTCAAACTACCAGTAAAACCACGAAAACACCTTTGACAAAACAGTAAGGCAGTGGATAGATAGTGACTGCAGACTAGTCGACATACACACCACCACC
>NC_059282.1:9788555-9851055 GCF_017591435.1 Portunus trituberculatus
TCTGTTTTATTACACAAACAATTTCTAAACAACGTAAATGAAATATAAATTAACATAAAGTTTACATGAATCAAATGCATTACTTTTTGTCGAAAAGAAATGCTTACGGATTAAGTTAAGAATATAATGCAAAACTACTGGTACGGCTAATGGCGTTTTCGGCGATCTGGTGCACCGCATTGGTTCGTACGCCTGGCAGGGTGTTTTCAGAATAAAGAAACCACTCTCAGTAGAAATATAATACATGTCAATTGTATCTCTTATTTTCTTGTATTATTGCTACATAGACTACTCACTATTAATGCATCCCCAAATTTTTTACGTTCCTTATAATGATGTGGGAAGCAAATACGTGTACTATGGATTTCACTTTATATATGGCATATTAGTGCATCACATGCGTTTTGATATATATAAACTACTTCTTTGAGTTATTTAATATGTTATAAAATTGGTTTCTTGACTAAGAGATTGCATCATACGTAGTATTAATTAAATAAAAAGTAAATAGCCACCCATGATGCCCGCAAAAGAAAACGGAAAATGACTCATTGGTAACTGAATCGCCTTAACGCGAACGCTCCTATTGAGAATTGCTGAGTCACTTTGTATTTATAGACACAAGCCTAACCTTAATAGTCAAGAAACATCCTCCGTCCAGCTAACTCTATCTCAAAAGTTTCCTGCTCACGTCACATCCTTTCGTTGTTTTCTTTTAGTCTTCCTTTTTTTTCCTTAACTAATGTTTTTTTTTTTTTTTTTTTTTTTTTTTTTTTAGTTATCAACTTATAAAGAACTCTATTATATTTTATTTATTATTATTATTTATTTATTCATTTTTACTGTGTACAAATGGCTAGGAAATTAAAATTTACTTTTATATTTGAAGTGTGTGGATGAGGCAGGTGTGATAGGTGACGGTGCTAGGACCAAGGTACGTACGTACATAAGAGGAGATTTCGTTGTCCAGGATTTCTTTGTCCCGGAGATCTTTGGAGGATAAACACGTTTCCCTCACTCACTCTCTGCACGTGTTTCAGTGTCTGAGGATGGGATTACGTTGGTCCCGAAAAGGGTCACAAGAGTTTGAATAGAAATGGTGATTTTCCTGCGGCTTTTCTTCAATCTACACACACACACACACACACACACACACACACACACACACACACACACACACACACACACACCAGTACATCACCCTGTGCTAGGAATACTGATAATTTACCGCCATGTAATTAGCCTTTCCCAGCATCCCTAAAGTTGATTTCAACATCCTTGTGTGTGCTAGCACCCCAGGTTAAGAAACACTGGTTTTTGGGTAAGGTTGAAGCATCAAGGAGTGAGATGAGAGGCTGGAGTAGCGTGGGAGTGAATATGTGAGCTTAGGAAGTGAAAAATGGTAGGAAGTAATGAGTGAAGCAATTGTGTTTTGGTGAGTTAAAAAGTTGATTATGGAAGTGAATAAAGGATGAATTATGAGAAAGTGGCGGAGTGCTAGCATTGGGGGTGAATGAGAGAGAGTTTGTGAAGTGAAAAGTGGAAGAAGAGTGATAAGGAGTGAAAGAATACTGTCTTGGTGAGTAAAAATTGTTTCTTGGAGTGAATAAGGGATGAATTATGAGGGAGTGATGGAGTGTTAATCTTTGGAGTGAAGTATTGTACACACAGGGGAGTGAGAGTGAAGTATTGTACACACAGGGGAGTGGTGGAGAGGTAAACAAGAGATGTTCATTACTGCTGTTTATTATTGTATACACAAGCGAGCGGAGATGAGTCGAGCGGTGCGTATGTCCCGGAGTTTCGGTGCTGACTGGAGAGTCCTCGGCTGAACATCCGGCCCGTGACCTCCACCGTCCAGCTCGGGGTCAGGTCACTGCACCTGGCCCGGCTTAGAAGGGGATCGGCGTAGTGCGTGGAATCCCCGGGCCATGCCCCACCTAGCCCAGCTGTTCTTAGGTAGTTCCACACCTGGGCCGGATTAGCGTAGCGGTAGTAGTAGTAGTATTGCTATTGCTGCTGTGGTAGACGGCTACTGTTCTTCTCCTAAACCTATTAATAGTGGTGTTCCTCAGGGTTCTGTCCTGTCACCCACTCTCTTTCTATTATTCATTAATGACGCTGATGATACCACTCTACATCTTTCCACGTTCTTTCAGAGACGTCCAACCCTTCAGGAAATCAACAGATCACGCG
Organism: Portunus trituberculatus; assembly: GCF_017591435.1. Taxonomy (NCBI): domain Eukaryota; kingdom Metazoa; phylum Arthropoda; class Malacostraca; order Decapoda; family Portunidae; genus Portunus; species Portunus trituberculatus. The sequence continues at coordinate 9,790,752 of NC_059282.1, forward strand.
GGGACGCCACGGAACGCCTGACTTCCGATCTTTCTAAGATTTTCGATTGGGGCAGAAAAAATCTAGTAGTTTTCAATGCCTCAAAAACTCAGTTCCTCCATCTATCAACTCGACACAACCTTCCAGACAACTATCCCCTCTTCTTCAATGACACTCAACTGTCTCCCTCTTCCACAATGAATATCCTCGGTCTGTCCTTTGCTCATAATCTTAACTGGAAACTTCACATCTCATCTCTTGCTAAAACAGCTTCTATGAAATTAGGTGTTCTGAAGCGTCTCCGACAGTTTTTCTCGCCCCTCCAACTGCTTACTCTGTATAAGGGCCTTATCCGTCCCTGTATGGAGTACTCTTCGCATGTTTGGGGGTTCCAGTCACACAGCTTTGCTTGATAGGGTGGAATCGAAAGCTCTTCGTCTCATCAACTCCCCTCCTCTGACTAACTGTCTTCAGTCTCTTTCTCACCGCCGAAATGTTGCATCCCTTTCTATATTTTATCGCTATTTTCATGGTAACTGTTCTACTGATCTTGCTAACTGCATGCCTCCCCTCCTCCTGCGGCCACGCTGCACAAGGCTTTCTTCTTCCTCTCATCCCTATTCTGTCCAACTCTCTAATGCAAAAGTTAACCAGTACGCTCAATCATTCATCCCTGTCACTGGTAAACTCTGGAACTCCCTCCCTGCATCTGTATTTCCGAATTCCTACAACTTGTCTTCTTTTAAGAGGGAGGTATCGAGGAATTTGCTCCCCTAATTCTGGCTGACGGTTTTGGCACTTTTTGAACTCCGGAGAGCCAGCGCTTAAGTGGGCCTTTGGCTGGCCCTCTTCCCTACGTAAAAAAAAAAAGTAGTAGTAGTAGTAATAGTAGTAGCAGTAATAGTAATAGTAGTAGTAGTAGTAGTAGTAGCAGTAGTACTACTAGTAGTAGTAGTAGTAGCAGTAGTACTACTAGTAGTAGTAGTAGCAGTAGTACTACTAGTAGTAGTAGTAGTAGCAGTAGTACTACTAGTAGTAGTAGTAGTAGTAGCAGTAGTAGTGTGGTTCACTACAGAAGTATTGTACACACATGTGAGTGAGGTGGAGTGAATAGGAAGTGAATACAGTTATGGATATTAAGTGAAGGAATGAAGGAATGAGTCAGTGGAGAGAAGGAATTTAAAAAAGGTCCCACAGAAAATTCCTTTGGCTGTTCTCATAAGGGAATGGCATCTTTAGTCAGTCTTTTTTTTCTTTTTATTGCCCTTGGCCAGAACCTCGCTTACATAAAATAATGGAAAAAAGAATAAAGGAAAAACGTGAGGGAGAGTCTTATTATTGCTACGTTTTCTAACACCCGAGTGAATAACGCCTTAACTTAACTTTTCTGTATACGTTAAAAAAAATGCCCTTAAAAAATATATATATAAAGAACTCTATAAAGAAAATGTATTGAGTTAATGTTTACAATGCTGAATGAACGTAAACAGGCAAAGAAAACACTCTATTTGAGAGATTATTAAAGGAAGCACACTATTTGAAAGATTATTAAAGAAAACACTATATTTGAAAGATTATTAAAGAAAACGCTATTTGAGAGATTATTAAAGAAAACACTATATTAGAGAAATTATTAGAAACATTATATTTGAGAAATTATAAAAAAACTATATTTGAGAGATTACTAAAAAAAACACTGTATTTAAGAGATTATTATCAACTTCAAGACATTTGCCCCTTTATTTCGGCTAACCCTTTGACCTACAAGGGGACTGGCAACTAAATGGGCCTTTTTTTTTCTATTCTGTGTTGCTCTTGGCCAGTTTCCCCATCTTACACCAAAGGAATTATTTACTATTTTATGGAACGCTTTTAGTACTCCAGGATAGTTAGATATATATCGAGACAAATTTTTGCAGAAACGGAGGCAGAAAATCACAGGAAAAGCAAAGAAAAGAAATTAATGAAAAGAAAAGAAAAAACACTGCCAACGTAAAGAGAATAAATGAGTAAATAGATGAAATAATTCAGTGACAATGTAGTATGTTTGTTTTGTGCTGGAAAAGAAGTGGAGTCATTGAAAGGCGAGACAAGAAAATGACGACACAGAAACCAAAACCACGGCATGACAGCACGTATTCCCTTCCACTCCTGCATCTAACACACACACACACACACACACACACACACACACACACACACAGAGAGAGAGAGCAGAGCAGAAACTTCACAGCCTCAATAGCCAAAGTTAATATCGGATACAAGTTTTGGGAGTTGTAGTAATCCCAGAGTAATCCCTTCACTAGAATCTGAGAGGGAGACAGAGATGAGGTAGGTACGCTTGCATATGAGAGAACTCAAGGCGACATTCAGAACCACTGGGCCAGTATTCAGAAACGCTTTGCTCTCACGACGACAATTTTCAAAGGCGCTAGTTGAAGATACTCGTGTTCTTAAGGGTATTTTAATGGGTCTGGCGATGGATTAGTAAGATTTCTAGTTTATCATAAGGAAAAACTGTCTTGAAAACTTGGCTAGTCATCTATGGGGACTTGGAAAATTGTCATGGTGAGAGAGCAAGGCATTTTTTATTGTTCTAGTGTTGGATTAGCAAGATATCTAGTTTATCATAAGGAAAAACTACCTTGAAAACCCTTTAAGTCGTCTCTGCGGACTTGAAAAAATGTGGTGAGGAGCAAGGCGTTTCTGAATATGGCCTCAGTGCTGTGTGTGGCTGTGAAACCTGGCGATGTTAAAGATGATGTGAGGCGGGTACGGCGTGCTGAAAGAAGGCTGGTGACGTGGCTGTGTGCTGCTGGATTGAAGGACTGAAAGGGAGGGCAAGAAAGGAAAGTTGAGGGAAAGGCTTTGAGGTTTTAGACCAAGTGTTGAAGTTAAACAGGAGCTTCCACGATTGTTAAAGTTTTTTTTTCTATTATTATTTATTTATTTATTTATTTATTTTTTTTTTTGCAGGGGAAAACTTGCTGAGAATACATGAAGGAGCTAATTTGTACATGCAGGTATAAATCAGAGCACCAATGTAGCCTTAACCCCTTCAGTACTGGGACACGTTTTTACCTTGAGACTTGTGTACGATTGGACCATTTTATTGACATTAGGAAGGGTCTATGGAGGTCAAGAGATTAATGGCCAGTCGTCACTATTCTAATCCCCGACATGAGTTTCTGAAGCTGTATAAAACCACCATACAGGAAGCAGAATGAATATGGAAACGCATCATAGTACTAAATAGGTTAACTGACAATGGTAAGGGAGAGAGAGAGAGAGAGAGAGAGGGGGGGGAGGGAGGGTGAGCCAGTGACCCACCCAGTCTGCTTGCAAGGACACGTGAAGGTTGCAGTACTGAAGCTAGTCTTGTGTTACTGGTTCTTTAGTCTGTAAGGACCAGTGAAGCTTGTAAACACATCAGCGAATTATGTGAGGCTTTTTGACATTGTGTGAGTCGTGTGTTGCTGCTTCTCTAGTTTGCAAGGACGAGTGAAGCTGATCGCTGTTTTCCTTAAGTTATTGTAGTTTACTTGAGTTCCTCTCGTCTTCTTCTGTTAACATTGTTATATTACACCTGAGTTACTCGTGTCCTTTTTTTTTTTTTTTTTTTTTTCCACAGACACTCCTGCCACGTCCCCCTCCCTCCCTCCCTCCAGCCAGACAGTCCTCTCCTTGCTTCTCTCGCTCCAAGCCGAGGCGGGCAAACATCTTAGGACGGATCTGATTAGACTCTTGTTGATCGATGGTTGGGAGGAAGGGAAGGGAGTGGGGGAGTGGGGGCAGCGGCGGCAAGAGGGACAGAGGGGCGGGAAATGTTACCGTAGCGGGATGACCTTTGAGTGTCACAGTGCCACGTGGACATTCACTTCAGTGTCACCTTTTCACCTTAATCCATTCCCCAGTCCATCCCAGCAGTGCTCATGTGTGCCTCCCTCCCGACATTCGTGTTGTGCCTCACGGTGTGTGTGTCGTTCCAGGTCCTGCCGCGGCGTGGTGTGCTGCGCCGCGCCTTGGGGCTGATGCGCCGCACCGCGCTGGTCTGGAGGCGAATGATGAAGCCAGACATGGGGGAGATACAGAGAATGTCGCCGACTTGCGTCAAGGGGGAGGACAGCGCCCCGGGGGGCCACCCTGAGGCAGAGAACGTACCGCCGCCCGGAACTCCCGCCCTCAGTAATGGCGAGGAGGTCGCTGCCGTGGCCGCCAGGCTGGGTATGTCGCCACTCAAGGTGTCGGTGGCCAACGAGGGACGCAGGGCCTCGCCGCTGTACAAGGGCGCCTCGCAGCCCAGCTCCGCTACCCGCACCCTGCCACCCACCTCCGCCGCTCGTGCCCTACCACCTGGCCCCGCCGCCTGCAGCTTGCGGAAGCCCATGCTGATCCTGCGCCGCCTGGACCCCAAGCAGATGTGGCGGAAGAGTGACATCGAGGAGATGGGACTCAACGACGCCTGTGCCAAGAGGATCCGGCGGGAGCTGGCGCGCTGCAAACGGAATTGCCGCCGCCGTTACTTGCGCAAGGTGGGCAGGATGTCCCTAAAGAAGGCACCGCGCACCACAACTGTGCAGCCGCCGCAAACCACAAGACGCAGGAGGCGACGCGTGGCAGCGAAGGAGGCTGCCTCTGGGAGCCCACCGCTGGAGGAACCTGCTGCTGCTGCTGCTGCTGCTGCTGCTGGTGGTGAGTTACTGATGTTGTTGTTGTTGTTGCTCACTGTTGTGACATGCCTTGAACCTCTCGCAGCATTGTCTTGTCGCTAGCCTGCACTGTCCCACTGTCTTTACCATCTCTCTCTCTCTCTCTCTCTCTCTCTCTCTCTCTCTCTCTACAAGCCGTTTTTTCTGAGCTACGCAGCCTGTGTCCTACCTCTGCACGCACCTCACTTCCACCACAACAAACAAACACCATTCCTACCTTACAAAAAGCATAAATCATCGCAGCACCTCCCCTTCAGCCACAAAGAGGTAAGTCTGCAGTCCAGGTAAGGCTCAAACGCTAGGGTGATTCAATAGAGCGTCATAGCAAGGGTGTTTTATGTAGGGTGTTTCAGCTCCCCGCCGCTCAAAGGTTAATGTTTACCCGAACGACCACTGTCCTATATAAATCCTTTAATTGGAAGCCGCGGACTGATACCCGAATCTAATTTAAGTCTTAATAATCTTATCTTCTTCCCTTCTACCTGTGTGTGTTTATCATCTTTTCGCTATCTTCTCCCTTTCATTCGTTCTTTGTGTGTTCTTCCTTCACTCTATCGTTCATTTTCTTTCGCTATCTGTTCTCCCTTTCCTTCGTTCTTTGTGTGTTCTTCCTTCCCTCCTTCGTTCATTTTCTTTCTTTCCCCCTTTGTTCATTTATCCTTTTCTGTTCCTTTTGGGTGAGAGAAGAAGAGTGTGAGTGAGAAAAAGAAGAAAAAGAGTGAAGAATGAGAGCAAATATTTGTCATTGAAGGCAAGGAAGGGAGTGAAAGAGAAAGGGAAGGGAAGGGAAGGAAGGAAGGAAATGAATAAATAAGAGGAGGAGGGAGAGAAACAAGGAAATGAATGAATGAATGTGAAAAGGAAGGGAGTGAAAGAGAAAGGGAAGGAAGGAAGGAAAGGAGTAAGAAAAGGAGAGAGAGAGAGAGAGAGAGAGAGAGAGAGAGAGAGAGAGAGAGAGAGAGAGAAATGAATGTATGAAAGAATAAATGAGAGGAGGGAAGGAAAGAATTTAAAGTATGAATGAATGAAAGAGAGAAGGGAGGGAGGGAAGAAAGGAAGGAAGGAAAGGAGTGAGTAAAAGAAGGAAGGAAATGAAAGTATGAAGGAAGGAGGAGAGTTGCTTAATTTTCGTAATGTAAGGTTCAGTTCAGTTTAGTTTTGTATGATTTCAATTTATTTTTTTACGTCATCGATATGAAATAAACATTCGGTAGTTGAGATTAGTTTAGTTGCGTTACCGTGAATTAGTGAGTCTTGAGCATCGTTAGAATTGGAAGGGGTATTAGATTTTCGCTTAACGACGCCCCTGGTGATTGAAACGCGCCTGTGTACTAGTTTGCTGTGTCTCAATAAAGCGCAGGGTAAACTTAAACACATATTTGTTATCGGCGCTACGCAAATGTTGGATAAAAACAAATTGAATCGATATGAAACGCAGCGAAGTGTAAGGACAAGATTCTCTCTCTCTCTCTCTCTCTCTCTCTCTCTCTCTCTCTCTCTCTCTCTCTCTCTCTCTCAGCTCAGCATCCACTACCGCCGAATCACCATTATTATTGCTTGGATTTATATTTTTCTTCAACGTCAGCACACTATTTCCTGCAGCAGTGGTAGTAATGGTGGTGGTGGTGGTGGTGGTGGTAATGGTGGTGGTGACGTCAGCATACTAGTCTTCGTTGCACTGTTGGTAGTAGTAGTAGTAGTAGTAGTAATAAAGGGGCAGCAGCAGTAATGGTAGCAGTAGTATTAATATCACCAGTGTTAGAGAGGCTGCACATTACACAAGGTCGTTTGGGTGTGCTGGTGGTGGTGCTGTGTCGTGCTGGCCGGTGCTGTTGTGTCAGGTGCTGGTGGTGGCTGCTTGAATCGATACGTTGACAGTCACAAGGGTGGTGACAAGCACTTGTACATGTAGGTGCAGTAGGTAGGAGGCCAGAGAGAGAGAGAGAGAGGCGCCCCCACACTCTCTCCTTCCTTCCTCGTGCTTATGTTACAACTTCAAAAGGCTCTAGTTAGGTTCCACGTCTTTTTAATGGTGTTTTCTTTTTATGGATCTGCTGTCACATTAACAAGATTTCTACATTACAAACAGGAAATGTCTAAAAAAAAAGGTTGATTTTCTCTGTGGTGTTTGAAAATGGTCATAGCGAGAGCGAAGCGGTTTTTTTAATATGTGCTGTTCTGGTGGATAGCTTTCGTTTTTTGAGTGTTAAAGGTATACTATGATAATGATTGTATTGTTATGGCAAAGGCAGCGTTGTGTTTATTAGAGAATAGAGAAGATTTTATAAAAGTTCTCTTGGGTAAAGTTACGCTGGATAGGGTAGTGTATTGCTAACCCCTTCAATACTGGGATATATTTTTATCTTGTGGACCATTAAACCGTTTCAATGACATTAGGAAGGGTCTGTGGCGGTCAGAAGATTAATGGCCATAGCCTTTACCATTTTAATCCCACACGAGAGTTTCTGAAGCTGTATAAAATCACCAAATAGTAACCAGAAGGAATATGGAAATGCGTTATGGTACTCAAGGGGTTAAAGCTTATATTTGTGCATTAATTGATCGATTAGATAGAAAATTTATCTTACTATGTTCTTTGAGGTATAAAGGACTGCGTGGTTACGATAATGATTGATCAGATAGAGAAACTTGCAAGCTAAAGTAATGTTTTTTTAAAGTTTATTAATTTACTAAGCAGGAAATTCAACTTCTGGGGCTTGGAATGGACAGACAGTGTAATTGGAGTGGTTGCTTCGCTTGTTTTCTAATTGGCAAAGTTAGTGTAGAGTGCAGGTAAATTAAAAATAATTGTTCATTTGGTTTTGATCGATTAGTTTTGTTAGAATGAATTGGAGTGGATCGCCAGCTGACAGTACGAGTATAATAAGAGAGAAGATATTTGAGTGGTGTGTATTGTTTGGATGGCTTGGAATAAATTGAACCGAAAAAATGGAGAAGAATGGATATTATAAGAGTTAATTAAGTTACGGGTTTTGGAGATAAGTATTGTTAGTATTGGCTTGGAACAGACAGGGACATTGTACGAGTTGAGTTATTTAATCTTAAGAGAAGTGAGATAAGTTTTCTTAGGTTGAGAAAGAATAAAAGTGCAGGTAAAAGCGATAACAAAGGGATTAACGAAGGATTGGAGCGGATGATGAACAGCAACAGACACTTTGATCTTGCCTAGACTCTCTCATCTGCTTCTCTTCACTAACTACCTCAAGGAAACGGAAAGTTGAAACCCCCGAAGTCTGGCAGTGGAGTTAGAGAGAGACTTTTGAAGGACTTACGGTGTTTAATTGGATGCTGCAAAAAAAAAAAAAATAAAAAAATAAAAGTAACCTAAAAAGAAACTGGTTCTCTAATTGCACCGTTTCTGTACCTGTTGATGTCGTGTTGTGAAAGCGAGTCTCCGTTTTATGTTTGATTAAAGATGGTGTGCTGATATCAGAGGAGGGAGACAGGAGGGGAGAGAGTCGCTAGCGTGATCCCGTTTAATTGTGAAGCCATAAACAATCAGCTTACAGAATTGATCCTGTGTTCAGCCTTTCCATTCTGCTTCCCCTGTACCTTTGTCTGTTGCTCCTCAGGTGAATTTCCAGTAAAAGAAGCACTGCCACTTTGTGAACACTAGTTGATGTTTTGTAAGTTATTATTGTGGCACTGATAATGTTGCTCTTAGTTTTCGTTAGTAAAAGTAATGACACTCATTGGTAACACATATCCATACCATTAAGTTATTATTGTGGCATTGTTTATTGGTATTCTTAGTTTTCATAAATGACTAGGTCGCACTCTCTCCTATTCCTAGTCGATGCCATGGTAACTTGTTTCGTGGCACTGTAACTGTTAGTGTTAGTCTTTACCAAAGGAAGTAGGTGGCTCTCATACCCTTAGTCGATATCATAGTAATTTGTTATTGTGACACTCTAATTATTCTGGTTTTCACTAAGGAAAGCAATGACACACTCTCCAGACTTTGGTCGATGCTATTGTAAGTCGTACTTGTGGTATTGTAACTCAATACAGTTCAATAACCAATAGTATCTACATTTGTCGAACCAGAGACGTTTTCTAAATATAGTCTGAGTTTTGTTTTATTTTTTTTTTTTTCTTTTCTCACGCGTATCACTTCATATTCACTACAAGAATTATTGTTCAAGTTTATGGTCTTTGGCAACATAACTCTTCCTTTGTTTGAATGTCATGTATCATTTTGCAGTATTATACTTGGTAGATAGGACAGGTTGCAAAATATTTTCTAACCTCATACACGTTATAGGAATCACCGGACATTGCAATGTTTTGTGTCTTTTTGGAAACATATATACCGCCTCTTCATTGTCTTGCACTTTACAGTATTACACTCAAAATCGGAGAGACGGTGAGGTATACTGTAAGCTTTTATTTGTATGACTCGTACACTTTGCAAGTATAATTGTGCATTGTCTTATTGTCTTTTAGTAACGTATCTCCTCTCCTATTCATTGTCCAGCACTTTGCAGTTACATTCCAAAAACTAGCCGAGTGTATTTGTTTATTTATTCATTTATTTGTACATATTATAAGGGACATCGTACATTTTCTAATCATCTTTTGGTTACATGTCCCTTTTGATTACATATCTCTCCTGTTCACTGTTCATCTTTTTTGCAATAACACTTGCTGTCCTAATGAATTTCAAATTGTATAAATAGATAGATAGACTGTTTATTAACCACACACTGTAAGAATCACAATATATATCGTTTAGTTTACGTTTCAAAGTTGTGTACCAGCTCAGAACTTGCCACATTAGACAATTGGCGAAAAGTATCAGAATTGTTCAAATATTTCAAACTAGTTTGCGTGATTACTGCAGGCAAACAGAGCACCGTGAGCTGTGTGGAAATAAGAACATAAAGGAGGAAAGCTGCAAGAGGCCGCCAGGCTTATACGAGGCAGTCCCAGTGTGCTTAATCTACCTAATTCCATCTATCTTCCCCATCCATGAATTTATCTAATCTTCTTTTAAAGCTCCCTATTGACTAAAATTTGTTTGTGGACTTCAGGAATTGGCATTGCGTGTGTGTGTGTGTGTTTGGAAGTGCAGTCTTGATAAATTGACCTTAACTGTGAATTGGACCAAAATGTTAACAAAAAAATCCAGTTTAACATACAGAAATGTAGTAGTTGTTCTTTAATATATATATATATATATATATATATATATATATATATATATATATATATATATATATATATATATGTATATATACACACACACACACACACACACACACACACACACACACACACACACACACACACACACACACACACACACACACACACACATATATATATATATATATATATATATATATATATATATATATATATATATATATATATATATATATATATATATAACTGTGTTGATAGCCACTGGGTGAAACTCAATAACTTTTCCTGTAAACTGATAGAATTTATGGAATTAATGTCTGATAGAACAGGAAACAGAAGTAGAACCAGTGACATTGACTGAACTGAAGGAATCAAGAGAACTAACATATCTCCAGTGACCGTGGAATCAAAACAGAAACGAGATCACGTTCCAGGGAAGACGAATCTTTGAATAATTAAGCCAGAAAGAAAGAGAGAGAGAGAGAGACATTCATAAGTTTATAGGAAGACGACAAGAAGTAAATGTGGTTTGTTGAATAACTCACTCACCGTGTGTATATTCCACGAAGCATTGGTAGTGAATAATTGAAGCATTCATTAGATTGAATACCACTGGTTTAAGAAAGTGCACGCTGTACCTTTAGAGTGACATTTTGAGGACACTGCACCTTTATATCGCTTATAGTTGGGAGGAGTGTCAGACGAAAGAAATGAATAGTGGGACGTATACTTGGTGATATGCCGAGTGTATTTATTTATTTATTCATTAATTGTACATATTATAAGGGACATCGTACATTTTCTAATCATCTATTGGTTACATATCTCTCCTGTTCACTGTTCATCTTTTTTGCAATAACACTTGCCGTACTAATGAATTTCAAATTGTATAAATGGATAGATAGACTGTTTATTAACCACACACTGTAAGAATCACAATATATATCGTTTAGTTTACGTTTCAAAGAAAAGTTGTGTACCAGCTCAGAACTTTACTTGTCACATTGGACAATTAGCGAACAGTATCAGAATTGTTCAAATATTCCAAAGTAGTCTGTGTGATTACTGCAGGCAAACAGAGCACCGCGAGCTGTGTGGAAATGTGTTTGTGGGCTTCAGGAAGTGGCATCGCGTGTGTGTGAGTGCAGTCTTGACAAATTCACCTTAACTTTGAATTGGACCAAAATGTTAACAAAAAAATCCAGAGTTTAACATACAGAAATGTAATAGTTCTTTAATTGATAAAAAAAAATAAAAAAAACTACTGTTGATAGCCACTGGGTGAAACTCAATAACTTTTCCTGTAAACTAATAACACTGATAGAACTGATGGAATTAATGTCTGATAGAACAGGAAACAAGTAGAACCAGTGACATTGATTGAACTGAAAGAATCAAGAGAACTAACATATCTCCAAGTGACCGTGGAATCAAAACAGAAATGAGATCACGTTCCAGGGAAGACAAATCTTTGAATAGTTAATCCAGAGAGAGAGAGAGAGAGAGAGAGAGAGAGAGAGAGAGAGAAACATTCGTAAGTTTATAAGAAGACGACAAGAAGTAAATGTGGTTTGTTGAATAACTCACTCACCGTGTGTATATTCCACGAAGCATTGGTAGTGAATAATTGAAGCATTCATTAGATTGAATACCACTGGTTTAAAAAAGTGCACGCTGTACCTTTAGAGTGACATTTTGAGGACACTGCACCTTTATATCGCCTCTTATAGTTGGCAGGAGTGTCAGACGAAAGAGATGAATAGTTGGACGTATTCTTGGTGATATGCCAGAGGTTACGAAGGGGAGACGAAGATACTTGGCAAGGCCCTGATCTTGTGGTGATGATGCTGGTGAAAGAATACTTGGCAGCGTTTTCATGATTTTGGCAAGTTCACAAAAAGGCGATGAGAATGAATTCCTGTTACAATCCATTTTCTTTTTGACAAGCCTGTGTAAAATATGTGATGGTATTGATTTTAGGTTGAGTTATGTAAAAATTGACCACTTGGGAATCGAAAAATGTGATGATTATGAAGTGAGGCCATAGTGGAAGGAAATGATTGATAGATTGATTGTAAAGTGACTGTATGGTAGCTTGAAATGAAGGGGACAATAGTGACCGCATAATGTAACGATTCTGACATGACACCGCTTTCCGAACTGTATGGGAATAGAATAAAGGTTATTGATCTATTGACAGATTGCAAGTAGATGGAGTAACAGTGTGAAATGCATAACGAGAGAACAAAACGTGATTGATGTTGACATGACACCGCGCTGGATGCCACGGGAATAGGATATGAAAAAAGATTGATTGATGCTAAATTGAGTTGAGAGTTGGGTTGTGATTCGTTTGCTTGTTTGCCTCCCCAGCACTGCGAAACTCATACAGTCATCAGGCCAGACAAACAGAGGACAAAAAGTTAATGCGTCACACAATTATTATCGAAACTGAAAGAAACTAATAGTGAAAAGGCGCCATTATTGTTAATGATTATGTCACGGGGATGAAAAGTGAAGCTGCCACTTCAATTATTATTCATTGGTGAAAAAACTAATAGGTTACTGAAAATACTTCATCAAATAGACGATAATTATGTCGAGTGAAAAAAAAAGTGTAGTCCAGAGTTCAGTTTATTAGTTATTTATGGAAAAAATAAACAACCAGGGTGCTGCTGTAAAACAAATATATATTGCACCAAATAGTTAATGACACTGAATTAAATGAAAAATGTAACGGCGAGTTCTGGCACTAGTAGTTATGTACATGTTCGTTTGAAGCTCTACCTGGCAATGACAGGAGCTGCCCCATCCACGCTCCAGAGAGAATACTCACCTGTACTCTTTTCATTACGTACCTGTGTTCATTAGTGTATGGATGCAGCGCCACTATGCATCACTGTCTCTTTTTCCATTAGTCTATTCATTATGTCGTGAATATTATTACTGTCGTTTCAATTAATTTTGTTCATTAAGGTATGAAGGCAGAACTGCTATCGCTAAATATCACTGTCATTTCATTTTTCATTAGCTGTTATTCATTAGAGCATGAGAAAGATGTCATTGCTTTCTTTTTCATTAACTTGTATTTATCATAACGTGAATACATCAGCAAACCGGTGTCATTTGTCAAAGCCTTCCTCTTTTCATTAGTGTTGTTCATTATGGTGTGAAAAATAGTGCAATACGTCTTCATTTTTCATTATTGATAATGTGGAGGTACAAAAGAGCATTTTGGTGTGTACAGTGTTCTGTCTCTAAAAAATATCAACTACACAGGTACACATGTTCATAAAGATTCTGTACACGAATCTGGGCATTTTGACAATTAGAAATCAAAAGTTAGAACATTCTGAACGTAAACTTTCAAACAAACTACACAATAACCAAAAGAACATGACGTATAGAATTTTAAAGATAGGACATTTTCAACTTTTAAAACTCAACACGAACAAAATACAGATAGACAAAAAACTCAGGCAGGACAAACGCACGACTTCTTTACAGTTCAAAAAATATGGGATGGGAAAACAAATGAAATACTTTAGAATTCTGGGTGGAGAAGTTTGGCAACACAACTTTAACTCCGCTTTTAATCCCAAGGCTCGTGTTGTTTGGGAAGTTTGTCAAAAGAATGAATGGTCCTGGAAACAGTTGAATAATGTGCTTTAATTAAAACTTCAATTATTTTTCCTTTTTTCTCTCTCTTTTTCGTTCAGGAATTAATTGTAAGTTAATTAATCTATTTGTACCTTATCTGGCCTATTGTCCCACGAGAGAGAGAGAGAGAGAGAGAGAGAGAGAGAGAGAGAGAGAGAGAGAGAGAGAGAGAGAGAGAGGTGGGGGCTGGGGAGGGGGGATGTGCGTGTCAAACTTGAATTTTCGTGACATGAGCTGGACAACAGTTACGTACTCGCGTGAATATGGAGAGATCGCCACAAGTTCTTATGCCAGAGACTGAAGGAGAGAAGAAGCGAACGTATAATCAACAAAAGAGAACAGTGAAAGAACTGTAGAAGAGACAAAGAAGATAAAGAGAACCCAAAAGATTGAAGAAGAGGAGAAGCAGATGGAAAATCAACCAAAGAGAAGAATAAACAAAGAAGAACTTTAGAAGGGATGAAAATAAAGAGAAGCAGAAAAGAAAAAAAAAAAGTGGATATAACCAAACAACGAGAAACAAACTGAAAATGCCGAAAAGAAGAGAAAAACGAGATGATGATATAGACAAAGAAGGTAAACAAGAAAAATTACCAAGAAAAGATAAAGACATAAAGAAGAAAGCGAGAAGAGAAGGGGAGAAAGAGACAAAAGAAGAGGAGATACAGAAGAAATGGAGAAAGATACGAAAGAAGAGATAAAAAATAGATAAAGAAGATAAGACAGAAGGGAGCAGAAGAATAAAGACGAAGAGGAAGGAGAAGGAAAAGATTGCCACTGCAACACAATACACAATGGAGTCGATAACTATTATTGAACCAGGAAATGAAATGACGAGATTACAAGGAGGATCAGAATCAGACTCAGAGAAACACACAAAGCCTTGACGCCGCCCACGTGATAATGACATAAGTTTTAATGATGGTAATGATAATGATGGCAGTAGAGCTGAAAATTTGTACTATGACGCGTTTTTATATTCATTCTGGTTACTATTTGGTGATTTTATACAGCTTCAGAAACTTATGTGAGGATTAAAATTAGAGAAGACTGTGGCCATTAATCTTCTGACCTCTGTAGATCCTTCCTAATGTCAATAGAAACGCCTAACCACACCCAGACTTATGGTAAAAATGCGTCCCAGTATTGAAAGGGTTAATTGACATAGACGAAATAAAAAATGCGTTGATATATGAAAAAAAGATATATTATACTGTTTTATATTAGTTATATTTCATTAGTCTCTCACCATTACTCAATATTGATGATGATAATATTGACAAAAGAACGTTTGATGTCATTATTTCATTTCACTCGTATGATTGTGATTGGATTTCTCGTATTTCATTTACTCATTCATTATCTCTCATGTTACACCGATAATGATGGAAAAATGTATCGTTATCATCTGCCAGTATATACACGTCCAATTTCTGAAAGGAGGAGGAGAAGGAGGAAGAGGAGAGGAAGAAGGAGAATGTTTAATATCTTCACCAATATTGTTTACCTTGCCAGCCTCAGAGGAAAGGTTAATGGACAGGTTAATCTGATGGCTCGTAAAAAGAATGAAACAAAAAACATGAGTGGTGGCGGCTCGGAGACTAGAAAGACTAAGGCGTAGAAGGAACATGAAATAAAAAAAATATATACACACCCTATTCTTCCTTCTTTCCTTTCATATATCTAAGCGACTCTCATTTTCGAATTTAACATTTTATACGTGATGGCTTCACTTTTCTTTTTGTACATAATGTCTTATTTTTTTTCCGATCAGTAAAAAATAAATAATACACGGCACTATGCACTTCATGGTTGCCTATATCCTTGAACAGTGGCATGAATCCACACACAGGAGAGAAAGAGAGCGAGGGATGGGGGGAGGGGATGGGGGAAATGGTGTAGATGACAAAAACTCTCCCTGTGGTACTCCCAGAAGCATGAGATTAACTTTCATTTATTTTGACGTGCACTATTTTTCATTGCCATTGGAATTGCAAAAATGACGCGTATTAACCACTGCAGCCACACTAAAGCTGGCTTTTGAAAGTGTTGTGTGTAAACCATCATGGCAAACAATGGACAGACGGTACCTAAGTTTTGATTTGAGTTTGTTGAAGTCGAAACATTTACCAGTGCTTGTTATTTCCGTTCAGTGCCTTGGTAACGGCTGCGCGCACGCACACACACACACACACACACACACACACACACACACACACACACACACACACACACACACACACACACACACACACACACCTCCCCTCGTCCACTCTTCTCCTACCTTGGAGTTTATTTTGTCTATCCCGTCTGTCCCGTCTTGTTATTCACTACACCAAGGTCTTTAGGGTCAAACAGGGCAGAGGTCATCACAACAACTTCCCCTCACTCAGGCCATCCTCCTCATCCTTCTCGTCACAATCCTGATCCTAAAGTGAGCCAAAGTCATAAAAAGAAAACAAAGACATATTTTCAAAAACCCTCCTTTTGGGACTCCTTCCTGTCAGCCCCATCCAAATCCTCTCTATCCTACTCGAAGTCTTTCCAATCTCCTCCTCCTCCTCCTCATCCTGATCCTACAAAGTGCAGTGCTCCGAGACGCAGTTTCTCCAATAACTGACAGGGAGCGGTGAGAACGGTTGCCATGGTTCGCTGTAGGTTGCCAACATTCAGGAAAGGCAGTGCTAGTCTCGAGAGGCAGTGGTGGTGGAGTGGCAGTGGCAGGGGAGGCACGCTGGTGGGAGGGATGCCAGGAGTGCCATGGGGGCGGAACAGAACGCCAGCTTTACAAGAGAAGACTGCCAACTAGGGAGTTTAGGTGATCACTGCCCACCTTTCCTCCCTGCGTGCCTCTCCCATGTTCTTTCACCAAGTTTTCGTTTTCTTTGCCGGAAACCTTATTTTCCAAATTGAACTGCCGACTCCATCTCCGCAGTTTGATCTTCTGGAAATGTTTTCTTCTGTATTGCGTTCTTTTTAATGTTCTTTTTTTATAGTTTTCTTTACACGACGTATTTCGTTTTCGTTTTCTTTTTTCCTATTTTTCATGAGTTCATTTTCCAACGTTACATTTTTGTACGTTTGTGTTCATTCTCCCGTGGAATTTTAAAAGGTTTATACTGTGGTATGCGAACATTCCGTGGTTATGAATATTTTTAAAATTCTGACACTACACACACACACACACACACACACACACACACACACACACACACACACACACACACACACACACACACACACATACACGGCTTGTCAGAAAGATGTAAAAGGAATCATTAATGTGTGTATGAAAAAACTCAATCTTTACCAAACTACTTCTACGTTTACCAAGAGGTTGTGGATTTGAATCTTTATAGGGAGACACGTCGCCTCCTCGCCAGTGAAGGTAAGGAAGGGTTTTTATGTAATCCCTCCCTGGGTGTCCTTGTCACGCCACGTCAGGTTTCAACTCTCCGGCTTCATGTCCCAAAATGTTCCCCGGTGGTCAGAGAGTCAAGAGTCGAGGATTCGTAAGGCTTCGGGACGCTTCGGTTCAATTAAGTGAAGCAGTATATTTTCTGAAAGCAGACTGTTGGAATAGATTGGATTCTCGAGAGTTTTGATTTGATAGCGAGGTTTAATGATACTCACGTTTAAAAATCGTCCTCCGCGCACCGTCTTTCCCAAAAGTCGGCACCGAATTCTCGTTTTCGTCGTATGCCAAGTTCTCAAAGTTTATATTCCGCCATAATTCATGAAGCCGTGACAGCAGACCCCATCAACTAGACACACATTGCCACACTCACTGCCTCGCATCCCTCCAAGATTTGTCAAGCTGCGTGTATTAGTTAGGTCGCAAAGGCGGACAAAGACCCCGTGGTGGGCCTCCAGGATTGCGTTCTCTTTGCATCAGCGGCCATGGAGCAGCGGCCACGGGGAGGGAGCAGGGGAAACGCAATCATTCCAAGCTCACTTTATTGGTGCACTTTGCTAGGAATTCCGATATGTGCGTGGGGTGGGTGCTGCTGCTGCTCCTACCACCACCACCATCACCATCACCACTTGCACCAGGCCATTAGGTGCTGCTCTGACAACGCCGAGCACCACCACCACCACCAGCACTTCTTGGCGTTTGGTGGTGGTAGTGCATGCTTCGCTCCGTCGCACAGGGCGTCCCTTCAGCCAGCTCTAGAATGTGATAGGTATTGAATTTATCCGGCAACCCAGAGTGTGGCAACACTGCTGATAGTCCGACATGTTTCGCATTGACCACGAGTTGGCAACATCGACGGCGGCCTGACTAGTGTTGGCTCGCAATGTTTCACTCGTTTCGCAGCGTTTCACTCGCTTCGCTCACGCATCACATTCACCCCGATAACAGGATTCATTTTACATAGAGTCGAGAACCAGAGGCTGGCAGCTCGTCTCGTCGCCCCCACGAGACACTGCGACTGGCGGGGAGCTGAGCGAAACGGGAGGGAAGGTTGATTCCACTGAACGAAAGCCAGTGAGGCAGACCAACGCTACTGGTATAATTCCCAGCCCGAGCTCACTCTGGCGCCCGAATTATTTCAGAAACGTTCGTACTTTTCACAAGGTGGCCTGCCTGAGCCTGGGACGCGTTTCCAGACCAGCGTCCCCATTAGTGCCGTGTTATCGGGGGCTTCTCGGGCCGGGAATAGCGTGGGCTTCCCTGGAGGGTTGTGGGCTGCCGGCGAGGAAAGGAAAGAGAGGTCTGCTGGCTGCTGCTGCTGCTGCTGCTGAAGGGACGAAGATGGCGCGGTGGTGGCGTCTCAACTTTGGTCTTCATTGTCGTGCTGTGCAAGCCGGGCCGGGTCCTCATCGCCTGCCCAAATTTATGGTTCGCTCTGCAGTTTCATGGCGGTAGAATTGGTAGCTTTGTTCTCTCTTCTTTGCCTATTTTCCTATTCTTCTCCATTCCTTGCCTCCTTACTTCGCCCGGCCATTGGAGAGCTCGGTTTCGGAGAGGAAGAACTTAAATTTTAAAAGAAAGATTCCTCTCATCCTTAACAGGTTTCATTTCCCTGGAGTGGACATATGTTGCCCCCATCGCCCCATCGCCCCCCATCCTGCACCTCCCATAACCCCTCAGAATGCCCACTTCACCCTTCAGCTAATCCCCTTCAAGTAATCAGACACCGGTTCATACTCTGCTCTCGCACCCTAACTCCTGTCAACAACACTCTCCAGCCTTTGGGATTGGTGAGCCAGAGGGTGATGGCTTTTCTTTCTTCATAAGTCACCACATTGAGAGCCAGACCTTCCTGCTGAGCCATCCTTCCATCCATCCTGCAAGCCGCTATTCATTCCAGTTAGTTTTGCTTCTATCCTTCTTTTATTCCTTTCTATTGACTGTCTATTTCTTGAACTACCATTCCGTCTTATCTTTCCTTCTTTTCTATTTGCTTTTTCACTCGCTGTCTTTCCTCTCCAATTTAATTTCCTTTTCGGCTTCCTCCCGATAGATTCTCGTCAAGCCAGTTTTCTTTCTTTCACCTTTCCTCCTTTTCATCTCCTTTTATTCCTCCCTCAATGGATTCTAGTTAAGCCATCTCCTCAGCTTTCCTCCTCCGCGTTCCACATTCATTCGTTCACCGAAGTTTGAGATAAAAAAAGTAAAAAAGGATTATAACTTAAAACTATAACTCCAACTTTACCCGTGAGTAATTCCTGATGTTCGTTGTGCACTAATGGGAAGAGCCAACAGCTGCAGAATCCTCACGCATCCCCACATTTCGTCCCTAAAGCTCACCATCCATCCTCATCCTCCCTGTTTTCTTTCAACCTCAGTGATGCAACAAACACCACGACGCGCAACACAACCTCTCCTCCCAGCCCACACCAACACGGCAACACGACATCTATTCACCTCATAAGTATGACAACACGTCCTCCCCACACACACGCACGGTTAGTTACTGTGACGGGGGGTTGAGTAACGAGAGGTCTGGCGCGCGGTCTGCTGGTCTGGTGGTCTGGTTCGAGTTGGCAAGCGAGCGAGCGAGCGAGCGGGCGGGCGAACCTCACAATATCTTTTTGGGTTGAGTTGCGAGGTCGTGAGGGGAGAGGGAGGGTGGAGGGAGGGAGAGGCAAGCCAGTCTGTGCCGGCTTTAATATAGCTCCAGCGTTTCTCTTTGGGTATCGTTCCTTCTCATTTTGCTTCGTGTGTTCGACCACTGTGCTTCGTTCGTGGGGTTCGGCGTCATTTGGGGAGTTCATGAAAGATTTATGAGGGTTTTTTGGTTGCTATTTCAGTGGTGCCTTGGTGGCTGTGGCTCTCTCTTCATTTATAGCGTGTCTTTTCTGTTCTCTTTTGGTTTCGTTCATTGTGAAAGGACTCCGCCGTTCCTGTTCCTTTTTTTATTTCTTTTAGTTTCGGTTTTGAATTTTTTGTCCGTTTTCTGTTTCATTCTTTTCTGGGGTTCGAGGTTGCGTTCATTTACCCGTTTTCCGTTTTTCTTTCTTGTATCTTTATAAAAGGAATTTTTCTCTTTTTGCAAACGAACTGAAGGTTAATTTGAAGGCTTCATTTTGTTGCTTCAAGGTTCGTTTCCCTCGGTTTTGGAGCTCCGGAATTTTCCACTTGTATGCGTCTTGGCAATATTGCAACATTCATGTTCTTTCACATTATACATTTTTGTGTTCATACATTAGCTAGAATTTTGAAGTGAAAATGAACAACCACCAAAAACAAACCGTATCCTCACTACCACCGCCACCATCACCATCACCATCACTTTCAAAACTTTTCCTCGCTTATGTTAAACTTGGAAACTTTTTGGACTCCCCAACTTTTTATTGGGAAAGAAAAGGCTCGTAAAACTTTGCACATGCCAGACAGTGTAATGGGTTGCCTCTGCCTGTTTGCCTCTATTAAACCGGAAGATAAGCAGCAGCAGTGTCCTCTGGCGTTGGTGATGATGATGTTGAGATGGTGAGGTTCAGTGGTTGTCGCGTTGTTTTAATGTCTTTGTGTGGGTGTGGGTTCAGCCAATCGTGTATACTCCACCCAGCTGCCTCCACTTTTTGTTACACTGTTGCTCCACCTCCTCGCCACATTTCCTCACTCCACTCCGTCCACGCGCGATCAGAATGGAAATTTCCAGTAGATAAATTCTAAAACGTTAGCGGAGCATTGGAGAAATTTAAAATGTTAGATGACGCGCAAACTTTTTACTCCCTTTCGTAACTAAAAGCTTCGTTTTCGATATCGACTCAATGTATCAGAAGGTTCATCTCGCAGCGAATGGACACAACTTGGGATGATGTACAGTCCTCTCCTCCGACAGACAAATGCGTCCCTTTTATCAGAACATTTCACAGGGCGCAATGTGAGGCAGTTAAGAGCAACGAATAGAGAATGATATAAAGAGGAAAACGGACGAGACTTTTGATGATTTACGTAAGTCTTCTGTCCTTTCGTGGTAGAATAATATCTTTCCTTTTATAAGAGCGTTTTAGTGAATGGATTTTTAAGCGTTTGAAAGATGGCGAGATATAAAGAGAAAATTTGATGAGACATGATGAATTAGTCTCGTGTCTTCTTCAGCAGAGTAATATGTTATTTATTTATTTATTTATTTATTTATTTATTTATTTTATTTATCATTTTTTCCCCTTTTGTAAGAGTATGCCATTGTACAACAGTGGAGGTGTTTGGGAGTTATGGTGAGGTGCTGATAATGATGTAGATTTAAAGATAGATGGGACGTGATGATATGGTCTCTGGTCGTCTTCGTGGCAGAATTTCTCGTACTTCATCAGAATATACAAGCGTGCGAAAGTTGAAACGCCCAAGAGTTACGACGAGGTGTTAATAATGATGAAAAATGGAAAATGGATGGGACTTATGATAATTTAGTTTCTTGGGTAGAATATCTTTTCCTTTTCTATCAAAGTTTGTGAGTGTACGAAAGTTTAAACGTTTGAGAGTTCCGGCGAGTTGTTAAGAATGACATAAAGAGAAAAATGGATGGGACTTGGCTTCTTATCTTTCTCTGGGAGAATAATATATCTCATTTTTTACCAAAGTATCTAAAATGGATACAAATTTAGACATCTGAGTAACGACAAGACAGTAGGAGTTATATAAAGTGAAAAATCCGACGAAGTTGAGTAACATGTATATCAGAATATCTTTGTTGGCTAAGTTGAGGCAGTTAAGATTCAAGGGATCTGAAATTGGTATAAAATGAAAAATGAAGAAGTTCGATAATTCATAGCCGTCTTTCCTTGGCAGAGTAATGGCCTTGTTATCAGGCAGCGAGGTTCCTGGTTCTTGGTTCGTGAAGGTCAGGAGGTTGGCCTTTGCGACAGCGCCTCCTTAGTGTAGTTTTGGTTACGACTTCCTTTTTTGCTGTCTGATCTGTGGTGCTGTCTCGCTCAAGGATCAGTGTTCATTGTCAATTGTAAAGGACACCATACTTGTTGGAAGAGTACAGACGTCAAGCGGTAAAATATGTACAAAATATTAAATAAGTGAAAACATAAGATAACTGACTGTAAAGTATATTAAGAATATGTAATAATTTAAGCCCCGGCAATATACCACAGCTGGAGTGAAGGAAATGCTTCTTGGAGTTAAAAATTTAATACAGCATAAATGTGTGGTGATGTCAGAGAGAGAGAGAGAGAGAGAGAGAGAGAGAGAGTGGTGGGTTTCGTTCAATCTTTAAATAAGAGACTCAGCTCTGGAAACCCTTCACCGTTCTCTTAACTAACTCAGATGTCTCTCCGGTAAATCATTAGTTCAAAATAAAATACTTTCACGTTAAATTATGAAAATAAAAAATAAAAATGGATAGCCTCGCTCGTCAAAAAGATAAATATAAAAACAAGCTCTTAATTACCATCTGATTAGATTAACTGCTTTTATAATTAAGTTAATCGAGAAAATCATGAGACAGAATAGTAACGCGACTCTCCTCTCTTAATCTTTCGCTCACCGGCCTATTGTACGAAACATTGAGAGAAGTAAGGATAGATTTTTCCTCTATGATCCTTGAAATGAGAAATGTAGCACCAAACAGCCGGCAGCATTACTAAAGCTCTTCTAAAATACTATACACTGAAGCTGGTCTATTAGAGAACCTTCCTGTGTTTTCTTTCCATGTTTTCCACTTTGAGAGATATAGAGAGGAGGTTAGTGAGGATAATCCTTGCTCTGTTCTATTCTGTTTTTCGATTTGTTTGTTGTAGTAGTAGTAATGGTAACAGTAGTATCATTATCAGTTTTAATTTGCTAATGGTTTAAAAATGTAACGAGGTTTACTTTTTTTTCCCCACGGCAGGTTGTTAGAGCATTTTTTCCGTGGACTGTAAGGGCGAAACATTTTTGTGTGCGCTAATGGCTATGTTGAGTGTAAGGAGAAATAATTGTACAGTGTGTGTTCTCTTCTACTTATCCTTCTTTTAGTGTTGGCTAGTGTGTGTGTGTGTGTGTGTGTGTGTGTGTGTGTGTGTGTGTGTGTGTGTGTTCGCCCATGCCCTCTTTTTATATGTTTCTTGTTTATTTTCTTTTATCAGATTCGTGTTCGGCTGTCACCATCACCATCATTATCAGAGTGACGGCAAACACGAACCCATTAATACAACACTATTTTCCTTTTACACTCTCCAAGAACTTTAACAAATACAATAATTGTTAAGAACACAATGAACAAGTATTAATCTCTCTCACTTCTTGCAAATAAAAAAAAAAAACTCAGTGAATAAGAACAAGGAATACAGGAATGGTAGTAATAGTAGTAGTAATAGTCGCGGGAGTAATCATAGCTTTTGTATATAATCAGCATATATCAGCATAATATCCTTGTCTTAAATATTTAATGATTTTCTGGTCCGTGCAGCAATATCACCAGGAATGTTTTATATTATCTTTCCCTCTATAAATTTAAAACCCCAGTGATGTTTATCTAGTCCTATATTAGGCATCATATTCATGGAAGGGTGTAATATCTTTTTACCACTACTGGGAACAGGGTATTTTTTCTTTTTGTTACAGGAATTTGAATTATTTTAAAATTAATAATAAAAAATTTTGATGGAAAAGTGTTGTCGTATTTTGCGATAGCCTAATTATCTCTCGTTAGAATTTCATGTATTGCAATGGGCTTGGGTTTCTCTCTCTCTCTCTCTCTCTCTCTCTCTCTCTCTCTCTCTCTCTCTCTCTCTCTCTCTCTCTCTCTCTCTCTCTCTCGTCCGAAATTCACATTTCTGAAATTCGTGTAGTGGTGGTATTGATTCGCAAGACTCTCATCCTTAACCCACACGTGTATCTACTCACTTATTGCGTATCATATTTCTGGAAGAGTGCAATATCTTTAAGCACTACTGGGAACGGGATATACTTTGGGTAACAGGAGCTAGAACGAGTTTGAGATTAATTAAAACGATGGATGAAAAGAGGGGTCATACTTTGCGATAGCCTAGTTATCTCTCTCGTTTGAATTTCATGTATTGTAATGGACTTCTTTTAATTCTTTCGCGTCCTTCACTCCGAAATTCATATTCTCCAATGCGTGTGTAGTGTTGGTATTGATTTGCAAGACTCTCTTTCCTTTAATATCGGGAATGTGATAATTTCTCCCGGTTCCGATTCTTCAATATTGGAAAATTAATGTTACTTTTGGATTCCCGACTGCCAAACCTTTGCTCTTGAAATATTGGATAGAGAAAGCGAAGGATGTGAATATGTTACAATGTCCATAAGTCTTATAAATCACATTCATATTATTATTTAGTTTAATTCTTGCTATCAGTTCGGCAGTTCCTGGTTCTTCAATATTGGAAAACTAATAAACTTTTAGATTTTCAAATGGCGAGTCTTTGCTATTCAAATATCGGGTTATGGGAGTGGAGTGTATCAATGTTTGTTACGCAGGAATGTTCAGATATCACGTTCATGTTATTACTCACTTTTATTCGCGTAACTCCAATAACTCCAATAACTAACTTTTGGAATTCCGAGTGTCGAGTCTGCTACTGCAATATTACTGTACCATATTGAAGTGAAGGATACGGTTGTTCTTTTTTTTCTTTTTTTTTTTTATCAACTTTCGGTCCTTTTTATATGTAGCAAAGTATTGTAAATTTCTTCTTAGGAGTGTAGCATTAGTAAAGCCAAGAAAACTTTCATAAGATTTAGGTGTAATAGTACTAATCTAAATACGGATTTTAAGACGTGAAACCGAATGAATACTAATACAAATAGTAAGATTCCAGAAACATGTACTTGTCTCTTTTAAAGGCAAAAACATTAACACAGCTGCTTACAATCAAAATTATCCCATTTACTCAATTCGTTTCACTCTGATGGAGCCAAATTTATAACTACTTTGCGTGTTCTCTAAGTTCATTCTTTCACTGTTTCTCTTCTTATTGTATCCACCAACAAATGAATGGAAAGGTTATTGAAGGGAAGCCGTGAAGTGAAGGAGGAACTGGGATAGGTTATGAGGAGGTATTTCTAATGATAAAAGTGGGATGGAGGTAAAAGTTTAGCTTAGGAACCCCGTGCACGTCACAACATCAGCCTTCTAATAAACTCAACATTTTCATCATCTCTCTGTTTGCTTTTCCATCATTATCGATACGTAAAAGCTTCGTTTTTTTTCATAATTGATGGTAATAAACTTGCTAGCATTTATTCATCTTTGCGTGTGTACTTACCATTATAACCTTGAGTGATGAGAATAAATTACTTAACTCTGTGTGTGTGTGTGTGTGTGTGTGTGTGTGCAGCCAGTCAGTTCTCCCTTGCAGCCATCCGTTCCTATCTCCACACAGAGGCTAGATAGAACCATTCCCGAATTCTGCACCGTCAATAGACCTTTCCCCTTTAAAAGCTGCGTAGCCCCGTCCGTGTTTCTCTCCTTTTTGTTTCGCCTTTCCCAGAGTTTCAACATCAAGCGTCCTCCTTGAAAATCTCGTAATATGAAACTCGGTCTTCCCTTTTTCTTCCTCATATCAGAGTGCATTTTCCTCAGTTATTATTTGTTTATTCGTGTTTTGGGGGTTTGTAGATTCACCTCAACTTTCTTTTGTGTGTGTGTGTGTGTGCGTGTGTGTGTGTGTTTCTATTCAGTGTTGGGGTTTTGCAGTGTTGCGTTGCGTTGCGTTTTCTTTCTTTCTCTATTTCTTCTTTCTCTCGTTTTTGTGTTTAACTTTATTTTCAGAGTGTGAGGTGAGGTCATGGTGTGAGTTTTGTGTGTTTGTTTCTTCTTTTTATATATTTTTTGTATTTTATCTTGTCTTTCCTACTATTTATTTTTTTTTTGTCTGCAACTTTATTTGCGAAGTTGGAGGTCATGAAGTGTTTTTGTTTTCTGTTTCCCCTTTTATGTAGTTTGGTTTGTATTTACCTAGCCATTGTGTGTATGTGTGTGTGTGTGTGTGTGTGTGTGTGTGTGTGTTTAGAGCAGCGAGTATAAAGGGGATGTACAACGTGTGTATGTTGTTATTCATGAACGTGTGTGTTTCAGGACTACACACACACACACACACACAGTTACGTCATCGCCTCAAAGTATTTCTTCCTCTCTGCCGTTGGAATTTCAGTTAACTTTAAGTCACATTCCTTTATACTATAGAGGCCCCGCAAATAACTTCGGTCACGCACGGGATGTTCAGAATTATTAAAGAACGCGGTGAGAGAGAGAGAGAGAGAGAGAGAGAGAGAGAGAGAGAGAGAGAGAGAGAGAGAGAGAGATGGTGTAGCCTACTGTTGTGGCGGAAGACAGACAATAGCCTAGTTACAAGTAGGAATTATTTGTCAGTGGAATAAAATACGTTTTTTGTTCAATATCTGAGTGGAGACGAGAGTGCCTACCAGTGATATATTGGTTAGCTATCTATCATCTAATGTTTTATCGGCTTGTTTATCTTCTTACTTGTTAAAATGGTCATCCTTTATGGTTTTATTGATGTTTCCTCTATTTAATATTTTTTTTAGTAGAGACGAGGTACCAGGCTGTAATATATTGGTTAGCTATCCATTATCTTGTTTTTTAATTGACTTTCTCGTTAAAACTGTAATTTTTCAGTTTTATTCATGTTTCGTCTTTGTTTAATAGCTTTGAGTAGAAACGAGGGTACCGGGCAGTGATATATTGGATAGCTTTGTATTATCTTGTTTTGTATTGACTTACTCGCTAAAAGTCGTTCTCTATAGTTTTATTGATGTTTCCTCTCTGTTTAATATTTTGAGTAGAATCGAATGTTCAAAGCAGTGATATATCATCTCGTTTTTATTATTTTTTTTTTATCCTTACTCGTTAAAACTAATTTTTCCCTATTTTAATAAACGTTCCCGTAATCTATCATTCTCTACCCTATCTCTAGCTGGAGTGACTGGACGCAAGGAAAACATGCATGATCAAGCCAGGACACAACCTTTTATTATCAAGCATACATATTCTAATGACGGGAACATTCACCTTTAAACGACACAAACCCAAAGTGATAAAAGTCATGCGCGAGTCTATAGAAAATTAAACCCACTTGAATTTTATCAGGATTTTCTCAGACGCGTTTCACGATTCTCTTGTTTCATTAAGTTATTTCAAGGCATTTCATTCTTCCATAACGCATCAGTTAATTTTAAGGAAAAACTGAAAATAAGACCAATAAAAGCCTTGTAATTCTTTGATAATTAATACCCACATGTTCCGCCAAGTATTTCGCGACTCTTGTTTCGTTCAGTCTTTCGCAGCACGAGCTACAGACTGCAGAGACGCGGCGACACTGAATCCCTTCCTTGCGAGTTTATCCTGTATTCTATCTGGTGTCCTTATTTTATAGCATAGCGTGTAGAAGCTGGCGAACACTCAGCAGGTGTGTTAGGGCAGGGTGTGTGGCGCCACGAGGCTGTGGAATGAGTGCTGCAGAGGAAGTTAAGGGCGAGGACTTGATGGAGTCTTATTACAGGGACCACATGTCTGGCGACTCTGAAAATGGCGGTGTTTACTTGCCTGATTGGGTGTGGTATGAAGAGTTGTCGTATGAGGTAGTCTTTCATCAGCATGTAGAGGAGGATCCATTCATGTTGGAAGTAATGCTTTATCGCAGTGACGGAACGGAGTTGTATTCCATGACCTACATGCTGCTGCTTTGAGGAGCGTGAGTCTGCGTGACAGTGTGAGGTGCAGGCAGAAGCAGTCCCAGACCACAGTTCACAGCGGGAAAGCGAATCAAGCAATCCCTTACACGTCTGTAGGTCTGTAGGGCGGTTATTTGAACTACAGGAGAGACCAGATCAGTTTATAGTGCGTGTGTTCACCAGGCCTTCCCTCCGTGGCTGTGGCGGGGAAGATTTGTAAACAGGAGAAATTACGTGTTTTCTGATACTTGAAACAGCAGGCAGGAGCATGTCTTGATTGTTAGGGCAGGTAGTAAGCCTTCCTCCTACCGTGTCTGGCTGTGGTGGTGGTGAGGCTTATCATGGGTCACACCTAACCAGCTTGAAATCATGGTGGTGGTGGTGATAGCAGTGCCAGTGGGCTGCGTTCCGTTGGAAGTGAGCACGCTGCCCCCCAACCCCCAACGGAACGCAAGGGAACGCGTAAGCCATACGGGTATGGTTGACAAGATGGCCGTCCAAGCTGCTCTCCTCCTCCTCGCTCAAGAGCTCGCAAAAGACCCTCTGTTGGACGCTGCAGAGCTCCTTTTAGCACGAGAGGAGGAAATATTGCAAAGGGAAACTGTCCCTGCAGCCACAGGTGCTGGAGGGGCCTCTGCAGCAGCTACCATGGCGGTAGAGGCTGTCTCTTCTGCCTCAGAGGCTGTGGGAAGAAATGCGACACATATAACACCGTCTTTTATTGCTATAAATACTAATATTTTGGTCATATTGCCTTATTCCAGCATTCTACAAGGGATAACAGACTTACCACATTGTTTTTGATGTTCTGTCACCTTTACCAAGTAAACCAAAACAAACTTAATGT
Source organism: Portunus trituberculatus (assembly GCF_017591435.1). Lineage (NCBI taxonomy): Eukaryota > Metazoa > Arthropoda > Malacostraca > Decapoda > Portunidae > Portunus > Portunus trituberculatus. The sequence continues at coordinate 9,819,217 of NC_059282.1, forward strand.
AAACTAACCAAACCTAAGCTAATCTAACATAACTTAAAGCTAATCTAACTGCTTTGGCACAGTGTTGATTTTCAAAAGCATCAGTACGAGTTAATAATAGCCGAGTGCATGGAAAAATTGTAAAAAATCATAGACGTGAAATAGTGAGCATATTACCACAACATGCTGTCGTGTCATGCACTAAGTACTGACAGGGACTGATAGTAAACATTAACCAGATATCATTCCAAAATAAAACTTGTATGATGTACATACTTCTTGCTAGTAGATAACAAGCTGGAGAAGTACCATGTATTTATTTCATCATGAATGATGTATCTTGTATTGGCTCCTTTGTCTTTTCTCAGCAGCATATTTCACTGCTGGATAACTTATGGATTCTAATAACTTATTTTTGGTGTTGCCGTATATTTTATCTTGTTCTTTCTCTCCACAGCGACCTCCTTTACTTGTCCACCAAAGAAGAGGAACCAGGACGTGCCCAGCCACACCACCTCGCCGCTCAGTGTTCTACCTCAGCCACAGGCACAGGGATGGGCCTCTCACCAATTCCAGCCTCACTCAAACCTCTCACAAAAATATTTAACAAATGGGACAGCATCTCACTTACTCCACCCTGCATCCCCCACCCTCCAGAGCACCTCCCACCAGCTGTTCCTTACTAGCGAGTCACCACATGCAGTGAGGAGTGAGGGCCGCAAGTCACATTTGCATCAGAAGTGGTATGAGCCTGCAGCTTCCTCCTCATCAGCCACATGGTTCCCTCCTACACTAATCCCATCCCCAACATTCCCACCAAGCAGCACCCAGGTAAATGGAAGCCAGGATACCACACATCAGGCTCAAGTGCATTCTCCCTTGGCAGCGACCAGCCCCACAGTGACTGCACAGCCCTCCAAGGACCATGTTGGTATGCAGAGGCCTCCACCTCTCATTCCCCTGCCAAGAGTGGAAGCCTCAGCTATCAGTCACTCAAGAAACACCCCCCAGGATACTCAGGCCTCCAGGTGGCTTCCGTACTCTCTTGAGCCTCGAGATGCTTCACTGCAAGGCCAACTGGACCCCAGAGCTGCCAGCCAGCCACCAGGGGGACAAAGGACAGTCTTTGCAGTAAGGACAAAGACTGATTCTACCCACAATCCCATGCTTCACATTCCTGCTCTGCCAGCCAACCAGCCAGACCTGAAGCCTCACCCACCAGCCGCAGCCCAGATGCCAGCCCACCAGCCTCCCTCACCCTCTAGAGTGGTGGCCAGGACAAGTGTGGTTCCCTCCAACACAGTGTGGATTGTAGATGGCCAAAAGTCATCGGAGTTGCCTTTTGCATCTGCTTCCTCCAGCAGACCAGCATTGCAGCACTATGTATCAGCTCTGCCATCCAGCACAGTGCCCTCCCCTCATCACACCTCACCCAGCTCAAGACAAGAAGTTCCTCAAGATCTCTCCATCAGTTCACCCTCAGTCATCACCTCTGCTGTGAGGTCGAGAATCATCAACACCACCAACGCCTCGCTACCTGTGTCATCCTCTCATCTCTCTAATCCTCACAGCTGGTGTTCCTCTCATTCCCGTGTCGTCTGAAGCAAACACCTCGGCACCCAACACTGTCACCACCATCACCAGAACCCCCATCGTGTCCACAGTATCAATCAAAGCCAGTGAGCAGCAGCAGCAGCAAGACAGTGTTGTTTCATATGAGACCAAGAAGAGCAAGGCTGTCAAGTCCAGGAAATTGCAGGAATCTGATGAGGCTGTTCAGGCAAAGAGAATCAAGTTACAGGAAGGAGTGGAAGGTGGATTAAAGCTAAGTGATGTCAGCCACTCCACTCATTCAGACAGCATCCCTTCTACCACAGCCTCCACCACAACCACCTCTGAGTCTTCCCCCAGCAAGCTGAACAAAGTCAACTATGTGGCTGTCATATCCATTACTCCCTCCACCACTACCACTGTTACAACCACGGTCTCATCCACCACCACCACCTCTACCACTTCCACTACGCCTGCCACACATACCACTATATCTGCATCCATCTCGGATCCACTCCTGGTCACCTCAGAGTTCAAGAGCCACAGGAAGGACTCAACCAGTGATAAGACATCGAGTATGGCACAGAAATCAGATGCCCAGGGGAGTGATGCAAAGACTCCATTCATTCTGGTGCCCAAAAAGAGGCTACGTGTAATGGCAGACACTGACCTTTCTTCTGTCAAGGGCACACCAACATCTGTAGTGAAGCAGCTGAGAGAAGAGAGTACACCACCAAGGTCATCCATCATCCACACCACCGCTGCCGCTGCTGCTGCCACACAAGATGGCCACGGAGAGTCTGGGAAAGGTCAGATTAAGGAAACTCCCTCCCCGGCTGTACCGTCATCCTCAGCCACAAGTAGTCCTGCAAAGAAGACTTTGAAGCGAGAGAGAGTGTCATTTCCTGCCAAGACTAGCACTGCACCACTGTCTCCCGTCTACTGTGCTTCTCCCGCCACAAAAAGTAAGACTGATGTGCGTACTTCATCTCTGTGGCCTCTGATAATGTCCATGGTGAGAGAGCTAAGTGTATCTAAATGGAACTAAGACTGTTTCCTCCCACAGAGCGACTCAAGAAGGTGGCAGTGCAAGTGGAGAGGCTGACAGAGAAGAGCCTCACAGATGCCTTCCTTGCTGCCCACAATGTGTCCCCTACGTGTGGTGCTCGGCTGTGTCGCCACCTGAAGGTGCTGCAGGGAGCTGGTGAGTGCTGGTGGCTGTGTGTGGAGAATGTTGGGTTGCAGGTTAGACATTAGGTAATGAATGCAGTGTGTCACATGGGTTTTCCAGCCACTGCTTGAGGTTATCCTTCATTTGAAATGCTGTGCATATGCACATGTGCCTTTTTTGTGTATAAGATTTGTAAGTTGAAGGATATTCTACTTTGCTTATAGAGAGAGGAGTTTCATTTTTTTTTTTTATCATTTATTTATTTATTTTTTTTTATTTGAAGGTTTGCTAAGGAATATCTTATTGTTTCTGGATAGAAAAAAGTCTGAAATACATTTGTACCATTTGATAACAGTACTACCATGTGTCGGCATGACAGCTTGTTCAAGCCTCTCCCATGATCTTATATGGCGATTTTTGTATGTTTCACTGTACTTCCAGGCCAGTACCACCGCCCACTGAACAGAAAGCAGCGAATGCGCAAGGCCCTGCTGGCTCTCAAGGCTGCACCATCTCGTCCAGCAGCACCGTCGCCCGAAATCCCTCCTCCACCACCATTAAAACCCTTCAAACCTGTAAAGTCTCTGAAATCTCCAAGACTTCTGGACTCCACGCCGTCTCACAGTACCATCCCGGCTCCTGCCAGCCGTAGCCAGTTGCTTATGGTGTCACCAGCTCCCACAGTGCCAGCCAAGCCACCAGTGCCAGCTAAGCTCGGTGAAATGGCAGGCATTCTGGTGATTAACTCGGTGAAGAGGCGGCGGCTGCTGGTGCTGAGAAACAAGCGGCTGCAGCCCAGCAACTTGAGGCTGCTGCAGGATGTGGGTCTGGCCATTGCCAAGAAGGCATCCAAGAACTCCACCCTGGACCGCATGGGTGTCCATGGCCCCATCCTGGACCCAGGATACTTCGGCATTAAGGGAGCCCCGCGACCCAGCCAGAGCCACAGGAAGCCAGGCCAAGCCAGCCAAGTGAGCCAGGGTGAACCAAACCATGCCAGCCAGACTCAGCCAGGCCAGACAGGCCAGATGATTGTTCCTGCTGCTGATGCTGCTGCTATTCCATCTCATCATCCTCATCAGGTGCAAAGCTTAAAGAAGGCTACTGCCCCAAAAACACAACCTCGCATTTACTTTCCAGATGGGCATGTTCTTGTAGTGCAACAGCAGCAGCAGCAGCAGCAACATCAACAACAGCAGCATCAGCATCAACAGCAGCAGCAGCAGCATCAGCATCAGCATCAACAACAGCAGCAGCAGCAACCATCACAAGGGTACCTCTACCCGGGGCAGGTTCCTGACCCCAGAAGGAGTAGCAGGGCAATGGTGCCTGCAGCTGTCATAGGTGCACAAGGGAGCCCTGGCCCCCACCCTGCCCCACACATCTTGCTTCAATCTACCAGCCATCCTCACAAAGCCAAGTTAGTGATGATGGACCAGCAGGGCCACATGAGGGAGGCCCTGGTTAATCCTGTCCCCCACGGATACTATCCACCCCCAGGGCCAGTCCCAGGTTCCAGCTCTCATCCTGAAGGGTGGTCAGGTCGGCCACAGGTGAGCCGAGACCCCCTTGCTCCTCCCCTCATGTTCATGGGCCCCTCAGGGATGGGAGTAGTCGCCAGGGAACTCGCTCAGCCCCAACAGGTGCAGTCTGGTGCTACCCGGCCCCCGGCATCCCGTGCCATGCCACCTCCCCTGTCTTTCATGGGACAGTCTGGGGAAACAGCCTCCTGGGCTGGGGCACAACATAGCCAGCAGCCAGTGGGCATGTCATGGCCCCACCTGGTGGGCCATTCCTCCAGAACATACCCAGTCATCAACCACACCAAGCATGTCATTGCCAACAAAGCCCCACCCAGTTACTTTGGCCCCCCACCACACTACACCCCAAAGTCCTCCTACAGCATCCAGAGGCATTTGTTCCAGGGACAGCCACACCCCAACACCCCCACCTCTGTTGCCCCAAGACCCAACCCTGACAGCCGCCACCACACCCTGGACTGGCCTGCCACCGCTGTGCCACAGGCCACCTCACACTCCCAGCAACAACACCACAGGGTCACTGCTGGCACCAAGGTGCACCGCCCATCTCATACTGATGCAGTGCAGGTGTCTTCAGAGCACCACAGCAGACCACGGCAGCCAGCAGTGGTGCACAGAGACACCAGCCGCCACCAGGCAGCAGGTGAGTGGTGGCAGCAGCAGCAGCAGGTGCTCTTTGCTGTACTGTCATGTTAATATCTTTATCGTGCTTCTCATCTATATATTTTTTTATGGTTTTGAGAGTGGTGGGCAGCCTCTCATCCGTGCAATAACTGACTTCCTCTTGTAGATCCTGGAGTGACGGCTCCCTCCAGTGCAGGACCAGTGACAGCATCTAGTGCCACCTCTACCTCCATTACCACCACCACCACCACCAATACGCCCAGCACATCCACAGACAGTGTTGAGAAGCACCAGTGTCACCAGAAGTGTGAGTTAGAAGGCTTGTTTTTACCAGCATCTTTTGTTTTTACTAGGTGGTGGCATATTTAGATACGAGTTGCATTTCATTCCATAAGCACCAGTGAAGGAGAGAGTCAAGTTCCTGTTGAGTGAATGAAGGTCCATGGGAGACACTTTTGCAGGTGTTGGGCAATACAGGTGTGTGTTGTGTGTTGCAGGGCTGCCAGAGGTGATGGCAGTGGTGGAGGCGCTACTGCTCCAGCTGGTGGATGCCGGGCTGCCCACTAGGCAGTCCTTCATCACCCACACCTTGAAGCAGCTTCTGTACGCCCGCTGCACCGCCAGGCCCACCTCGGCCTTCTGCTGCACGGCACAGGAGAAGCGGTGGTATGTAGAGTTCTACAACGCCCACTGCCAGCGCCTGCAGACCATGGAGGAGGTGAGGCAGCCCATCTGCGGCCTGAGCCAGGAGGCAGTGCGGGCGTGGCTGGGCAGGCTCAAGATGGATATGATCAAGTTCTACGGTGTGCCACCGCAGCGCATTTACTACTTGCACGAGTTTAACTTCTTCCTAGACCAGCAGACACGGGAGGTGAAGTACCATCGCATGTTTCCCGGCTTGCCTGTCATGAGGCCTGGCAGCAAGGACACAGTGTCGGTGCTGTTCACCTTGGGCGCCGATGGCCAGGTGGGGCCTGGCATGATCATCTTCCCCCGGATGGTTATCCCAGAGCGTCTGTTTGAGTCGCTGCGGCGTGTAGTGGGGGGTGGAGAGTGGGTGCTGGGCTCCTCTGCCAACGGCTGGCTCACCAGGGACTGCGTGCTGGAGTTTGTCAGTGACGTTTTCGTGCCATGGCTCAGGAGACGTGCTGTGCACTTCCCAGCAGCGCTGTTCTCCAGTGAGTACATCTCTGGGGTGTCTGTGGTGCCCGTGGCGGACCGCTTCGTGGCTCAGGGTGTGCAGCTCATCTCTGTGCCGCGGGAGATCACCAACGTGCTGAGTCCCGCGGAGTGGACCATGGGGTACCACCTGCGTTGGCACTGGGGCCGTGTGGTCAAGGAGTGGAGTGACACCAATAACAACAAACCACTGCTGGAAGAAAACTTTGCGCCATTCATCATCAGCTTCCTGAGCGGCCGTGCTGTTCCCAGGAAGGTGATGGAAAAATTTGCTAAGTTTGGAATCTGTCCCTTCAATGCACAAGCCATGTTCCATTTCCTCCTCAGGTACCACTCCTTAGGCAGCAAGGCCATCAAGGAGGGGGAGTGATACCTGCAGAAAGAGATGTGAGGGACTGGCTGGTGCTATGTGGTGCCTCACTCGTGACAAGAACTACGCAGAGATGACAAGAACAGCCTCTTCCACCTTCATCTACTCCTCATGTTCTGCCCTCACTAAAGACAACCAACCCTTCTCCACTTTACCCCCACAAGAGTTTCTGCTGCAGCTGACCACCCATAACAAGAAACCGTGTTCTTCATCCTCACCAAAGAAACTCAAGACAAACATAGGCAGAATAGGAAGATCAATCCACCTACCATTTGTTCCTGTAACTTGATTCTCTTCACCTGAACAGTCTCGTCAGATTCCTGCTTTGTAAGTATGCCATCCTGCTGATGGTGGTGGTGGTGGTAGTCATAGTGAGTACCCTCACTTTGCACACTTTCACTTGTAGTGGGTGAGGTACAGCACTCTTACCTTGTGTACTCATGTGCACGCTTCCTGTTTATATACGGCACTCTTACCTTTGTGTACATATCTGCACTGTTCCTGTTTACTTGATTTTCTGCTATTCTTATTAGTTGAGGTAATATATTGTATTTACTGGTCTGGTGTCATATAAATATTGCTTTAATTCATTACATATTGTAGTTATGATGACATTCATGTTCATAGATTTTACAGCACTGACAATAACTCATTGGTCAAAGTTTATGACATTTCAAACCGTCCCACGAATAGCTGCAGCCTTATGTTTGTAAACACAGACACTTGCCACCACGTGGGTAGAAATAACCCAGAAACCAAGGCCTTGAGAGCCCTCAATACACACAGCTTATAACCATGGCATGTGCGTGTCACGGGGAGCGCGCTCGGTTCCTGCCGCGTGAACTCAGCAGTGACACGCACGTGTCACAAAACACACATCCGGTACTGAAAGGGTTAATAGAAACATTTGCTGAGGCCAAAATATTCCCATTTGAAAGGATAAATTTTTACCATTTGAGAAGATAACAATTTGTTACCTTTTTACAAGGATGATATCCCAAGTACCAGATTTTACTCTTAATAGTCTGCTTTGAGCTACTAATACTGAACTGAGGTCTAATAAATTAACTTTCTTTCACCACCTACCAGTCCCTCCACTCATTGTCCCTCACATGGCTGGCCTTGATGTTGAGGTCACCAAGCTGGAAGAGGTACTGCACCACACTGGGTCTGGGATCTGAGCCAGGGAGAGCAGCGGCATGGACACCACGTCAAAGTTGCTGTGGGAGATGGCGTAGTGCACGGCGGTGTTGCCCTGCGGATGGTGACACGTTAGATGTGATTGTGATAGGAGAGGGTGTTGTCATTCTAAGCAGTGTGTTGGAAGAGATGCCAATTGTTACTAGCTGTGGTTTGATGGAGAAGGATGTGTTAGATCTTTCATAATGGTGGTGAGGATAGAAGAATTGGGAGGGGATGGAGGGACAGTCTGTTTGATGTTTCTTTGCTGGCTGGTGACATGAGGAATTAGTTTTGTGGTGTAATGAGAAAATAGATTGTGATATTCCTTGTTTTCACTATTAGCTCTACTGAAGATGGTGTGCTATTGATGGAGGACATTCTTTGATTTGTGTTACTGAGATGTTATACAAGTTAATTGTGATATACCTTAAAGGAGGTTTTCATTAAATCTATTATAATTATTAGGATGAGGCATTGAGTAGATTGTGATATAAGATTGGTTGAATTAAATGAACAAAGACTTGTCATGATAGTGATTAGGTAAGTGAAGTGGGAGACTTGTCATGATAAGTGATTAGGTAAGTGAAGTGAGAGCTAAGTCAGCCTCTGTAATGACTCTGTGATGGAGATGTAATCATTTAAAGCCACTAATACTCAAGTGTTTGGGTGTAACAGACACACTAGCAAGGCAGCTGTAAGGTTATGTTTGAGAAAATTCAATTATTAGTCTTGTCTCTACAAAAATCCTGGAGGGAAGCGTGTAGTTTTAGTGTCCATGGTGTGTGTCTGTGCATTGTATGGGCCACCCTGGATGAGACTGGCAGTGTAGTACAGTGTAGTTTGGTAGACTGGATGCAGCCAGCTACATAAATATTGAGCACAACAATTAATGTGAATGGTGTCCAGTGAGGTGTATCAAAGACGGAAGAGTCAATTACTTTCCTCTGGTGCTCAGCAATACAGCGTCAGTATGCTGTGAAGTAAGACACTACTTACAGAGAAAAAGCGGTTATTTTCTTTGGTGCTTGGTAAAAGGTAAAAGATAGTGAGGTGTTGTGTTGAAGGACATTTAGTTTGATGATGATGAGGCATTAGGTTAAGTAAAATGTGATGGAATTGAAAGGTTTTTTATTTTAAGGAAATATTTTGTTATAGAATTGAAAGGTTTTCATTTAAAGGAAGTTTTCATTAAGTGAAAGGAAATATTTTGTTATAGAATTGAAAGGTTTTAATTTAAAGGAAGTTTTCATGAAGTCAATTATAATAGTGTTACATGAATACAGTGTGATGTTACAAGTGGTGAATTAATGAACATAAATGTCATACCTACAATATGTAATGAACTCAAGTAATATTTATAAAACTTATCAAAAGACATTGAAGACTTCTGAGTGCATTACATTACTAACCAAAACAGTGAAAGAGGGACTGCAACGTTCCACTACTGACCACCACCACCACCACAGCCTATGTACGTTGACATTGGCCAGGTTCACCACTTTCTGCAGGAGGTTCTTGGAGTAGTCCTCGAAGGCTTCCATGTCATCCTCCACTGTATGCGGGTCAGTGTCCTGGCTGGGGACCTGAAGTGCCCAGGGACATTAAAACATTGTTCGTCGTTTGTTTATACCGGCTACTACTAAATAACTTTGTGCTCTAATCTTGGCTGTCTTGGTTCTGTTATCACCTCTCTAAAAGTGCCAATTGGTCACTTAAAAATGTTGTATACTGTTTTTTTCACGATTTTTTTTACTATTTACTCCAGCACATCAGGTTTTTTTTATAGGTGTAATTTTCTACTTAATGATTTCAGCTATTATGGTTGTGTATTATCATCATCATCATCATCCCTGCTCTTAGGCAGTGATATGTTGTGTACCTCTTCTCATTAATTTATACCGTACAAATTTATCCATCAGAATTTTCATGTATAATTTTTAGTTTTTACCTCGGATATTTATTCATCATCCTCTCCTGTGAAGTCTAATACCGTTTCTTTAAATTAAAGAACAACAGCAGTTCTTTCACTATATGAAAAGAAAGTCCTGCTCTTTGTATATTTTACATACACAAGAGAAGCATTAAGGGAACAATTTTAGAGCCAACAAAGAATTGCCTAAGCTATCACAATTTGCTGCTTGAGAGGGTAACTCTTTCAGGCACCAACAATTCCATAAAAATAGACTTAAAAGGATCTGATACATAAATATAAGTATTCATAAATACTAGAACAAATGTGCTATTATTTCCTACCAATATTGTACTTTTCAGTAAGAGTAATGTACATACAGATGGTGTGTACAAAAATAAAGGTGCGTTACATGTACTTTGTGCTTTTACTGTCATGCTTTTATCATCATTCACTAATTTGCTTTTACCTTCATTAGAGCGAGAAGACAAAGACTGACACAGAAATAATGGGTTGATAGAATTTAAACTAACTGAGAAGGGACTCGACACATTTCCTATCAATGCCAAACCACCTGTACCATCAAGATGTGTTTGGTTACTCTAAACACCACAACAATGTCCCTCCCTACCTTGAGCCATTCTCGCTGGATAATGTTGAGTGCGTTAGTGAGCTGTTGGCTGGACCGCACAGGTTTGCTAATGGAGTTGTTGAGCACCCAGGATGGCACGGTTCTGGGTAGGAAGAGAAGAAATGAGTCATTTGGTGTCCTTCACAAGTGCATGATAATCCACCATTTCACCAAGAAGGGCCAAATGTTATATCATTCAGCAAAACTTAACTGAGGAAGGAGTTAATGTTATCCTTGTCTAAGCTAATTCACTTCAGTAGCAATGATTTGGGGTTTCCCTCACTATAGACCCACTTCTTTTTCCCTTCTGCCATCAATTAATTTACATAATTTGTTTCATTTTCATATATTTCACTAACATTTAACTTTGGATTGTCATATATAAACTATCAAAATTCCAGACACCTTAACTAACCTGATATAATCCTGGAAAACATGTAAATCAATTAAAAAAATTTTTTTTATCTTTGGTGCAGCAATAAGGTCACAAGGCCACAAACAACGATCCAAACTGACGCCTCTATCAACGCAGGTTAATGTGTAGCTCCTGCTCACCTAGTAGCAAGTAGGTACGGAATGTAACTCGAGGGGTTGTGGCCTCACTTTCCTAGTGTATGGAGTGTGTTGTGGTCTCGGTCCTATCCGAAGATCGGTCTACAAACCCTGAGCTCACTCTGTACTGGGGAAAGCTGGCTGAGTGACCACCAGCCGACTGTGGTGAATTACACACACAATGATAATAATATTGCTGCTGCTGGTATATTATTACACTAACTACACTCCTTCACACACTTCTATTCCTCATTTCTTCCTCCTATCACCACACTTCATGTATTTCAGGTTGGAAGCAGCAGGATGTGCCCAGCAAACACTGAGAAGTGAAGGAAAAGTTGACGAGGTGACACGGGGAGGGCGGGGTCTGAGTCCGGGTCATGGTGGGCGCCGTAAGGTCTGAACGGGAGTATACATAACCATTGTCTTATTTAACACAGTAATAGGCTATTCATCTACTTTGGTGGTTGATTTTGGCTTTGCTTCATTGTCTAAAACTGGAAACACAGGGGGAGTGCAAGCAAACATTGGTGGACTGACCTGGGGGAAGGCAGGACTGAGGTGCCACTGTGGCCCAATATTTACGTACGTAATTCATTTTAAAAATCGCCACAAAAAAAAGGCATTCAGACTGAAATTAACTACATTTTAAGACGCGATAAATATTTTAACTAATAACTAAAATATAATATCCTTACTGGGTGGTTTGTTTACATAGCGCTGTCCAATGAGCGGTCTGTGTGTCAGAATAAGGGCGCCAAAACACATCATAATCTCGAAATGGAAAGCACAGCCGAACCACATCATATTATATTTTATGAATACGAAAAATATTTGCTTTTCAGCCAAATAAAGAAAATGCAGAATCCTTGTCGTATAAAGATTTTTGTTTTCTATTTTGATACCGTTAATTTTTGAAAATTTTGAAAATACGCACAGTTAGACTAAACTTTATGGAATATTATTACTTGGGTGATGTTTTTCATATTTTTCAAGTCTTATATGACGCACCAAAACAATCCTAAGCGTACAAATTAAAAATAAGTTTTAATTATAGAATGCCTCTGCAGCAGCTACCATGGCGGTAGAGGCTGTCTCTTCTGCCTCAGAGGCTGTGGGAAGAAATGCGACACATATAACACCGTCTTTTATTGCTATAAATACTAATATTTTCGTCATATTGCCTTATTCCAGCATTCTACAAGGGATAACAGACTTACCACATTGTTTTTGATGTTCTGTGACGTCGCATAAGCTGTCAAAATAGCATTTACATCCCCCACACTGAAAATATAGTGGTGAAGCGGCGGACGTCTGCGGTTTGTTGATAAACAATAGTTGCCAGACACCGCCAAGCATTCACCTCCGAGGAGCGCAAGGTCCGCTTCAAGGCGAGCCGTATGCTGGTCCTCCCCGATTCGGGGGAAGTATGCCATACTGTACGCCATACGGTCCCCCCTAGTAGTGGTGGTGGAATATATTATTAGTTCAGAAACAACAGTCTCGCAATTAGAGGTGACGGATGGAGGTAAGTATATTTGATGCTACTTTGCCTTGTTTTATGTATATTGGAATTACATTTTAATTAACATTTTAGTATTTAGTACTAATAATTTTTATCTTACTATGTAGACATAAGGTAAATAATTACAAGAGGTCCTTTGTTTGTCAAACATGGCCATTTTCAGGAATTGCATAATTTGGTCTATATTGATAACCTTTACCAAGTAAACCAAAACAAACTTAATGTAAACTAACCAAACCTAAGCTAATCTAACATAACTTAAAGCTAATCTAACTGCTTTGGCACAGTGTTGATTTTCAAAAGCATCAGTACGAGTTAATAATAGCCGAGTGCATGGAAAAATTGTAAAAAATCATAGACGTGAAATAGTGAGCATATTACCACAACATGCTGTCGTGTCATGCACTAAGTACTGACAGGGACTGATAGTAAACATTAACCAGATATCATTCCAAAATAAAACTTGTATGATGTACATACTTCTTGCTAGTAGATAACAAGCTGGAGAAGTACCATGTATTTATTTCATCATGAATGATGTATCTTGTATTGGCTCCTTTGTCTTTTCTCAGCAGCATATTTCACTGCTGGATAACTTATGGATTCTAATCACTTATTTTTGGTGTTGCCGTATATTTTATCTTGTTCTTTCTTTCCACAGCGACCTCCTTTACTTGTCCACCAAAGAAGAGGAACCAGGACGTGCCCAGCCACACCACCTCGCCGCTCAGTGTTCTACCTCAGCCACAGGCACAGGGATGGGCCTCTCACCAATTCCAGCCTCACTCAAACCTCTCACAAAAATATTTAACAAATGGGACAGCATCTCACTTACTCCACCCTGCATCCCCCACCCTCCAGAGCACCTCCCACCAGCTGTTCCTTACTAGCGAGTCACCACATGCAGTGAGGAGTGAGGGCCGCAAGTCACATCTGCATCAGAAGTGGTATGAGCCTGCAGCTTCCTCCTCATCAGCCACATGGTTCCTCCTACACTAATCCCATCCCCAACATTCCCACCAAGCAGCACCCAGGTAAATGGAAGCCAGGATACCACACATCAGGCTCAAGTGCATTCTCCCTTGGCAGCGACCAGCCCCACAGTGACTGCACAGCCCTCCAAGGACCATGTTGGTGTGCAGAGACCTCCACCTCTCATTCCCCTGCCAAGAGTGGAAGCCTCAGCTATCAGTCACTCAAGAAACACCTCCCAGGATACTCAGGCCTCCAGGTGGCTTCCGTACTCTCTTGAGCCTCGAGATGCTTCACTGCAAGGCCAACTGGACCCCAGAGCTGCCAGCCAGCCACCAGGGGGACAAAGGACAGTCTTTGCAGTAAGGACAAAGACTGATTCTACCCACAATCCCATGCTTCACATTCCTGCTCTGCCAGCCAACCAGCCAGACCTGAAGCCTCACCCACCAGCCGCAGCCCAGATGCCAGCCCACCAGCCTCCCTCACCCTCTAGAGTGGTGGCCAGGACAAGTGTGGTTCCCTCCAACACAGTGTGGATTGTAGATGGCCAAAAGTCATCGGAGTTGCCTTTTGCATCTGCTTCCTCCAGCAGACCAGCATTGCAGCACTATGTATCAGCTCTGCCATCCAGCACAGTGCCCTCCCCTCATCACACCTCACCCAGCTCAAGACAAGAAGTTCCTCAAGATCTCTCCATCAGTTCACCCTCAGTCATCACCTCTGCTGTGAGGTCGAGAGTCATCAACACCACCAACGCCTCGCTACCTGTGTCATCCTCTCATCTCTCTAATCCTCACAGCTGGTGTTCCTCTCATTCCCGTGTCGTCTGAAGCAAACACCTCGGCACCCAACACTGTCACCACCATCACCAGAACCACCATCGTGTCCACAGTATCAATCAAAGCCAGTGAGCAGCAGCAGCAGCAAGACAGTGTTGTTTCATATGAGACCAAGAACAGCAAGGCTGTCAAGTCTAGGAAATTGCAGGAATCTGATGAGGCTGTTCAGGCAAAGAGAATCAAGTTACAGGAAGGAGTGGAAGGTGGATTAAAGCTAAGTGATGTCAGCCACTCCACTCATTCAGACGGCATCCCTTCTACCACAGCCTCCACCACAACCACCTCTGAGTCTTCCCCCAGCAAGCTGAACAAAGTCAACTATGTGGCTGTCATATCCATTACTCCCTCCACCACTACCACTGTTACAACCACGGTCTCATCCACCACCACCACCTCTACCACTTCCACTATGCCTGCCACACATACCACTATATCTGCATCCATCTCGGATCCACTCCTGGTCACCTCAGAGTTCAAGAGCCACAGGAAGGACTCAACCAGTGATAAGACATTGAGTATGGCACAGAAATCAGAAATTTACTCCAGCACATCAGGTTTTTTTATAGGTGTAATTTTCTACTTAATGATTTCAGCTATTATGGTTGTGTATTATCATCATCATCATCATCCCTGCTCTTAGGCAGTGATATGTTGTGTACCTCTTCTCATTAATTTATACCGTACAAATTTATCCATCAGAATTTTCATGTATAATTTTTAGTTTTTACCTCGGATATTTATTCATCATCCTCTCCTGTGAAGTCTAATACCATTTCTTTAAATTAAAGAACAACAGCAGTTCTTTCACTATATGAAAAGAAAGTCCTGCTCTTTGTATATTCTACATACACAAGAGAAGCATTAAGGGAACAATTTTAGAGCCAACAAAGAATTGCCTAAGCTATCACAATTTGCTGCTTGAGAGGGTAACTCTTTCAGGCACCAACAATTCCATAAAAATAGACTTAAAAGGATCTGATACATAAATATAAGTATTCATAAATACTAGAACAAATGTGCTATTATTTCCTACCAATATTGTACTTTTCAGTAAGAGTAATGTACATACAGATGGTGTGTACAAAAATAAAGGTGCGTTACATGTACTTTGTGCTTTTACTGTCATGCTTTTATCATCATTCACTAATTTGCTTTTATCTTCATTAGAGCGAGAAGACAAAGACTGACACAGAAATAATGGGTTGATAGAATTTAAACTAACTGAGAAGGGACTCGACACATTTCCTATCAATGCCAAACCACCTGTACCATCAAGATGTGTTTGGTTACTCTAAACACCACAACAATGTCCCTCCCTACCTTGAGCCATTCTCGCTGGATAATGTTGAGTGCGTTAGTGAGCTGTTGGCTGGACCGCACAGGTTTGCTAATGGAGTTGTTGAGCACCCAGGATGGCACGGTTCTGGGTAGGAAGAGAAGAAATGAGTCATTTGGTGTCCACAAGTGCATGATAATCCACCATTTCACCAAGAAAGGCCAAATATTATATAATTCAGCAAAACTTAACTGAGGAAGGAGTTAATGTTATCCTTGTCTAAGCTAATTCACTTCAGTAGCAATGATTTGGGGTTTCCCTCACTATAGACCCACTTCTTTTTCCCTTCTGCCATCAATTAATTTACATAATTTGTTTCATTTTCATATATTTCACTAACATTTAACTTTGGATTGTCATATATAAACTATCAAAATTCCAGACACCTTAACTAACCTGATATAATCCTGGAAAACATTGTAAATCAATTAAAAAAAATTTTTTTTATCTTTGGTGCAGCAATAAGGTCACAAGGCCACAAACAACGATCCATACTGACGCCTCTATCAACGCAGGTTAATGTGTAGCTCCTGGTCACCTAGTAGCAGCTAAAGCTGCGCCTGGATCCGCCCTGGTTTAACTACCGTTCCTGCAAAGGCAGCCATCAAGAACACCCAGGCCAGCCTGGCTAACCACCCTGAGGTTCCACCCTCCATGGTGCCGCAGTACTCAGGCCTCACCAGGCCCAGGACACTGAAGACTGAGCCCAACCTTCACGCACACGCAAATCGCCCGCGCCGCACAAGACCCCAGTGGCCCTCTAGGCTGGTGGGCAGCAGCAGAACCACTCCCCGCATCTGGTCCAGCAGCAGCTTCTTATCTTTCAACACCTTCACCTTAACTGCAGCACTGACAGACACGAGTCACTCTTCACCCACCTACCCACCAACCCACTCCGCCGCCATGGTAGATATATAGACAGACAAAGAGACAAACCAACCAACCAACACAAACACACACACATACGTCACACACCTGCAGCGCGGGGATCTGCTTCACCTCCTCCTCTAGCTCCTTCAGGCGCGCCAAGCTGGTGGCCATCTGGTTCCGGATCGACTGTAGGAAGGACAGCCACGTCAGGAGGCTGGGCCAGGCCATGCCTCCACTACGCACTGCTTATGTGGCGGCGGCGGCGGTGGTGGAAGCGGCGGCCAGGGAGGGACGCAAAGGGAATCCTGAGCACTTCAATGAAGCCTTGAGCAGACATGAAGCATGGCGCGGTAACTACAAATGCTTTCCTTGGTCACTCCCTTATATCGAGCAGTAACCAAAACTGTGACGCTGCCACCACGCCACACCACACCACTCCATCTCACACCACCTGGAGACACTACATGGCACACAAAACCAACAATAATAACTCATCATTGAACGGTTTAATCTTAGCGCGTGGTTCAAGGCAGCACGTGAGGGCGGCGCCGCAGCAGCAGTGAGAGGAGGGATAACAAGGGAGGAACGCTGTTACGGGGCACTCAAGGAGCAGTTACGGGATGCAAAAAGTAGTACTGTAGTTACGTGTAGTGCAAAATGAGTACGTGAGAAGTTACTACACAAGCAACGTGGCTCAGAAAGATGTGAAAAGGAAGGAGGCATAAACAGGAATGAGTGATCAACCCTAAGACACCGCTAGGGACAACATTAAAGTGTCTGGCTCGAAAAATAACACCTGAAGGACTCGATTAGGCGGCGGGGCTAACAATTAAGGCGTCGATGATGAAATTAAATGGTAAGATTCAAAGTTTATTAGTCAAAGCCATAGATTACGGAACCAGAGATTAATTTAATGGATCAGGGACAATAATATTAATGTTCGGGGTTCAAAGTTAAGAGACAGTAGTGCAGTTATCTCTTTTTATTACCGTTTCTTCGTCTGTTCTCTCTCTCTCTCTCTCTCTAGTTTATCGAAGTGTTTGTCTGTAAAGGCCCCTATACACTGTCAATCATGATTGTACAATATTCATGATTGCGCAAGCATATCCTGTGTGAGTGGGCGTGATTGAGTGTTTGTGCAGATGATTGAGGAATTTCCGACACGGTTTGATTTTGTAAGCTCAAGCATAGTACAGTAGTTGCACCATCATGAGTTATATAGTCAGTGGCGATGATTGCGCCAACAGCTGTCTTTCCTTGTTAACCATGGCGAGCACACTGGACACTCAGGAATTTTGGAGGGAGTTCATCCAAGTATACAGAGATTTTCCTGCTTTGTGGAACGTAAAAAGTGACGAGTACAAGAACAGAAGCTTAAAAAGTGAATGCTACGTGAAATTAATTGACAAAATCAGAGAAATTGACCCAAATGCCACTCGTGCCACAGTAACCAAGAAAATAAATAGTTCCTGTAGGAGGTTTTCATGTGTGAATTTATTTCTTTTTTTAAGCCACTCTTTCATCCACACCTTTCTTTTCTTCATCGTCTAAAGCCAGCAGAATGGCTATACATGCAGCCGCTTTACTCTTCACTCCACAAACTGCAACAGGTAAGTAATGATTGTTCAATCTTACTCATAGTGTGTGGCCCAAACACTGTTTGCACAATCTCGATGACTGTGCAACCATGATTGACAGTGTATAGGGGCCTTAAGGTTAACGTTGGGATAAGCTCTTGTTTTTCTCTATTTTGTCTTCTATCAGTACCATGTCTGTTCATATGCCTCTCTCTCTATGTGTAACTCTACCTTTTTTTTTTTTTTTTTTCGCTAACCCGTTCATTGGTTCAATCTTGCTTCATAACAGACGTGAACCCCAGAGAGAGAGAGAAAGGTTGGAAGGCAGGAGGTGTAGGATAAAACTTGCAAAATCTGAGTAACAACTTTTTTATTAAGCTTGGCACAACCTCAACATTTCACAGCTAAACATCATTATTTCTTCAACAAATGTATCAACTGCCTCCGGAATGCATAATTCGAACAAGCTCACACACTCAGAGAATGTGCAGCACAGAGACAAGAATCCAAGCTTACACCTGCAGTGCTGAGAGAGGAGAAAGGTCCAGCTAGTGTTGTTACTGCTCTCCAGGTATCAGCATATCTGGCACAGTAATAGAGACGGGCTGTGAATTGTTCATTGCACTCACTCACGGACGGACAGCTTGTTGTAAAAAGTATATTTCATTCAGTCATAGATATTGCAGTGTAACAAGAGAGGTTGAAGAGGAAGCATAATAGAGATGGGTGGAGGGAGTCAAAGTAGTAGGTACTGCAGTGATGGGTGATGCAAAAGATTATAAGGAGTGGCACTCCATAACAGGAGCAGCCTAAGGGAAATAGTTTAGTGTAATAGTGTGATGCTGAAGCAACTGGACTAGTCAAGGGAAAGTATGAGGACAGGAAGGAGGACAAGGGCCAGACCTTTCTCCCGACACTGCACGTCACAAACACGTTTCCAGCTATGTATTAGCAAGAGGCTGAAATGGAATGACCATCACAGATGAAGTTAGTCGCAAGCTGCAACATCAATAGTCCTTAAACGTATTATTATTAATGACTGACGGCAATGACAGTGATGATAAATGGCAGTGAAACTCCATTAATACAATATTGGTGAATTAGTTAGGTTGGCACGTCTCACAGGAAAATGAGCCTAGGTGTACTTTAGTGGATTTCAACACGAGATATTTGGGAAAATTACACAAACTCCACATGAATGGTTAGTCTGAAAGATATTTAGCAATAGTAGTGGTATTAAAAGTAACTAAAGATATTTGGAGTGTAGTTCCAGTATGAAGTGTTACAGCAGAACTGGTGCCAGAATAAATGTTAATATACAGTCTTTAAGGGACAATCCAGCCTTTAGCATCACAAACAGTCACTGTCATTGGTGCCTTTCTGACGGACATTTCAACCGGTACCTCACATTTGTCTCAATGCATAAAGTTTTGTCTAGAACATTTCAAACCTTATTAAATAATTGTTTCTAATTGAATTTTCAGATTTAAATACATAAAAGATATTTCTGGTTATTTTCTTATCTTTGGCAGATATTACACACACACACACACACACACACACACTCATCAGAGACTGCAACAGATCAAACACACACACACTCAAAACTTTAAACATTGTAACGTTTAACAATTCAATAGCAAGTATGAAATGGCATGCTGCATACAACCTTAACACAGCATTTCCAAGGCACTTCTTTGAATATATTTAGACACTAATTTAAATACTAACAGCACAGAAATTGCTCGTCTGGCTTCAAAACATCTAAGTGACTCCATTTTTGTATGATTTAAATGGATAAAAGAAAAGTTTGCCTATCCAATTTTTGTGACGGTTCAGAGTTATAGCTTTGTGACCATTTAATTAATTTGTGTTCACTATTACTACTCTTCTTTGTCTTCAGCCTTAGTCTATTTCTACATGGGATCACTGTGTCTTGCTAGCACCTTCCACCTTTCCTGTCCTGTATGTCCTTATCACTCCAGAAACACATGACAGGGAGTAGGAAAGACTAACAGGAAACAAACTCATCCATACTTAAAGCACTGTGGTATCTCCCTCCTTCCCTGTTCATAAGTAGCATGCCATTGTCACACGTCACACCACACGAGAGTTCCCGTCACACCACCACACCTCAGGACAGTAGCACCTGCATAATGACACACTCTGAGAGTTTAGAGTCTAAACCTTCCTCCTACAACCTGAAGGTGTGATTTGGTCCCCACAAGGAACCTTTGATGCACACTTTTGTCATCACACACTCACATGCACTCATGCACACACACACACACACACACACACACACACACACACACACACACACACACACACACACACACACACACACACACACACACACACACACACACACACACACTAACAAATGCACCACAGGGTTAAATAACAAATACAGTCTTGTCTTGCCCTATCCACTTATTAAATGCACTAAACTAATACATCCTCCTGAACATCTTTTGAAAATGCCTCGGTGAAATGCATTGCGTTACACATATATAATGAAATATATTAATTCATTGTTATTCATGTTAAATACTAATATGTTTTGTCATAAATACACCAGCAGACAGACACACCGGTCAGCCTTGTCATGTGTAAGCCTCACACACACAGACACACACACACACTGCAGGGACATCACAGTGGTTTTCTATTAATACAGTTTTGCTATGAGAAAATCCTTGCTATGTACATTACTGTAGTAACTCATACCAGACTATTAAGAGCAAAATCTGTTACTTGGGATATTGTCCTTGTAAAAAGATACAAGTCTTCTTTTCAAATGGGAATATTTTGGCCTGAGTAAATGTTATTCTATTAACAAGGATTTTCTTCTATTAGCACCACCACACACAAAGGTTTTAAGTAATTGGTGTATCTAATAACTTAAGGGTTTGTAACTTAGCCTGGTGACGTCCTTGGTAGTGTGGCGTGGCGTGGCATTGGAAGTGCATTGATGAGTGACTTGTGGACTTGTGGACTTGTGGACTGGTGAGGTGAATGTGTGAAAGGTGGTGTGTGAGCCACAACCCACCCATCTTTGTGTCTATAGGATAAGGTTGGAGAGGGAGGCTGAGGACTTTCTGGACCGGCCTGGGGAAGCCGGGTTTGAGGACTTCCTGGAGCGGCCGGGGGAGGACGGGGCGGAGGAGCGGGGTGGGGGGGTGACGGAGGAGCGGAAGGCGTTTGGTGTGCGAGACCTCTTGATCCTGGAGAAGGGAAGACGCCATCACACCCGTTGTTTGACACTTGTTAGTCCGGCGGTGAGGGAGGGACCCAGCCTGCCCACCCTGTCCAACCTACCCACCCTGATCCCTTGTACTGTCTGTCACCTCTTGTGAGACCAACACTGCTCATCCCTGCCTGTGTTAGCTAAGGCATTGTGGTGCTGGGGTGTTTGACAAGGCTACCTCAACTCAGAAAACTTTTATTCTTCTCCAATCAGGTATAAAGAGCTTGAAATGTAATTTGAGAAGTCTTTACTGAGGGAACTGCTACTGTGAATTACTCAGAAGGAAGTTAGAACTGTACTTTGCAAGGCACTGAGGTGGGAGATACACAAGTCTGGCTGTCTTTACACTATTGATGTGTGTATCTTCTATTTGCACCAAGTAAGTAAAATTTGTACAAAAACATGATTTAGTTACTGTAAAATATATACTTGTTAGATCTTTGCAATGTTAGTTCTTAAGACACATTCATCACAGAAGAGAGGAATTTGTTAAATTTTATACTGTAACATTAAATATTTGCACTATGAAAGAATTAACACACACACACACACACACACACACACACACACACACACACACACACACACACACACACACACACACACACACACACACACACACACACACACACACACACACACACACACACACACACATTGGTACCATCACAAGAGACACGTGTTAAAGTTTTATCATCATCATAGAAGAGAACATGTTGATAAGTCACATAGGAAGCACTCGATGTGACCTGATGAGTCAGATTAGTGGCAGTCACTCAGGTGGACAGGACAATACAACACCACCAACAACACCAACATGACACAGGAAGCCACTGCTGAGATTCTTGGCACCAGCAGCAGCAGGGAGGGGGAGAGAGGAGGCGGCTCACTCACTCACCTTACTGAGGAGTACGGGGAGGAGCCGCGGGACAGGTTGAGGTGCTTGTAGAGCAACACCCCAACGTCCCTGTGGCCGGCCTCCACTGCAATGGTGAGGGCCGTGCTGCCGTCCTGGGGAGGGAAGGAACAGGTGTTAAGCCAACCTGGGAAAAGGTAACTTAATTCACTATTACTGTAAGAAGGTAAACTTTTCTAAAACATGGTTTAATCCTCTTCTCTCCTCTGAATAGATCAAACCAGAACACTCCCCACAACCAAACCACAGCACCCTTGAGCCACCGGCAAGTCTTGGCCCACACCCCAGCAGCCAGCCAGCCTTACATTGTCCATCAGCGTTGGGTCTGTGTCGGGCTGGGCCAGAAGGAACTTGACGATGGCCAGGTGTCCGTGCTCGGCAGCACACATGAGGGCTGTAGAACCGTCGTCATCCTGGATGTTGATCTCTGCCCCGGCTGCCACCAGCATCTGCACCATGTCCAGGCGGCCATGGGACACTGCCAGCATCAGTGCCGTCTGTCCGTGCTGGAATGGGATGCAGGGAGAAATTAGAGCAGTGTGGACCACCACCTACCATCAACCATCTTCCTCAAGCAGCACTTGTCTTCCTTCCTTCACCACCTACCAGTCCCTCACCTGGCTGGCCTTGATGTTGAGGTCACCAAGCTGGAAGAGGCGCTGCACCACACTGGCATGGGTCTGGGATCTGATCTGAGCCAGGGAGACCAGCATGGTGGCCGTGTACCCTGCCTTGTTCTGTTGGTTCACATTGCACACCTTGGAGTCGAGCAGCACGGACACCACGTCAAAGTTACCGTGGGAGACGGCGTAGTGCATGGCGGTGTTGCCCTGTGGAGGGTAACATTGTACTGTGATGAAGGACATTTAATTTGAGTTAGTGATAAATGATGAGGCATTAGGTAAGTGAAATGTGATGGAACCGAAAGGTTTTGATTTAAAGAAATATTTTGTTTTACAATTGAAAGGCTTTCATTAAGCCAATTACAATAAAGTATTAGATGATGACACCTTGAATACATTGTGATATTAAATAGGTGAAATTCATTAACATAAATGTCATAACTACACCATGTAATGAATTAAAGCAATATTTCTAAAACTTATCAGAAAGACATCAGAAGACAAGTAACTACAGTATCACCACAACTAATAATAAGAGCAGTGCAGATAAAACTAAGTAAACAGTACATTACTAATGAAAACATTAAAAGAGGTAGTGCAACGTTCCACTACTGACTACCATCACCACCACTGGGACAGCCTACGTACATTGACATCGGCCAGGTTCACCACTTTCTGCAGGAGGTTCTTGGAGTAGTCCTCGAAGGCGTCCATGTAATCCTCCACTGCATGCGGGTCAGCGTCCTTCTGGCTGGAGACCTGAAGTGCCCAGGGACATTAAAACATTGTATGCTGTTTGTTGTCTGTTTATACCAGCTACTACTAAATAACTTCCTGCTCTAGATAAAGGCTGACACAGAAGTAAAGGGTCCAAGCTTCATAAAATTAAACTAAACTGAGAAAAGATTTGACACACATTTTCTATCGATGCCAAACCACCTGTACTGTCAAGATAAGTTAGGTTTCTCTATAGACACCACAACAATGTCTGCAACTCCCTCACCTTGAGCCATTCCCGCTGGACAATGTTGAGTGCATTGGTGAGCTGCTGGCCAGACCGCACAGGCTTGCCAATGGAGTCGTTGAGCACCTTCAGGGCCGCCTTCATCTCCCGAGATGGCACGGCTCTGGGGAGGACGAGGGGAGGAGTCAAGTGGAGTACTTCACAAGTGCATGATAATCCACTATTTCACCATGGAAGGCCAAAGATTACTTGTATTATTCAGCAAAACCTAGCTCAGAAAGGAGTGAATTTAAGGTCATCCTTAGATTCACTGGAGCAGCAATGATTTGGGGTTTCCTTCACTACAGACTCACTTCTCCTTTCTGCCATCAATCAACTTGCTTTATTTTCACATAATTCACTAACATCTAACTGGTTTGGTGTTTGATGCAACTTTTTCACTTCTCCCTTCTGGTATCAATCAGTCTGCATCTTCTTCAAAGAGGCTGAAGCTAACAGACCTAAACCTGGCTTGATACAACAAAGACTAATACTTCATTTGGTAATGGCATGGACTCACTTCTTCCTGCTGGCCTCACTAGCGGCGGTGAAGATGGAGGAGTCACTGCGGTAGGTGGAGCCGCCACCAAGCTGAGAGAGGAGGGACGCTCCATCAACGACAGACCCGCCCTCGTCCTCACTCTCGCTCTCATTGCTGGAGGACTCGCTCGCCTCGCTGCCCTTGCCCTGGATCACCGCCGCCGCCACTGCCTCACTCTCACTCCTGTAGATGGTGATGCATGGTTCAGACTACTTACAGATGCAGTGAACTTATGATGTATCTTGGGTCTCCATGCGCATGGGTTCGAATCTTGTCCATGGTCCGAGTGTAGGTTAGGTTTCTTGACTCGAGGTAATGATTTCCTAGCGGGTGAGCTTTGAGATAGGAGGTACCCCAAAAAGTGTCCCCTTTTGGCCATAAATTCCTGTGAAAAGCCCACATGGTATAAGAAAAAAACAAAAAAACAATGCTGCCAACACAACAACTGGCGACGTGGTGGCCTGGGTCCCTAGCAGCGAGCACCTCAGAGGAAGGACAACCTTTAGGCACTGACAACACACAACTTAACTGATACACAAGTGGCTCTGGTGAGGAATGTCTGTCAATGCATCACCACAAATAAAGCTGAAGCAGAAATGTCAGCACTCCTCTCGGCCAACACTCACGTCTTCCTGCTGGTGTTGTCCTCCTTGGTGTCTGTCTTTTGCTTGTGTGTCTTGGTGGCAGCAGTGGTAGTGGATGTGATAGTGGTGGTGGTGTCTGTGGTGAGGGACTTCTTGGTGCTTTCTGTGATGGTGGTGAGAGTGGAGCCTTGGGTGGAAGTCCCAACTGATGCTGCATGTTTCTGTGCTGTTGGTTTGTGGTCCTCAAAGCCCAGGTTAACGATGCCTTCTGAGGACTTGGTGTAAGTGTCTTGGCGGGTGTATACAGCTCGCTTACCCTGCGGAGAAAGATAATACTGTTACCAGTGCCCTGAAACCTGCACACACACACACACAGAGAGAGAGAGAGAGAGCATAAAATCTTAGTTATTTGTACAGTTTTAAGAATATCAAACACTGCCAGGCTTGAAGTGTTGCTGCTTTCATGAGTGGTTTCACTAGCAACACCCAAAAATCTTATTTTGGATTTTTAAAGGATATTTTTGTTTCACATCAAACATCACAAAATATGGCCTCAAAATGCCTGAAGTTATAGTGATTTCATGTTGTATGTACTACTCAAACATTCTGATCCCATTTTTCATCAGTTACAAACAGGACCTGAAAAATGCAGCAAGAGAGGTTAGCTTACTCTCTCGTCCTCCTTTTTCTCCTCCTCCTCCTCCTGCTCTTCATCATGCCCCCAGCCAGGGATCAACATCTCCCTCACCACCACCTGCACATCCCTCAGGTCAGGTGTCTCAGGTTCCTGAGTGACTTGGCAGGACTGCAGCAGCAGCAGGTCCTCTGGGGTGCACCCTTCAATGGGGTCGAAGGGGTTCTCAAAGATGGTCATGGAGCCGAGGCGATGAATGTGCCGGGTCTGACTGAGGGTCAGGTCATTAGCTGCCTCCACCTTAGCTCTAATACCTGACCCATTGACCTTAGCTGACCCAAGGAGCGAGTCATGTGTCTTTGGTTCATTTGATCCATTGAGTCTCACTTCACACTGCAGTTCTTCTTTACTTGGGCTGCATCCCATGGCAAGCACCTCCTACCCTGCCACTACTGTGCTCTGCCTGTGTGCCTGCGTGCCTGCCTCACCTCCTGACCTCACACTGTCAGCTCTTCAAGCAGCCGCCCAAGGCGACCAAGACAAGGTGACCACTGGCATGGCGCACTGAAGATGGCTGATCAAGTGACTCTGATAAGATAGCAAGATATGATAGCCTGCCTGAGAAGTGGTCATCACACAGAGTGACAAGCAGAGGTGGACGTCATCACGATACATTATCATCGTGATTCACTATGCTAATGATATCAGGTATCACTCACTATCCCTGATACTTTGGGTTCAATTTTTTTTTTTTTTTTTTCTTATGAGGAGGAAGAAAAAAAGTGGTGACGAGATGAGGAAGAAGAGGTGGAGAGGGTAAGAGAGCATGACAAGAAGTAAGAGATAACACAGCCGGTGGTTACTAACTTACCTGTGTGGTTGAATCCTGTGAAGTGGTGGTGGTGGTGGTGGCAGCGGTGGCAGTGGCGGTGGTGGTTGGGCGTTCCTTCACGGCAGGTTCCGGCAGTGTCTGGTTCACCCGAGTGACCTGAATCTTGGGCAATGTTGCTGTTGCTGCCGTCACCTTGGCCTCTGTGGTGATCTTGGAGGCTGTGGAGGAGGTGGTGTGTGTTTGTGCGAAGGTCGGCTCAGTCTTCAGTGTCCTGGGCGGGGTGAGGCCGGAGCGCTGTGGCACCATTGAGGGCCGCACCTCAGGCTGGCTGGCCAGGCTGGATGGTTGGCTGTCTGGGTGGCTGCCCTCGCTGGCCCGAGAGTCGGGCCGAGGCGGGTCAAGGCGCGGCTCCACCTTGGTGATGTCCACCAGGCGAGGGATCTTTGAGGCAGGTGGCGGCAGGGGTGGCAGGGAGGTGGAGCCGCTAGTGCCCACGATGTCCTTGGCCACAGACGTGATGGCCTCGTGGCACTTGTCACACACACGCACCCCGGAGCTACCAAAAGCTCGCCGTTCTACTTCAGGCGTGCCGGCAGGGCTGGGTGGGGCAGCCTCCTCCTTCTTGATCGGCAGCGGCGCCGTGTTGACGGAGGCGGTTCGAGTTGAGGGTGGGCGGGTCTGAGTGTGGGTGGAGTGCATGGGCGGGGGCTTGGGTTTTTCTACAGGTGGTGGGGGCACGGGGGTGGGCGGGGGTGGCGGAGTGCCCACACCCACGGAGCGCACCCGAAGGTTATCACAGTGGTCACACAGGCGGTCTGTGAGGCGGTCCAAGCTGCAGCCCACGGAGCGGCGGGGCGGGGCGGGGCGGTCCGGGCAGCAGGGATCGTGCAGCGCCAGCTCGCCGCTCGCCACGCTGCGGGTCCTGACTGGGGGCGTGGAGGGCGCGGGCGTCGCCGGGGGCACGGAGGAGCCGCAGGCCACGGAGCGCGTTCTGAGGCCTGAGCAGCGCGGGCAGGGGTCGTCTGTGATCCTGGCGACACCCACACCCACGTCCACGCTGCGGGGCTGCACCTGGCTGCCCACGCTCTGCATGAGGGGTCTGAAGGTGGTCTTGGGTGGTGTTGGTAGGTCCAGGGTAGCCTGTGTACCGCGGTCCAGCGTGAGGGGCCGCGAGGAGCGCGCCAGCTGCTGCCTGGTGCGTTCTGCAGCCTCCCACTCCTCTTTGGCGCGCGCCATGTGCTGGGCGAGATCTGCGGGTGTGTACAGGCGCGCCCCGGACAGACTGGTACCGCACGCCTGGTCGCGCCGCACCACGGGCTCCGTGTTGGTGGAATTGTCGAAGGTGAGGGCGGGTGGCACTAGCTGCGGCTCAGACAGACGGCTGATGATGGCTGACTTACGGCCCAACTTGGCCAGGAAGGAGTTCTTGGAGGGGGCGCCCTCCTGCTCCGCCTCCTCGGGCCCGATGCTCTCCGTGGACACGCTCTTCACGCTCAGACGCCGCCGGTTGTCCTCCTGCGGCTCCGTGGCCACGCCCTTGTCCTGGAAGCTCCGGTGGCCGCGCTCCTTACATTCTGCGCAGGGCTCCTCCTCGCTGGAGGCCATCAGACCCACGGAGCGCGTCCTGGCGCCTACATGCGTCACTCCCACGTCACGCGTTAGCACGCGGCAGCTAGTGGCGGCATCCCGTGACTTTCTGCGGCCCATGAGAGGCGTGCCCGGCAGGCTGTAGGCTGGCTCGTGGCCCAGGCGGCGCGGTGGGGCGGGACGGCGCTGGGGGTCTTGTGGTTCCGTGATGCGCAGCGGATAGTCGTCTCCCGCCATGCTCTCCGCCTCGGACCCTTCAGACAGCGACCCGCGCCGCGCCCGCCGGTACGACTTGAACTCCTCCAGGTTCACCCTAAGGGCTGTGAGGGGCGAGGGAAGAGAAGATCAGTGAGGACGAGGCAGAGGGACAGGGGGAGAGGCAGCGGGACAGGGGAGGAGGTGGAGGCAGGAGTAAGTGAGGGGACGGCTGGAGTCGTGAGGGGACGGCAGGAGTCAGTGAGGAGAAGGCAGGAGTCAGTGAGAGGGAGGCAGGGGGACAAGGGTGTGGGGGGAAAGGTGTCATGCACTCACGGGATTCGCTGCGGCGGCGGCGCGCGGGGCCTGATCGCAGGGAGGCCAGGCGCGTCTCAAGCTCGTCCTCAGACAGGTCCGTAAGGTCACCCTCCAGGCTGGGGGGCAGCAGCAGGGGGGGCCGGTCCTCCCCCCGGGCCAGCCCCCGCACCTGGTCCAGCAATAGCTTTTTCTCCTCCTTCAGCACGTTCACCTTTACCTGCGGCACCGACAGACACAAGTCACACCTCACCCACCCACCCACCCACCTTGCTGTCATGATATACAGACCGACACGTGCCACTCTTCACCCACCTACTCCCCACCACCCACCCATCCCGCCGCCACGGTATATAGACAGACAGACAGACAAACCAACGCAAACACACACACACACACACACACACACACCTGCAGCACGGGGATCTGCTTCACCTCCTCCTCCAGCTCCTTCAGGCGCGCCAAGCTGGTGGCCATCTGGTCCCGGATCGACTGTAGGGAGGAAAGCCGCGTCAGGAAGCTGGCCCAGGCCATGCCGCCACCGCCACGCCACCACCACGCACTAGTTGCGGCGGCGGAGGTGGTGGAGACGGTGGCTCACCGGGGAGGAACGCAAAGGGAATCTCGAGCGCTTCAATGAAGACTTGAGCACACACGAAGCGTGGCGCGGTAACTACAAATGCTTTCCCTGGCCACTCCTTTCTACCTCTCAGCACCCGAGCAGGACCCAACACTGTGACGCTGCCACCACGCCACACCACACCACTCCACCCCACGCCACGTGGAGACACTACATGGCACACAAAACCAACAATAACTCATCATTGAACGGTTTAATCTTAGCGCGTGGTTCAAGGCAGCACGTGAGGGCGGCGCCGCAGCAGCAGTGAGAGGAGGGATAACAAGGGAGGAACGCTGTTACGGGGCACTCAAGGAGCGGTTACGGGATGCAAAAAGTAGTACTGTAGTTACGTGTAGTGCAAAATGAGTACGTGAGAAGTTACTACACAAGCAACGTGGCTCAGAAAGATGTGAAAAGGAAGGAGGCATAAACAGGAATGAGTGATCAACCCTAAGACACCGCTAGGGACAACATTAAAGTGTCTGGCTCGAAAAATAACACCTGAAGGACTCGATTAGGAGGCGGGGCTAACAATTAAGGCGTCGATGATAGCAGTCAGTGTCAAAGATTAGGGAGCCAGAGACGAATGCAGCGGATCAGGGGGAATATTAAGGTTCAGGGATCAAAGTTTGGGATCAGAGGCAGAAGTTAAAGGGCCAGGGGTGTTTCAGAGGTAAGGGTCATGGTATAGAGGTCAGTGACAAGACTATGGGGTCAAGATTTAGGATCAGGGTAATTTCTAAGGGGTCAGGGAGGAAGTTCAAAGGTCAGGGTTACACTTAAGGGTGTCAGGGTCAAATTGTAGGGTCAGGGAGGAGCTTAAGAGGTCAGGAATATATCAAAACACGTTTCTATCAAATTTCAAGGGTCAGGGAAGAAGTCTAGAGGTCACAGGGGAAGTTCAGAGGTGAGGAACACTTTTAAAACAGCGGAGGTCACAGTTAGGGGTCATGTCATACCTGCAGGGTGGTGGTGCTGACCCCTGACATCCCTGAGGTCATGCTGAGGGTGTCGAATTCAGGGTAGGTGGGCGTGAAGCATCCCCGGGCGGCATTAAGGGCTGCTAGAGTGTCCGCCAGCCGCCCAGTGCCGCCCTAACAGCCACAGCACAGCACAGCACAGCAACATCACAGCCACAGCAACAGCAACAGTCACAGGGTTAAGAAGGCGTTAAAAGCAGCACCGAGTTTTTGGGTTAACGATGCAGTGAGCTTTTTTCAATTTATCCTCCATGTTTATCTTTTTTTTGCTTTCTATCTCTCCTATCTATATTTTCTTTGTTATTCTGTTCCTTCTTTTTTTTTTTGTTAGTTTGATTAAGAGTGATTAGTTTTATTATTTTTTTAAGGGGTTTGTTTTGTTTGTTTATCTAATCTATCCGTTTTATTCTCCTTTGCTCCTTCGTTCGTTTACCAATGCATTTAACTCTTCTTCTCTTTCTCTATTTATGTTTCTCCATGTATTCCTCCATCTCTCTCTCTCTCTCTCTCTTCGTTAGTTCATCGAAGCGTTGTCTTTGGGTTAATATTGGAATAATCTTTTTACTCTTTCTCTCTCTCTATTTTGTCTGTTCTATCTATCTATGACGGATCGAGGCATTTGGTAACTGGCAGGAGACACGCGTGACTTCCTTCCTTCCTTCCTTCCCTCGTCAGTCATCCACCTATCTTAGAAGAGTGTGGCCCCTTGTAAGGAGACACAGTAAAGGAGCCTAATTAAGAAGTCCTGCCTTTACTCTCAATCCTTCAATCTATCTGTCCGTCTATCTCTGTATCTTTCAATCTATCTGTCTGTCTATCTTTGTATCTATCTATTTATCTATCTATCTATCGTTCAATGGTTCAATCTTGCTTCATAACAGAAGTCAACCCCCCGAGAGAGAGAGAGAGAGAGAGAGAGAGAGAGAGAGAGAGAGAGAGAGAGAGAGAGAGATAAAATCAAAACACCCCACAAAGCAGAACAAAGGAACCGACACACGAACGCACACATCGAATCAGTGAATAAAACAAAAACGGAAAAAAAAACCCAAAGCATTAGACAACAGAGGGGAAAATTACACAAACATGAAAAAGAAAGCAAATTAATAAAAATAACCCAAAATAAAGCTAAAGAATAAAGGTTAATAATAGTTCTCTTTTATAACTAACTATATAAACAAAATAGTGAAGACTGTGGCCATTAATCTTCTGACTTCCATAGACTCTTCCTAATGTCAATAAAATGGTCTAATCGTACACAAATCTCAAGGTAAAAATGTGTCCCAGTACTGAAAGGGTTAAAATTGATTATTAAATGAGTTGATAAGGAAATTACTCGTTTTTTTTAGCTGTGTAGAATTAATAGATACAAATATGTGTATAATAAGAGCTAGTGCATTTTTTTTTTTTTATTATGTATTCAGTAAAACCGAAAATTAATTAGCAAAATGAGTAGATAAGAAAATTAATATTTGAATTTCTTTTGCCGTGTAGAATTAATAGATAAAACAATGAGCCTAATGGTAAAACTAATGCTATTTTTTCATTATCTATTGAGCGAAACAAATTAAATTAGCAAGTTAATAAAATAAACAAGAGAAATAATAAAAAAAAATTTCGCCTAATAAGAAAAAAACAAGAATATGGAAAAAAAAAACGTAACTTGACTTAACCTAACCTAACCTAACCTTTGACCTAACCTAACTTGACCTAACCTAACCTTCGACCTAACCTAACATAACCTAATTTTGATCTAACGTGACCTAACCTAACCTAACCTAATCTAACTTGACTTAACCTGACCCAGCCAACCTGACCTGACCTGACCTCTTACCTGTTGAATATGACCCACATCAGCCGGGGGAGGAGGCACGGGCGGCGGCGGCAGGGAGGAGGTGGAGGAAGTACGTAGGCGACTCACAGCTGGCCAGTCCTCCACCGCTGTTCAC
>NC_059282.1:9863555-9888555 GCF_017591435.1 Portunus trituberculatus
GTGTTGGCCAGCCAGGGAAGAATGCAAGGAGAGTGGAAGGTGTGAGAGCAGGGCAGCTGTTTCCCTTCCTCCTCCTGCAGCCACTCCTTCAGGCATACTGCACACTGGCTGCCTGTAGGTGTGTCAGGAAGGGATGTTTAAGGATTAGTGGGCGCACACACACACACACACACACACACACACGGCCCGGTAGCTCAGTGGTTAGAGCGCTGGCTTCACAAGCCAGAGGACCGGGGTTCGATTCCCCGGCCGGGTGGAGATATTTGGGTGTGTCTCCTTTCACGTGTAGCCCCTGTTCACCTAGCAGTGAGTAGGTACGGGATGTAAATCGAGAAGTTGTGACCTTGTTGTCCCGGTGTGTGGTGTGTGCCTGGTCTCAGGCCTATCCGAAGATCGGAAATAATGAGCTCTGAGCTCGTTCCGTAGGGTAATGTCTGGCTGTCTCGTCAGAGACTGCAGCAGATCAAACAGTGAATCACACACACACACACACACAGGAGGATGGAGATACATGAACAAGAGGACATTCCAAAATCATGAAAAGTCAGTTTTCCACACAGGACGGTGGACATCTGGAATGGACTGAGTGAAGAGATTGTAGCAGCAGAAAGTGTACGCAAATTGAAGGAAATGTTGGATAAATGTACATATGGAGACAGGTCACTATGAGCCCCACTCAAACCTTGTAATAAACTAGGTAAATTAAATACACACACACACACACACACACACACACACACACACACACACACACACACATATATACACTCTCTCTCTCTCTCTCTCTCTCTCTCTCTACACACACCCTGCCAACTCACCCTTCTTATGTTCAGTAATAATGGGTAAGTTATCCACCACATCCTTGGCAGCAGGTGGGGGCGGCCTCTCTCCCAATCCTGACAGCTGTGAGAACTCCAGCTGCAGGTCCTGAAGAAGGCAGGTGGCATTACAGACCAACTATATCACTTCTCATGTAATACAATTGTCTGTCTACTGTAAAATGGCTCCTGGGTTTAAAACATTGTAGCGTATTGATAACGTAATTGATTTGATGTGAATAATACTTGTTTTTGTTGATCAGCGCACTTATCACAAGGACAGCTCACGGTTTTCCCTCAAGATCTGACAACCATGCATTTCTCTGGGGCACTGTTCAAACCCAGACCCAGGAGACACTTTAGAGTAGACAGATTTTTTCTTTATAGTCACTTCCACACAATGAATCACTGCCACACTCCACCAATACTCAGCTCCACTCCTACAAATAAAACTTTAAAAATTTGCATTCCTTAAGAGACATAGGTTAAGAGGGGACCTGATAGAAAGTATTTAACCCCTTCAATACTATGATACATTTTTACCTTGTGTTTTGTGTACACTTAGATGATTTTATTGACATTAGGAAGGGTCTATGGGAGTCAGAAGATTAATGGCCAGTCTTCACTATTTTAGTCCCCAACAGAAGTTTCTGAAGCTGTATAGAAGTGCCTAATGGTAAGCAGGATGAATATGAAAATGCATCATTGCACTGAAGAGGTTAAGTGGTATAGGGGTTATAACAAAGGGGACATGAGCAAAGTTCTTAGTAGTAGCCAGGATAGAACCAGAAATAATGGGTTTTATCTTGAGAAATTCAGGTTTAGGGGAGAAATGGGAAGGAAATGGTTCTCAGAGTGGTTGATGAATGGAATGTACTCAGTAATCATGTTAGTGAGTCAATAGGAAACTTTAAAAGAAGATTAGGGAAGTTTATGGATTGGGATGTACATTCCTTCCTTGCCTCATTCTCACTTTCTCAGCTACACACTCACTCACATTCACTCACACTTTGCCATACTCACTCCTTCACACTGATATTCCTTCCAGTCCTGCCCTCACTCAGAAACCTAACCAATTTTATTTACCTTCCAGCATTTAAACCTAACTTTAACCTAACTCAACCCAAACCTAACTAAACCTAATTCTTTAACCTACCTTAACCTAACCAAACCCATTTTTTTTTTTTTTACCAAACTTAATCTAACCAATCTTAATTAACCTTACCAATCAAGCCCAACCTATTCTAACTAAACCTAACATTAACCTAACTTAACCTAACCAACACAGGATAATCGAACTTAACCTAACCTAACCTAACCTAACCAGTCACTATAGGCTATAACATCCAAAAATAACCTAACCTAACCTAGATGAAACTTAACCTAACAACCCAGCCTAATGTAACTTAAACCCAACTTAATTTAACCTATCGGAAAACTAATTCTAACTTAACCTAACACCCCCAAAAAAAAAACTAGATAGAAATACAAATAACACTAATACACCTCCACACGCGCCACAAACTTCATCCACATATCCACACAGAGCCAACCACCCCCTGCCACACACCGCCCCTAACCTGCCAGTAACCAGTGTGGAGGAGGAGACGCGCCAGGTGGAGGAAGTGGTCTGGGGTCTGGCCGGGACCGAGGGGCTGACAGTTGTGCTCCTCGAAATACGACGCCATTCTTATTTTGTCCTAATTTGCCCTGGAATGATGAGAATGAAGGATATGAACTAAGAAAAGCTGCTATAGGAATACATAGGTTAAATATTTCACAGCCTGGAACTCCACAACACACGAGACTTGATCTTTAAAACCTACATTGTCACTTTGTTCTGAAATGATGGAATAAAGGAAATGGAATAGAAAAATTATAAAAACGAGGTAAGGAACACACAGGCTAAATATTTCACAGCCTAGAACTCCAAAACACACGAGACTTGAATCTTTAAAACCTGCATTGTCACTTTGTTCTGGAATGATGAAATAAAGAAAATGGAATATGAAAATAAGATACACACATAAAACAAAGCACAGATTCAGTCTACAGGAAAGACAGAAGCAGGCAGGGAGTTCAGGAGTGTACCAGATAAAGCGATGAAAGATTGAGAATATTCTAGGCAACTCTGCACTCTGCCCACCAACCACCAACACTCACAGTCACACCTCGGCACCCAACACTATCTTGCCACCACTCACCCATGCCAGCTTGTTGATATATGATTGTCTGTGTGAAGATAGATAGATAAGCAGATAATTTGATGGGTTAATATATAGGTAAATGGACAGATAGGTAGGTAAACAGATAGATGGATAGGTAGGCAGATAGGTAAGTAAATAAATTCGTAGATAGATAAGAAGATAGATATGCATGAAAAGATGTATATATTCCTCTACTTATCACTAATCCACCTGGTACATTGTCAAAAATATTCACATATATCAAGAATAGAGGCGAAATAGAGCATGAAAGGAATATCGTATAGTCTATCTTTCAAACACCTGTTTTTTTTTTTTTTTTTACTTTTCCCGCGGGAGATACAAATATTCGCTGTAAAATATTTACTGCTTTGGCAAAATAACCGAAGCTGGGCACGATAACGAAAAGAAAGACAACAAATAAATCAATATTTTAAATTTGTGTAAGTATAACATCTTGTTGATGATAAATTTAGTAATAGATAGTTATCATAGACATTGATACTATAGGCCCGTACTGCCATGTCAAACAGCTGCGGCTGTGGGTCAATCTGTCAAACAGAAGGCGGGAATAGTGTCGGTGGTAGTGGGCGTGGAGTGTGTTTACTGTTTAGTGTTGGTGCAGTCTTGCCACACCTACAAACACACCCACACTCAGCCATAAATACTCAAAACACTGGTAAACACAGCCAGAACATGAAGCACCAAGCGCCAAGACAAGGGGGAAGCAGTGCCAGCCAAGACAACACCACCACCTTCACCACAGCCCTCCACTGCCTCACCTCCATTCATTTAAGGTATGTTTGAGGCCATTCACTTATTTCTAGGTTTCCTTTACACATGAGAGTGAAAACAATTCGAAATTACCCAGATATTGTAAAGGTGATAGGTATAACGAGCAGTTCAGAGACATTTTGCCAGTATTACCAGCTGTTATTTGCTTCTTTTCACTTACTGCAGGCCAAACATGTCTCAGAATGCAGCCAATACTCTAGCATTCCATATCCCGTGGCCTAATATTCCCTAGGTGGCTTAATTTTGCCTTTATGGTATCATAGAAGCGCCTATGCTTTTTAAGTGTGAAGTCAATCTATTGAGTGAAATATGTGGACTTTGAAGTAATGTTTAATTCTGTTAAACATAAGTCATATTTTATTTTATTTTATTTGTTTACGTTTCTTCTCTAACTCGTCGTAGAATGTTTTAAAATATAACTCAGACTGTGTAAAATGTGTTAAAATACTTGCCAAGTGAAAATGGCTGGAGTTTACAGGACGTTTTAGCAGACTTACAAGTGAAAGTTATTTTGTACTTTTAACGTACTTAATTTAAACATTTTTAAAAACTAGTTAGGCTAGAGATGTTTTGATGTTTTGGATATTAGTTTAAGTATTTATCAAGTCATAGAATATCAGTCATTCAGCCGTGGCTTCGTTTTTTCCATAGGTAATTTTTTAAATTATTTACGTAATTTAGACGAGTCACCGCTGTTCCCGTTCTCCCTCGGCAGGGAGAACGGGAACATAGCCCCGGGCTGGTGCCTCTTTTCCAGCCCTCCCACTTCGTCAATATTTTGCTTAATATCTAAAGATTTTTACGCGTTTTCGTGTGTTTCTTGACTCAGGTGTGTAGATAGTAGTAGTAGAAGGGAGAGAAAAAGGATAAATAAAGAAGGATGAGAAGGAAGGAACAAGAAAAGTATGAAGAGGAGGAGCTAAGCCATAGTTCTTAATTTTTCCTCCATTTCCTTAATATTTTGCCTAATATCTAGTGTTTTCTAAATGTTTTTGTGTGTTTCTAGGTTCAGGCGTGTAGGTGGGAGGAATAGAAAGAAGAAAAGCGAAGAAACAAAATAGGAAGGCTATGAAAAAAGAAATAGAAATGGAGGAAGAGCCAAGATGCAATATTTAGTTAAGTCTCCCTTGTAAGTTTGCCGTTCTTTATAATGCATTTTGGCATTTTAAGTGTGTTTGGTCGTGTTGCAGGGTGTTTTGGGTATTATAAGTGTGTCTTTGGTTCATTTTATGTGTTTTCAGTGTGCGTTGGATGTTTTTAGGGATATTTTGCGCATCTTGAGTGTGATGTGAAGGACTGGAGGTGTGTTTGAGGATTTGGGTGTGTTTTGAGTGTGTTTAGGGCATTATGAGTTACTGTATGATGTTTTGAATGTGTTTTGGGATAGATTGAGTGTTTTCAATGGTTTGGATGTGTGTGAGGGATCTTTGTGTGTGAAGGGAGTGGGTTTGGTGTAAATTGGGTGTATTTTGAGGTGTTGCACGGTGTTTTGAATAATTTGAAGTATTTTAAATGGTTTGGGTGTGTGGGAGTGATTTTGGTGTATATTCGGTGTTTGTAGTGAAGTAAGTGGTATTCTGAGGTGTTAAATTAAGAAATAGAGGTTTAAAATAATAGTGTCAATCCATATTTTAAAATGTAAGTGTCGTGTGTCTTGGAGTTCCAGGGTGTGAAATATTTGATTGAGGTAAGGCGGCTGTCCTTTTACATCAGGAAACTATACAGTAATCAGAATCAGTTGCTTTCTCTCTCTCTCTCTCTCTCTCTCTCTCTCTGTTATGGCAAGTCCTTTTTAGCTTCCTTTATATTTCTCTCTTGGCTCTTTGCTTCTCTATTCTTGCATCTCCCACACTTTCTTCATAATCTCTCTTCTACCAATAACTTCATCCTTTCTCCTCGTCCAATAACCTCCCGGGTCTTCTTCACTACACATCCCCTCCCAGTACCTTTACGGTCCCTCCCAGTGGTCACCTAACTGGTACACACTACACAGGTTGGGTTAGAAACTTCAGTGCATCACAACCCAGCCTCTGATAAGGGTATACTCTCTCTTCCGTCTGTTTGACTACGCCTGGCTGTGACTTGCCTCGTTTGATTGCTTCTACTCCGGTGACCTTAGTAAGTGTTTTTTTTTGTGTGTGTTCTTGCCGTTTCTAAGTTAAGATTGGTGTTTTATAGTGTCGATTTTTGTTTTTAGTCTTTGAAGTAAAATGTGGTCATGCAAACGTTTTCAGAGGAAGTTATATGTAGAAAGCAGATGTTTCTTAGTAAACGTTTATGAAGGAGACGTTTCCAGTGTTTGCTTGCTTGTTTGTTTGTTGCTGCTGGAGTTGTGGTCAGAAAACAAAGCAAAGAAAAAGAAGGAATTAAGGAAATGAAAAGAAAGAAAGGAAGAAATGGCGAAAAGAAAAGAGAAAGCAGAAAGATACTGAGGAAAGAAAGAGTAGAACGAACATACACACGAGAGAGAGAGAGAGAGAGAGAGAGAGAGAGAGAGAGAGAGAGAGAGAGAGGACCCCGGGTGAAAATAACTGCTCTTCACACAAATTTCTCCTCCGCAAGGTCTTTCCTGACCCAGTGCCCATCACCAACTTTCCGAACGCCCACCCCGCCTCCCTTCTGATCCCTGAGGTGTCCTAGACAATACTATAACACCTCTCTCTCTCTCTCTCTCTCTCTCGTGTGTATGTATCGTTCTACTCTTTCCTTTCTGTTTTCCCTTTTCTCTTTGTCCTTCCTTCCTTTCTTTCTTTTCCTTACTTCCTTTTCTTCTTAACTCCTTTTTCTTTTATTAGCTTCTTTCTTCAATACAATGTTTCCTGATCACAACTCCAGCAGCAACAAACAAGCAAGAGAGAGAGGTGGGAGGATAGGGGGGGTACATCTGCGTTTCAGAACACAGGGAGCAGTGAAACTCGGATAACTCAGCATCTTTTACAGATCTTCGCAGTCCCCCACGCCTGAGGGAGGAGGCGTGGCCGCAACAGTATGGCCGGCGCGTGGCTACTGTATCTCCTGGCAAGCGTCGCGGGCACAGCAGCAGAAGGAGCAGTAGGAGGCGTATGGGGACGGTTACTTGAGGATAACAACGCCTTGGCTAACTATGGAAACTCAGTGCTCTTGGGCCACGCTCTTTCACACCCTGAGCTCTCCACGAGGATCAATGATAAGGCCTTGCCAGATCCTACATCCTCGCCTCCTAACCCTCCTCCTAAGTACTCCTTCCAATCCTCAGTGTCCAGTCTTCCCTCGCCTCATAAGGATCTCGCGGATATCCTGACTAATCTGCAGATCCTTAATATCCTCACCACCCAGGATGCGCAGGTTCTCGCCGCCCACGCACAGGATACAATGTACGAGACGCCCTATGTTGATCCTGATAGTTCGCACCACCAGTCAGCTGTGTACGACATGGCAGCAGCAGCCTCCAGGACACCGCTGATGGAGCTCTACCAGTACCTCGACCCAGACCAGGCCCCGAAACCCGCCGGTCAGCCCCCAGCTTCGCCCTTCGCTCTGCCGCCCCTCCACACCCCGCCCGCCACGCACCACCAGTCCAGTGCGTCCTCTGAGCAACACTCTCCAGCCCCAGCCCCCGCCAGCAGTGGTGTGTTGGATGACTCCTTCCCCAGCCCCGCTCCCTCTGACTCCACACCGCACCACCCTGCCTCCATCTCCACTCCCTCACACCACACCAACCCACCCCTCTCCTCCTCCAGCCCTGCTCACCCTTCTCCCAGTCCCACCCAGTCTCCCTCTACTCCAACCCACTTCCTGCCCCGCCCCACCCACGCTACCTTTCCTCCTTTCCAGCCTATGACTGGCCCCGCACCCCCTGCAGGCCCCAGCGGGGTGTGGAGGGGTCCGCCGTCCCCCTCACCATACCATCTAAAGTGGACCTGAGCCACATCATGAGCCAACTGATTCAAGATGAGCCGCCCAGCCCCGCCACGCCCTCCCTCGCTCACCTGGCGGCGCTCAGTCAGTACCTGCACTGGCTCGAGCAGCAGCAGCAGCAGCAGCAGCAACAACAACAACAACAACAACAACAACAACAACAACAACAACAACAACAACAACAGGAGGACAAACAGACAGCGCTCACGGAGGAGATGATCCTGGCCAGCATCCTGCACCATTACAACCAGCAGCACCAGCAACAGCAGCAGCAGCAGACGGACCCCACCCTCACCGAGACCCCCTACGTGCCTGCCCTGCACGGCCCTTTTCATGATGCTGCTCCCCCTGCCCCGCCGACCCCTGCAGGCCTCCCTCCCGCCCCACCCCAGACCTCCGCCGTGGACGTCTCCCTGCTGCCCCAGGCTGACGTGGGGCATGGCTCCTCTGGGGACAGTGGGGGAGGTCTGAGTGCCTGCGTGGAGGGCGGTGGCTGTGCCCTTCTGCTGTCCGGCCTGCTGGCGCTGGCCTTCACCACACCCTTCATCACGCCCGCGGTGCTGCCTGCTTTCGGCCTTCTGGGTGGGCGCCGCCGCCGCAGCGTCGCTTTAGGGGAGGCCAGCCCAGTGCTGGACTTCCTGAGGCAGCACCGCGCCGAGCTGCTGGCGGTGGGCGTGGAGCGGGTGGAGGCGAAGCTGCACCGGCCCCTGGACCACGCCCTGCTGCAGACCCTGGAGGAAGGCGACCCGCGCCACGTCCTGCCCCTCCTGCGGCACGCCCTCCGCAGCCCCGCGCCGCGCTCTCCAGACCTCATCAGACAAATATGTGAGGCCGCAGCACAGCCAGTGGCGCTGCCCTCCCAAGCCAGGGTCATCACAGCCCAGCACTGCCTCCTGCTGGCCGCTGTGCACCACCTCTGATCACCAACCACCCTGCCACGACGCCGCTCGATCACACCCATGCACGCCGCCCTGCCCAAGGCGACACACCACGTATGCAAGGTTACTGACACACACAAGTCACGCTGCTATGTACACAGTTTATCTGGTAATCTTGGAACCATACACGAGCTGCGACGAGAAAATAATGACAACTAATGACACAATGAGCATGGAAGAAAACAAAGAAAGAAAAATGTATCCTTAGAATGTACGCAGGAAGATCTTTGGCGTTTGTCGGGCCTCGTCATGACGTATCAGGCCGCGCCGCGACATACACACACACGCACAACAAAGCATAACAGTTCCTGGAGGTCCAGCTAGTCGTCCTGCTGCTCTCCCGCCTCAGCCTGGTGCACGGGGCTGGCGGGCTGGTCCCGCGCGGGAGTGACGGTTGCTGGCGGGTCCTCTGTTGATCTCAACTGGAATAGAAACTCTGAGGTCTTCTCGTACACGAGGAAGGTGATGGCTGTGGCGGGCACCACACGCATCAGGTTGGGCGACAGTCCCCTGTAGAAGCCAACGATGTGGTTCAGTCTGTGGAGAAGACGAGGAGCGGCTGTGAGTCAGTCGGCAGCAACACCCAACACGGACAGGTTGACCAGGAACACAGGGCAGAGAGAATAACGAGGAAGAGGCAAAATAAAGTAAGCGAATGTAGGAATTAAAACCCGGTGGAAGACCAGTAACGAGAATGAAAAAGAGATTATTTTTAAGCAAGTGAAGAGAAAAAGAAATACGGGAAAAAGAAAAAAATGGAATGAATGTATATAAAAAGTAAAGATGGAGATAAATTAAATAAATGATAAGCTCTTGCAACTATGAAGTTATTATTTTTTTTATGAAGATAAAAAATTATGTACATTCCTTCCATTAGCTAGACATCTCGATTAAGTTAATAATTTATTTAATACTGGGTTGATATTTATGTATTTAATCTATTTATGGTACGTTGTTAACTGTTCATCAAAGAGTAATATATTTTCTGATGTATAGATGTACTGTGTTGGTGTATTCTTAATCCTGCCTGTAGTCTTGTCTTGTATACTGTATGTTCCGTTCTGCTTACTTACTTTTTGCTTTACTCAACCTTCCTGCTTCACACAGATGCTTTAAGATTCTGCCTTTCCATCACCTCATTTTTTTTTTTTTTTTTTTTTTTGAGGGAAAACGGATCACGGGCAAAAAAAAAAAAAAAAACAAAAACGAATAATAAATAGATTAAATAAAAAAAAACAAATAAATAAAAAAAAAAAAGCCCACTCAGTTGCCAGTCCCCTTAAGGATCTGACAGGGTTAGCCAAAAGACAGGGATAAATGTCTTGAAACTATAGTGCTATCTTGGCAAATGATGCCTCAGTATTTTCTGTGGCTGTCAGTATAGTCAGTGCTGAGTCAAAAAGTTGTGCTTCCTCTTTGTCCACACACACAAAACTCCTGCATAGAAGAACCAGTGCAAGACAAACCAATAACAAATTTATTTGGTGTAAACTCTTGCAGTCATTCAGGAAAACTTGGCATACTTTCTAGCCAAACAGATGACCCAAAACTCATCAAAATGCCCACTAGCCAGTACAGGATAACCCAGGGGAACCACCACACCACCTTCACTACCCTCTCCACAACTCATCAACCAGCAACCAGGACAACTACTTTTTAACCATCTAAGGATACAAGAGAAGAGAGAGAGAGTATGTAATGTGGAAGAAAGAAAGTCAGCAAAAGAACTTGATGTACAGAGCAGAAAAAAAAAAAAAGATGAGAAACAACAGGGAAGCGCCAATGCAAAGACCAAGCACAACCTACACCTGATCTGACCTGAGTGGTACTGCCAGGACCCAGACACAATCCAAGCCTTACAGTTACTTCTACCCTGACAAACTGCACCACTACAATACTCCACTGTGGCCTGGGAGAGACGCACACTGGGCACACTAAAGCAAACTGTCCCTTCATGCATAGAGAGAAGACTTGACGTTTGTTAAATACGTGCACGAAAGGATAGAGATAAGAAATGCAGTGTTTAGAAATGGAGGTAATGTAAGATGCACAAACTATTCAACAGAAGCCTAAATAACATCCTAACAAGTAGTGGGTCTAGAGAATAGTTAACACACATTATAATCTGTCTATTCTAAAGTGGCTCCTGCGTCTCTGTCTGAATGCTGTCCCAGAGGAATACTTGAGCCTTGTGGATCAACAGAAAACAAGTATTATTCTCATCAAATCAATGACATTACTAATAAGCTGCAATATGTTTTGAACTCAGGAGCCACTTTAGAGTACACAGACTATAGTGCCATAAGGAGCACAAGCAGAGGTACTAAAACTGCATACATGACACACCTCTAAGTCATGCAGATATAGAAGTAATCTGGCTGTAGAAAATATACATAAGGTGTGCGTTAGGTGTGCTATGAGGCATTCTAGAGTGACAGTGCAGTGTTGGCTAGCTAAAGGCGAGGCAAGGTGTGCAGGAGTTGCCTTACCTGAGTCGGAGGCCCTTGTGCAGGAGACGGGGGAATGAATAAAACTCAAAGGTACTGCGGTCAAGTTTATATATTTTCTTATAAAATTGTCTTGTGGCATTGATGACAGTTTGCAGTCCATCTCATCCTAACAACAGGTGATACGTGTGTGTGTGTGTGTGTGAGAGGGAGGAGAGGCGGGCGGCTGCGTTCACAGCTCACACCGGCACTACAGGCTGGCCAAGAGTCAACTAACATGGCACTTCCTTCCACACACCACCCTCTGCCCTCCCCTCATCCTCCAGCCCTCTGATCCACACACAACATACAGAATCTGACATAACATTGATTCCTAGCAGATCAGGGCTGGGGTGAGAGGGAAGGCAGCAAGAGGAGGGGCAAGGTAACAGTGTGGCGCCTTACTTGACTCAGCCATGCCTCCACCACATCAGGGAAAGTGTTTATCAGTGAGACATAGAAAAATATCCTCCTCTTGTGAACATAAATCAACAAATGCCCTAAATTCTAAATAAACGTGGGAACCAAAGACATGATTTGAAATATATAATCTCCCTTCACTCTGTAGTCACACCATCTCTCTTTACAAATAACCCAATTGAGGGAAGATTTATTTTTGGATAAAGAAAAAGTATTATGAGTATATCACAGCAGCTGTCTCCACCTCACAAGGACCTCCTCCTCCTGACACTAAGAGTAACAAAAACATACGACACACAAACGTACGATCGCTCAGTAGGAAAATATAGAAATTTCACTCTCTCTTGTAATCACTGACCTCAAAATGACCCAATCAACGACCCTCAATTAGCTTCCCTGGTGAGTCCGCCCACAAGACACGGCACTCACACAAGGACAATGAATAACGTCTGTGTGAGTAATAATCTTAACCTACGGAAGTGTGTGTGTGTGTGTGTGTGTGTGTGCTACTGCCAAAACTCTAACTCGGTATAACAAATGCATGATGAAAGAAACACACTGAAATCTGGTGAGCTATTTTGACAGGAAAAAAGTAAAGAAAAATGACACACACACAGACAGGCAGATACAGTTTAGCATTTTCATCATCCAGGCATACACTACCATTAGAGTTTCCCAATAGTACATGTGAATGTATGTATGATCTGCAGACACCAACAACAACATGATAATAATAATAACAATGATAATAATGAAACAATTAAAACTATGTGTCTTCTGCAGTGTTGCCATTTCCTTGAGTAAGACGCACTAAGTGGCTAACCTTAGCATACTTTGTGCCACTGTGCTGGGATAAAGGCCCATATTCAAAAACTCTTTGTTCTCTCACTACGACTATTTTCAAAGGTCACAGAATTGATCAAGTGGGTTCTCAAGAGTGTTTTGCCAAACAGTAATGCAAAAGTACTGTTAATCTCTCCCTAGAACAGTAGAAACATCTTTAAAAACCCTTGTTTCTCTAGTAAAGTATTTTGAAAGTAGTGAGAATCGGCACATAACTGTCTAAGAATATGGTCCATAGCACAGCACAGCCCGAGACACCAGCTGGGGGCTTTTGTGGTGGTGGACAGCGGTGACTAGAGGCAGACTTAACAGTACAAGGCTGCCACCACCAAGCCCCATGATAGCAGGGTGCATATAAGGCAGAGAGGGGCTAATGGGCTGGGGGCTGCAGTGAACCATTCCAGCATCAAGAGGGCATAACAAGACCCCCTCCTCAACTCTACGGTTTGTATTCTGAAACACTTTGCTCTCTCTCTCTTTCTCTCTTGCCGCTGTTTTCAAAGGCCACACAGCTACTCTGCCAGGTTCTCAAGAGCCTTTCTCTGGTTAATATTATAGAAATCTTGTTCATCTGTCACTAGAAACAACAAAAGTTCTTCAATACCACCACAATCAAACAGGAGGCTTCTGAATTAGAGGTGTGGAGCAGAAGTGTTTCAGAACCCAGCCTAAGTTGTGTGTCGAGGCTTTGACAGAATTTGACAGAGTACTGATCACAACACTAT
Organism: Portunus trituberculatus; assembly: GCF_017591435.1. Taxonomy (NCBI): domain Eukaryota; kingdom Metazoa; phylum Arthropoda; class Malacostraca; order Decapoda; family Portunidae; genus Portunus; species Portunus trituberculatus. The sequence goes on from NC_059282.1 coordinate 9,876,682, forward strand.
GGGGGAGAGAAAGACGCATCCTAGACACACATTGCATTGAGACGCATTGCACCTCCCTTCCTCTCAGCTGCTACGTCAATGGAAAGAGGGGGAATGGGAGAACAGGAGAGGGAACTTAGCTTACGGCACTCCAACATAATATATGCATCAACACTATACCATTTGATATACCACTCATTCACACGGCATACAGCTAAGACGTGTTCCCTTCCAACCAATGCACTGACAAAGAGAACTGGTGAAGCTATATGGTGAGGTACAAGTGTATGAATGACAACACACTAACTCTTTCTCTGCAGCACACTTCCTTGCCTCCCACAGCATGACGGACTCCTAGTGGGTAACTGCCGGCATGCAAGACTGACCTGCAGCCTTGGGTGCTAAACTGCCTGACCGCTGCACCACCACACCACCCCTCACTGTATCATTGCTGTCTGGGTTTACTAAGGGACAGTGTGTGTGTTTATTCAAGACCCTTATAAGCACTCTTTAGGATGGCTCTGACTAAGCACCATCCCTCACACACAATACATTTACTATCTAGATTTACTAAGAGGGAATATAGGAATGTGTGTGATTCTTCAAGACCCTCATAAGCACTCTTTAGGATGGCTTTGTCTATGAACCACTAGACAAGCACCTATGGAACTGAAATCTATAAAAGAACACGTGTATGCATATTCAGTTCCTTGCACCTTTATATACAGACTATACTTATAAACTCGTGGTTTCTGCTAGTATAAATAACAGGACAGGTATATTTTCAGTCCCTCAGACAAACACAGGAGGGATGAGAAGGATATGACTAAGCTAAGCACCTATGTTTGGGTGAAACACATGGGGTATTTAATTCAAGCCAAGTGTTTTTCAAGTGTACAGGGGCATGCATGTATCCAGTCCTTCCTTCTACCACTGGAATATCAAGGAGGGATGATGGAGTGGCCTCAGACAGCACAGTAACTACTACAGGCATCGGTGCAGCCTCTAAGTGGAAAGTGGAGTTAATTGGTGTTATAATGTGACTCTGGGCAATACTACAGCTTGTCACGTCCATGCTAGCGCCGAGGGAGCAGGGAGAGTGGCAGAACAGAGGAGCATTGTGTGAGTCGCTTATCTACAGCCACCATCAGGAGGGAGAGGAGTGGTTATCAATGTTTATTCTTAGTTACTTAAGGAGAAAGAAATGATGACAGGTCGTTCAGTTGTTTCCACTTTCTTTTCTTCCATGTCCATGATAAGATAGGAAGATGTGGTTAGTAATATCTATTCTTGCTAGTTCATTTTGATTTCACTTTCTCCTCTAGAACTGTAGAAGAAATGTTTTATCTATTCGTTTCCTTAGTTCGTTCAGTTATTTCCACTTTCTCCTCTTCCACCAACAGGATAAGAGAGAAAATTATTAGTAATATCCATTTTTGCTATTTCATTCATCTTGACTTCACTTTCTCCTCTAGAATTGTAGAAGAAGTATTTAATCTATCTGTTTCTTTATAATTCATTGAACTGACACCACTCCTCTCCTCTGCTAGCACAAATAAGTACTGAAAGACCTCAATGGAAGAAAACCCAACACTCGAGCACAGCCGAGGAACAGAGAGACCACAGGCTGCGTTGGTACTGACCAGGGAACACCAACCAAACCTTAACGTCAACACCGTCGCCCAAACCAGCGGCAAAAATAACTTAAATCTTTACTCCACTTCTATAGACTGTGTATATGTGAATAATTCCACCAGACACACACATACACACTGTGGGAGTCTGAGGGGAGAACACAATGCAATCTCACGAACCCACAAACGTGAGGAAACACAGAAGTCACAACGGAAATGAACGAAGATGGACAATGAAACGATGAAGGTGTAGTGATAATGACATGGCGGTGAAGGTGAGGTGACGACGTGGCCCTCAGGAACTGTTGCTCCCGGAGACTGTTTCGTAAATGAGGAAAACGAGGCAAATATTGGGCATGACGTGAAGGAGATAAGGAGACAAGCCCCGGTAGAAGCCTTGCACCCCTTCGTACCTCCAGGTCTCCTTGATGCAGTGTCTCAGGTTGTCGTATTGGGCGTGCTGGTCCTGCATGCGCGCCCTCAGCACCTGGTAAGGGTAGGTGGTGACCGCAGCAAATAACTTGGACAGCGAGGCAAAGGCGAGGTACTCAACCATCGTCTGTCAAGGAGGACATGGTGGTTAGTTTAAAAATTATGGAAATGGTAGTGAAAATGAGGAATATAATGAAAATGATAACATACATGAAGAAATTGATAAAAATAGTAATGAACATGGATATTATGAAAATGGAAGTGAACATGACAAAAATTATGGTGAAAATGAAGAAAATTATGGTGAAAATTAAGAAAATGATAGTGAACATAAGACACAAGGGGAGAGAGAGAGAGAGAGAGAGAGAGAGAGAGAGAGAGAGAGAGAGAGAGAGAGAGAGAGAGAGAGAGAGAGAGAGAGAAAGAGGAAGAGCGAGAGAAGGGAGAGAAGGGAGAGAAAAGAGAGAAGAGGAAGGTGGCAAGATAAGAGAAAGAAGAGAGAAGGGGAGAAGGTGGGAGGGTGGGGGGAGAAGAACACTCACCAGCTTAGAATCAATGGGCAGACTGCGATATCTGTTGTATTGCGCCTTCATCTCCTCGTAAGCCATGAACTGCAGTGCGCCGTGACTCACTCCGAACACACCAGGAACAAAACCCTGCCAAACAAAAACACATGGTCAGTTCCTCAATCACTTGTGTGTCCGTGTGTGTGTGTGTAAGTAGAAAATAGCATGAGTTTGGATTATAAAAAGTTATATGTCAAATAAATCACTAAATGACTAAAAAATAAGGATAAAATGAGGGAAATTTAACAGTAAGAACAAATAAGGAAACAAGAACAAGATGGAAAAAAATAAGAGGAAAAATATTTAAAAAGAGACCAGGAGAATAATTAGGACAGAGAAACATAGAAAAGGACACAAGAAAACAAGAATCAGAAAACAGATATTAGATAAAAACAAAAAAGAAATATAGAAAAGGAAAACCAGAAGAAAAAAACAAGAACTCGATCAAGAAACATAAAATTTAGGAGACAAAATAAATTAAACAATATGAAACAAAACAAAAAATAAATAAATAGATAAAAAAGGGAGAGAAATACAAGAAACAAGATGAAAACATAGAAAAAACAAGATCTAGGACAAGAAAACCACACAAGTAGTCCAGGAAAACACAAGGAAACCACAAAAACCCACCAGAAAAAGAGAAAGAGAGAGAGAGAGAGAGAGAGAGAGAGAGAGAGAGAGAGAGAGAACAAACAGGTCACTGAGTCTTACCTTATACAGACCACGCACTCCCTCATGTTTGTAAGTCTTAACAAGAGCATCCACCATGCCGTTGTAGTGTGTGGCACTTGCAGCGGCACCAGCACCAGCACCTTCTGTATACTGAAGGCACAACCTGAAGGAGGAGCAGAAGGAGAAGTGTTAGATTTGCTTAGATAATACCTAACTCCAATACCTGGACACATTTCTTTACTTTGAGTTTTGTGTACGATTAGACCATTTCACTGACATTAGCAAGGGTTTATGGAGGTCAGAAGATTAATGGCCAAAGTTTTGACTATATTAATCACCACATAACTTTCTGAAGCTATATAAGATCATCAAATAATAAACAGAATGAATATGAGAAATTTGTGTACGATTAGACCGTTTTATTGACATTAGGAAAGGTTTATGGAATTCAGAAGATTAATGGCTACAATCTTCACCATTTCAATCCCCACATATGTTTCTGAGGCTGCATAAAATCACCAAATAGTGAGGAGAATGAATATGGAAATGTGTCATGGTACAGGAGAGGTTAAGGAAACGGTACTGAGTGTATGAGGGAAAATGAAAGTTGTAATGAGGTTGGGAGAGAGGAAGGCCAGTTGAAAGTGAAAGGACAAGGTAAGGTAAAGGAGAGCAGGATTGAAAGAGGCAGTGACAGTGGCCAGGTGCTGCAATGCTGGGAAAGTTAGGACAGGAAATGCTGACCAGAACCTATCAAAGCCAAGGACTAAAGGATCTATCAATGAAAAGAAGACAGGGTGAGAGATAGAGATATGGTATATAAATGAAGAATTACACTGTCTACATATTCAAGTTAGCTAAGGAAGAGAAAGACACGCAGATATAAAGCTAAAATGGGACAGAACAGGGTGAAAGATGGAGATAGTGTATATAAATGAAGAATCAAACAGTCTAGGTATTTAAGTTAGCTAAGGAAGAGAGAGATGAGAAAATAATAATCTCAAAGACTTCTGCACTTCACCTCTACTATTTCAAAAGGGTATATATAAATTTACACAAGTTTTTAAAGGTGTTTTTATGGTTCTAGAGGCAGAATGACAAGATTTATACATTATCAACTGGAGAAACACTTGAAAACCACACTAATCATCTCTGTGACCTTCAAAAATAGTTGTGGTGAGAGAGTAAAGCATTTCTGAATATCAAGACACAAGAAGTTAAGAACACCTACCTTGTTTTGACGACCCAAATAGGATTGGTCATGACGAGAGTAAGCACACCAGCCTCCGCCGCAGCCACCATGTGCAGGCCAGGCCCCAGATGCACCTTGGAGTTACCGCCCTGAAGCCACGACTTGATGGTGTTGTAACTGTGGGAGGAGACAATATACATCAGTGTGGGGGCTGGGAATAAAGGAGTTGGATAGATTAATGGAGGAATGGTGGTGTGGGGGATGTTGTGGATATATTTTCTTAGCCCCTTTGAATACCATGGTGTGTTTCTGTATTCATTCTGCATACTATCTGGTGATCGAGATCGAGAAACTTATGTGGGGATTAAAGTAGTGTAGACTGTGGCCACTAATTTTCTGACCTCCATAGACCCTTCCTGATGTCAATAAAATGGTCTAATTGTACACAAATCTCAAGGCAAAAATAAAAATGTGTCAATAGTGAAGGAGTTAATGGCAAGAGAGAATATACATCAGTGTGGAGATTGAGAATAAGAGATAGACAGATAGATAGATAGATAAATATAGAATGATTGATGGATGGGCAGTGGTGATGTGTGGGATGTTGCAAAATAAAGTTTTAATGACAGGAAAGAGAAAATACATCAGCGTGGGGGCTGGAAATAAAGGAGATGGATTGATGGAGGGGTAGTGATGGTGTGTGGGTTGCTGCAGATCTTTTATTCCCTCTAGCTTTATTTTTGTCCTTTGTGAAGTTGTAGGCGTTGGAAATGACTGCGAAGGTAGACCGAAGGAACAGCTAGTGTGGGTGTTGTTTAAAGGTGGTCGGGGAAAGATGATAGCAGGGGTTTATGTAGATTAAACTGATATTACAACAATTTCCCAACAAGCACTGATAAAACACACACATACACGCAAAAACAATCACCTCTCAAGGCTGTGTAATATAATGGAAAGCCAATAAATAGTCAAGCACTATCACACAAAGAGATAACCTGGCTTTATGAATTGTGATTAGACAGACAAGCAAACAGACGACGACCTTCATAATGCATACGCGCATGAAGTAATCTAGACTTTGAACTGTAGACTCTGAACTCGAGTAGGCGTAAATAGCATACATTATGTGGGGAAATACGAGAGAGAGAGAGAGAGAGAGAGAGAGAGAGAGAGAGAGAGAGAGAATCATATGTAATCTTACGAACACAAAAACATTGCCAATTCCGATTTAGATCAAAACATCCTGACTCTCCCTCATCACAATTACTAATAACATAAGTTCTACAAGCAATATAGTAACCACAGAGTATGTACATTAAGTTAAGGTCCCCATGCACCCATACTTGAGAGCAGGGCGACAACCACGTGTGAGTTACAGAGTTATGTAAGGTTAACTGTCATTATGTAAGAAGGGGACAGAAAGAGCGCGCCCGTCATGCAGGCTTGCCAAGTTTCAGGGTGGTTCTTCATCTCTCATTTTAATTTTATTCTTTTTTGTTTCTATAAGGTGAAGGTAGTAGGTGCCAATCTCTCTCTCTCTCTCTCTCTCTCTCTCTCTCGAAGAAAGTAACAAATACGTAAACAATTCCCTGTATAATTTAGCTTTCTCTTTCTCTTTCTCTCTCTCTCTCTCTCTCTCTCTCTCTCTCTCTCTCTCTCTCTCTCTCTCTCTCATTTCCTTACATAATTCAGCTCCTCTTTCGCTCACTCTCTATCGAACCATATTTTCACACCTCTCTCTCTCACTCTCTTTCTCTGGGTCACCTCTAAGCGCGTGAGGCTGTTTAGTAAAAAGTTAACCTCACGTGATGTTACTGCCAAGCCAAGTCTACCCAACCCTCCCCTCCCTTCTCCTCCCATTCCTCTCCTTTCTTCCTCTCTCTCTCCCCCTCTTCCTTCTACCTCTCCCTCTCCCCTTTACTCGGAAGTCTTGCCAAGATTCAGCTTATACAAGAGTCATGTCATGTAACACGATAGTTTTAGAATTGATAAGGTATTTTGAGTATCCGATGTTTGGGATGGTCTTCGTGTTTTGGGTGTGATCATGCCTGCTGTGTGAGTGAGAGTGTGAGTGTCTCTCTCTCTCTCTCTCTCTCTCTCTCTCTCTCTCTCGACCGAATTTGCTGCTACTTCTACTACTTCTGGGGTTATGAAAGCACTCTTAAAGGGCAAAATAACTTACAATAAAGCCAGTTAAGTTTGTAAAAGGAGACTACTACTACTACTACTACTACTACTACTACCACCACCATCACTTCTACTACCACTACTACAAAACCATCGTAACATTTTTTTTTCTTCCAGCTCCTAAAAAAACAAATGAAGTCAAGGGTCTACTTTCTTCATAGGCTCAAACCATAGTTGTTCCATAACCTGTAGGCCTATTTCAACATATAGGCATGGAATTATTTTTTTTAAAGCCTTTCTAGTAAGTGTTTTGAGGTTACACGCAAGGTCTGTTTATCGGCCCATCCTTGAGAGAGAGAGAGAGAGAGAGAGAGAGAGAGAGAGAGAGAGAGAGAGAGAGAGAGAGAGAGAGAGAGAGAGAGAGAGATTAGAGTAAGGTACGTGGAATATACTGGTTGGTAACAGCTCTCGCTCTCTCTCATCGATTCTACTTCTCTCTCTCTCTCTCTACTAACCTTATCATCTCCTTTTCCTCATCACGTCACATTGTCAACTCAACCCTCTTCTTTTCCCCTTCTCTCAAAACAGCACCCATTTTTCTTAACGACTCTTTCCTAACCTTATATTTACCCAACTCACACCCTACGTAACATTTCCAGATTCCATTCCTACCCTATTTACTTCCTCACGTTACTTACCCTACCCCCTTCTCTCTCAGTCACCCTTCACCTTCTATTGTATACCTAACCTCATCTTACCTAATTTTCCAGCTTCAATCATCACATTGCCTTTCTTAGATGGAGAATGTAAACTAAACACAGAGTAATATGTAAGGCAAAACATCATAGCATTGTCTTCCCACCTGGTAGAGACACCCGTTTGAATTGAATAAAGTAAATTACTTGATGGCTTAGGAACAAAAAGGTTACTGGGGAGGGAGGGAGAGAGGGAGAGATGGAGGAGGAGGAGGAGGAGGAGGAGAAAAATGGTGGTGGAAAGAATTAAAATAAGGATAAGTGTAAGAATAATGATAATAAAGAAAATAAACTAAAGGTGGAACTGAACAGAGAGAGAGAGAGAGAGAGAGAGAGAGAGAGAGAGAGAGAGAGAGAGAGAGAGAGAGAGAGAAAACCCTCCCAATGCCCAAAAACTCCCTCAGCCACCCTCCCCGTCAACCCCCAACCTAAGACACACAGACAGACAGACACGCACAAGAGAAGCGTTCCCATTGGCTGTCGTCAAGGCAATGCAAGGCTCGGCCCACACTCCTCGACCGCTGATTGGCTGTCTATTCTTAGCTCTGCAGGAACTAGCCGCGCTGTACTAATGCCCTCTATAATATAACAAGAAGGCTTATATTTGTAAAAAGATAAGACACAGCGGGGGTTCAGGGACTACACTAGACGTGGTAACAGTTGCAAGGTGGATAAATAAGTGGATAGATAGATATTAATGGTTGAAATAAAGGGTGTGATTCAAGGAAGTATTGAAAGGATAGGCTATATTGAGTTTACGAAAGGGTAAAGTATATAAAAAAGATGAATGGTGGGTATAAGGAAATTGCAAGGTGGAAGGATGATACACAGAAGGGCAAGTGGACAGAGCAGGGTAACTGTAGGATGCTTTAAGGAAGCGGAAAGGCATGGTAACAGATGAAGGACAGACACACAAGATATAAATAGAAGCAAGATGTGAAGAGGTTATGTTTGGTGAAGATAAAACAAATTAGGTGTTTGGGTAACCTTACACAATATGAGAGAGAGAGAGAGAGAGAGAGAGAGAGAGAGAGAGAGAGAGAGAGAGAAGTACATTTTTTCCTCCTCCCAACGGATAGACGAACAAAACACGAACCAAACCGCTCAAGATACAAAACAATAATTGAACACGTAAACCACTGTCAATCTAAAACACACACACAAAAGAAATAAAAAATAAATAGGCAGATTCTCAGTTATGCTTTAGTCAACAAGCCAAAGCAGAACCGTCATTAATTTATCAGCAGAACAAGATAACACTCTTGAAACACCACGGCCCACCATCACGCCACAAAAACTTCCACTAGTCAGTGAAAAAAACGAGATATGACTGGAATGTTGGAAAAAAAAAAAAAAGCCAAAAGATAGAGACAAGCAGTTAAATGTTATAAAAATGAATGGACAATCAGACAAGCAGTGAAAAATTTGATAAGATGCTGGAGTGTTATAGAAAATTAAAAGACATGAAAGATTTTTTAGATAAGATGCAGGTTACAAAAAAAAAAAATGAATAGAACATACAGGAATGAAAAAAATAATAAGACGTTCTGGAATGTAATAAAAATGTATGGGCACTGTGACAAGCCGTGAAAATTTTTGAGCTAAGATGCAGATTATATAAAAAAAAAAAGAAAAAAAACTGAACAGATCAAAACAAGTGATTTTTTTTTTTTTTTTAGATAAGAGGCTGAAATATAATAATGATATGAATGGACAATGAAACAAACTGAAAATTTTGATAAGACGCTGGAATGTTAAAGGAAAAGTGAATAGACAGATAGGAATGAAAACTGACGCAATGAATGTTATAAGAAATGAAGACAAAAAAAAAAAAAAAAAAAAAAAAAAAAAAAAAAGGCAGTGAAAGATTACGATAACTGACCGGAATGTTATAAAAAAAAAAAATGAACAGATGAACAGTGAAATTTGAGGTGAAGGCAATGGAATGTAATAAAAAATGAACAAACAGTGAACATTGAGATAATTAAGACACCATATTGTTTGTAGAAAGCGAACAAACCGAAAAATAAATAGATACGAGGCTGGAATGTAAAAAAACTAACTAAATAAATAAATAAATGAACTGTGAAAATGAAAATAATAAGGTGGAATATTATGAAAGACAAACAAAACCAGGGAAAATATTCAACAAAACCAGGAAAATCCCAAAGATATTTTTACAACGAGGCGCTTGAGTCCAAATAAACACAGAGAGAGAGAGAGAGAGAGAGAGAGAGAGAGAGAGAGAGAGAGAGAGAGAGAGAGAGAGAGAGAGAACTATTTTTCTCTTTAGGATCACAAGACTAACAATAATAGCACATGTGTCGCTAAGAAAGGAAGGAAGCAAGCAAGCAAAAAAGAAAGAAAAGAAAGAAAAGAAGGTAAGGAGGAAGGTTAACAAAAAATAATGACATACTATAAGAAATAAATACTCCTGGGAACAAGTCCTTATCATTTCTATTATTATCTCAAGCAATTTAAGACGGCTTTCCTTCTTCCAGTGATACGCCAGCAAAGAATGACATGCCATCAAGGATACTCCGCACTGGCTTATCTTCCCTACAGTAAGTGAAAGCAGCGAGGTAAAACATTGAAAAACATGAAACAATCTTGTCATTACATAAGCAGGTTGTTCAAATGTGCTTCTCTCCTTCAAATAACAGTTTATCAACCATTCTTTACTGTCACCATGAAAAATACCCTTAGAAACATGACTTATCATCTCTGTAACCAATGAAGGCAGTCTTAGTGAGATAAAACACTGAATAACTACGAAATTTTATCTTGACAAATGTCTTTTCCTCTTTCAAATAACAGTTTGTCAACCATTCTTTACTGCCACCACGAAAAATTCCCTTCAAAACATGGCTTATCATCTCTGTAGCCAATGAAAGCAGTCTTGGTGAGACTCCTCTAATCTATTTAGCATTCAATATTTTTTAAACACAACCAAGAACAATACCCTTAAAACCCGACCCACCATTCATGTACCCCTGGAAACGTATGTCTTAATCTGATAAACACATTTAAAGAAACATGATATTTTTTCCGTAATCTATTTAACATTCAATCATTTTTTTTTAACACAACTAAGAGAAATACCTTTAAAAACCCGACTCATCTCTTTTGTAGCATTGGAAACGTATACTTGATCTAATAAACTTAATAAAAACACTAAAAGAAACGCGTGATATTGTTTCCATAATCTAAGTAGGGCAATATCACACTGTTTCCACCTGGAGCCTCTATGAGAATGTACCTCAGTTCTATTTCAGGCGCCGATATGCAGTGATGACCCTTTGAAGCCTTGGCGGGGAGGCTAAAGCTGGATACTCTGATAAAGGCTGGTTTAACCCCCTTTATTTTCAAGGATGGAGATTATGTAACCTAACCTAACCGTACTAAGAATGACATTTGGAGGAAAAGTGTTGAAAAAATGAGAGAGAGAGAGAGAGAGAGAGAGAGAGAGAGAGAGAGAGAGAGAGAGAGAGAGAGAGAGAGAGAGAGACCTTGCACCGAATACAAAATACCAATAGATAACATAAAATAAAGATAACGATGATGCAGGAACAACTAACTACGTACTCCACACACACACACACACACACAGGAACGTGAGTAAACATCATAATAAAAATGTAAATATTATTGTCACAAGGGCTGCTTTTCTTCTTCCTCCATCTTTTCGACAAAACACTGAAAACAACACGATCAAGGCCTTTGTGGTGCTTGGAGGAGGAGGAGGAGGAGGAGGGTGTTAATAATAGTAACCACATTATATCGTAGCATGATTCTTTTGTTTAAGGAGGAGGAGGAGGAGGAGTTTTCAAAATGTCAATAAAATCTTGCAATCATTTCTTCCCTTGCTTGGTTATAGAAGAAGAAGAAGAAGAAGAAGAAGAAGAGATTTCATAATAAAATCTTAGTCATTGCTTGCTTGTTTCGTTGAAGGACAAGGAGGAGGAGGAGGAGGAGGAGGAGGAGGAGGAGGAGGAGAAGTTGAAGAAGAGAAGGGGAAAAGAAAAAGAAAATCATTGCTTACTTGTTAGGTTAAGAGAGGAGGAGGAGGAGAGGAGGAGGAGGAGGAGGAGGAGGAGGAGGAGGAACCAGTCTATCCCAAAGTACTGCGTTTTGGAGTTTGGACATCATTCTTATACCACGTGTGTGTGTGTGTGTGTGTGTGTGTGTGTGTGTGTGTGTGTGTGTGTGTGTGTGTGTGTTAGCCACGTGGAACCTGGTTTTTTTTTTTTTTTAGTGGGGTTGGCCGAGTGTTTGTGTCTGGCTGCATGTGACCCACGTGGAAGGTCAGGCTCTGTGTGTGTGTGTGTGTGTGTGTGTGTGTGTGTGTGTGTGTGTGTGTGTGTGTGTGTGTGTGTGACGCGCGTGCACTTCATAATATGCACTCCAATGACCCTACCTACTCCCCCCACCCCCTCTCTCTCTCCACATGCAAACAAAACGCAGTAGTTAATGAAGGATACTTTTTTTTTAGGAGACGATATCTGAAGGACAGACAG
>NC_059282.1:9893555-9906055 GCF_017591435.1 Portunus trituberculatus
GTGTGTGCGTGCGTGTGTGTTCAGAAAAAAAAAGGCTAAGTTATTGCTAGTTTTGAACGGGTGAATGAATGTCCTTTCTGAACACACAGACACAGACACACACACACACACATTCCTGGCAGCAGCTTAGCAGCAGACGGGGTAAACAAATATATCTTGGCTCTTAGTTCAAAACACAACGCTACACAAAATAAAACAAACACAAACACAAAAGTACCGAAATCACTAGACTCAACCAAAACACTCACAAACACAAAAAAAACGACACACAAAAATAACAAATAAATGAATAATCTAACTAAACAATAACAAACAACTAAACTAACACAATAAACGCAAACAAACACTCACAAAAGAAAGTAGAACCCCCAGGCTGATCCGGCGCCCCACACATTCGGCGTCACTCCTCTGTAAAGGCCCTTGATTCCCTCGTGACGGAAGATCTGACCCATTGCTTGCGTGAGGCCGGTGTAGTGTGGCTTGGCTGAGGCTGCCCCGTCACTCACTGCAGGAGAGAAGATACTGATCAATACAGGGAATAAGAAGGATGGGCGTTGAAATGTGAAGGAAGGAGTATTGAAATGAGAAGAACAATTGTAGAAAACTAGAAAAACGAATAAGGAAGGAAGAAAGACGTGTAGGAATGGGAAGATACAAGGCATGAATGTAGAAATGTAAGAAGGAAGGAGTGTAGGAGTGGAAATAAGGAAGGATGAGTGCATAGCTTGTTTGAGGCCTGTGTAATGAAGCTTGGCTGAGGCTGCCCCGTCACTCACTGTTCAAGGAAATGGAAGGGAGTGGCGAGTAAAGAGAATAAGAAGGATGGGTGTTGAAATAGGAAGGAAGGAAGGAAGGAAGGAAGGAAGGAAGGAGTGTTGAAAGAAAAAAAAGACGGTTGTAGAAAACTAGAAATACGAATAAGAAGGAAGGAAGGAAGAATGTAAGAATAAAAATAAATAGGAAGGATCAGTTGAAATAGAGAGAGAGAGAGAGAGAGAGAGAGAGAGAGAGAGAGAGAGAGAGAGAGAGAGATTGTGTAAGGTAAGAAAGGAGGAAAACTTTTAATATGTCAGGAGGAGGAGGAGGAGGAGGAGGAGGAGGAGGAGGAGGAGGAGGAGGAGGAGGAGAAACTGAGGTGGTGCGCCGCAAAAAGGAGGAACAGTAGGAAAGAAAGAGAAGAAAAAAAAAAGAAAGAAACAAGAATTTGGATCATACGAAGAAGAAGAAGAAGAAGAAGAAGAAGAAGAAGGAGGAGGAGGAGAGAAAAGAAATTAAATTAACAAAGGATAAAAGAAAAAACTACTACTACTACTGCTACCACAACCACCACTACTACTGCTGATGCTGCTACTACTACTACTACTGGCGTTATACAAGGTGAAAGACACACACTAATGATAATACGAGAAAAAAAGGGAGCATGCAATATATATAACTTCATTATCTTGACAAGGTATCAGCGAAGGTCAATACTCTCTCTCTCTCTCTCTCTCTCGTGTAGCCGGTTCCAAGTAATGCGTCACGTGTTTTGCTGTACAGTGTGTGTGTGTGTGTGTGTGTATGTAATGAGGTTAAGGTATTATATAAAAATTAAATCAAAAAATATGTTCAGTGAATATTATTTCCACCATAAACTTAATTGTCCTCCTTGAAAAGTATTTGGTGGTGGTGGTAGTAGTAGTAGTAGTAGTAGTAGTAGTAGTAGTAGTAGTAGTAGTAGTAGTAGTAGTAGTAATCACAGCATTTGAACCATCACACTTAAACACACACACACACACACCATCTAGCCAATTAAATCACACACTCTCTCTCTCTCTCTCTCTCTAATACCGACACAAAGCCTTTCTAACCCCACCTCCCTTTCTTGGCGATCTTCAGAGCTGGCACGACAGAGGAGACAGGACATGACAGGACAGATCACGTGATGGGAGGAAAAAGAGTCGTACAGGGTGTGTGTGTTAGTTTGAAGGTGACAAATTACAGAGGGGTTAGGAAAAAATCTCTCTCTCTCTCTCTCTGAATGTGGATGACTAGTAAGATGAATACATATTGAGGCTTTGTATTATCTTGCTCTAAACGTGAAATATACAAATGGAATGGTATTAGTAAAGAAATTATCTCCGTTACGTAAGAGAGAGAGAGAGAGAGAGAGAGAGAGAGAGAGAGAGAGAGAGAGAGAGAGAGAGCTCCTTGAGATATTCACCAGCTTGTACCAGACAGAAAATTACTTCCAGGAAAAGAAACGTTACAAACACACACACACACACACAGACTAAATTAATAACTACAATTAAAGCAGAGAGAGAGAGAGAGAGAGAGAGAGAGAGAGAGAGAGAGAGAGAGAGAGAGATTCTAAACACCATCTCTTAACTCTCATAAAGTAAAGATTTGCAAGACACTACAGTGGAGAGGCAGGAGAATAAAGCTGATGTAAGACTGATGACAACAAAGGATAACACTAGAGGGGGGGAGGAGGTGGAGAGATGGATGGGAAGGGGGGCTGATTCTGCTGAGTGTAGTGTAATAGGTAGCATATGTGTGTGTGTGTGTGTGGGGGGGGGGAGTAAGAGGACGGTCATCTGGTTCAAAGTGAATGACAGAAGGAAGAAAGTTAAGATACGATTTAATGCGAAGTAAGTTGGAAGAAGAAGAAGAAGAAGAAGAAAAGATGATGCTGATGATAAGAAGAGCAATAAACGAAAGTGGAGCAGAAACAACGGAAGAAGGAGAAGGAGGAGGAGGAGGAAAAAGGAAGGAAGACAAGCAATTAAGAGAGAAGACGAGAAGAGCAATGACAGAACGAATATGGAAAATGAATAACGAAAGAAGGAGGAGGAGGAGGAGGAGGAGGAGGGCACATTAATGAACACAGAACTAACCACCACTATCACACCATCGTTGAGAGAGAGAGAGAGAGAGAGAGAGAGAGAGAGAGAGAGAGAGAGAGAGAGAGAGAGATTCACACACTGATTTCTCCATTAACCATACACCATCACCATACTCTGAGTCAGATGTGGCAAAATTAAATCATAGTTACAAACCCTTCACACACACACACACTGACTTTAAATACACCTCAAAACACGCCACAGTTGATTATTAAGAGCCCAATTAAACACATGTACACTTACCAGGTACTTAACCCCTTCAGTACCAGGCCACATTTTTACCTCGAGTGTTGTATATGATTTAGAAGGTTTTATTGGCATTAGGAAGGATCTATGGAGGTCAGGAGATTAATGGCTACAGTCTTCACTATTTTAACCCCTCACATGAGTCTCTGAAGCCGTATAAAACCACCAAATAGTCACCAGAATGAATATGAAAACATGCCTTAGTACTGAAGGGGTTAAAATGTGAGTCAGTGGAATAAAAGCAAGCATAAATCAACTTAACACACAAAAAATAAAAATAGAACAATAATTGACCAGCTTAAGGAATAAAGGAAAATGAAACGTAGATAGGAAGAAAAGTAAAGAGGACAGAAGACAATAGAAAATAAAAGAATAAGAAAATAAGGAATAATAATAATAAGGAAGGTGGACCCACAGAACTTGATAAAATGAATGAATGAGAAACAGAATTAACATGCCACTTAGATGTCAGTCCCCAAGCAGGCCATGCATGAATTAAATCTGGCAAGTTTTGAAAGATGTTAACCCCTTCAGTGCCATGACACGCTTCCATATTCATTCTGGCTACTGTTTGGTGATTCCAGACCGCTTCAAACACTATGTACGTGTTTGAATTAGTGAAGACTCTGGCCATTGACCTTCTGACTTCCACAGTGTCAGGAAAACCATCTAATCATAACCAAAAACAAAAAATGTGGTCAAGTACTGAAGGTGTTAGGTGAACGGAACATCATGCAAGGGCAACAAAACCATAATTAAAAACCCACTTAGATGTCAGTCCCCGAGCAGACCATGCATGAATTCAATATGGCAAGTGTTCAAAGATGTTAAATAGGCACAATAAGCAAAGGTGACAGTGTGTACTCACCAGCAAACCTAATCTTGAGGAGGTCGAGCGGGTGTAGGATGAGCGTGGAGGCAACCCCGCCAGACACCCCCGCCACCAGGTGCTCATACCGCACCCCGGCAAACGGACTCACTCTCTTGCTGGACATGGCGGCGATGTTTCACTTGTAAAAGCTGCTACTACTCCCTCTGGCCACTCAGGAAAGGTCTGGCTCTAGAAGTTCATGGTAGGGTGTTGTGGAGAAGAAAGAGCAGGAGTGCCGCCGTCATGTGCTCTCACTCTGACTGGACAGCGTACACTGGCGTGATGGCGGTGGTGGTCAGAGGCTGCCTTCCGATGATGCAACACGTGGTGAATCTAACCAGGGAGATATTTGAAACATTAAATATATTATACATTCAGATATTTTACATTTGTTAATTAACATATCAATAAAGATTCACAAAATTTCTAGTAAATTATAATAAATATCATTTTTTTTAACTAGCGGTGAAAATAACTGCCACTCGTACAGAAACTTGATAATTTCATAAAACAAACCCATTTCCACCATTTAAAATCAAATAATAAATAAAAACTAATAAAACTAAAAATATAACAAAAAAAACAAGAAAAGAGACAAAATAAAATCCACATTTACAAGAGAACCATCAGCTCGGGTCAACAAAAGCCAGCTGTCGGATTCAAAACACCAATATGATCGGCGTCAGGTGAGGATTTTACCGTGTTTTTCTCGCTACTTTGTCTTATTTAGCCATTAATGTGTTATTGAAGGGTGCACGTGTCCCTCTGCGTGTGTGGAGCGCCCGGGAGTGTGGGAAAGTAAGAGGTGGCAATATGTGGTCTAGGTTTTGGTTCTCTCTCTCTCTCTCTCTCTCTCTCTCTCTCTCTCTCTCTCTCTCTCTCTCTCTCTCTCTCTCTCTCTCTCTGTCCACCTTCACTCATTATAACACTTTCACCTTCTTTACCACATTATTATTGTTATTCTTCTTATTTCTTCTTTTTCTTCTTATTATTATTATTATTATTATTATTATTATTCTTCTTCTTCTTCTTCTCCACCTCTTTTTATATTATTATTATATATTATTATTATTATTATTGTTGCTATTGTTATTATATTATTATTATTATTGTTGTTATTATTATTATTATTATTATTATTATTATTATTATTATTATTATCATCATCATCATCATCATCCGTATTATTTTGTCTATTTTCTTCTTTTTTTTCTTCTTCTTCTTCTTCTTCTTATTATTATTATTATTATTATTATTATTATTATTATTATTATTGTTGCTGTTGTTGTTGGTGTTTTTCTTTTTTCTTGTTCTTCATCTGATTGTTATTCGTATTATTATTATTATTATTATTATTATTATTATTATTATTATTGTTAGTAGTAGTAGTTGTAGTTGTATTAGTAGTAGTAGTATTTATTGTTGTTATTGTTGCACTTCCCTCTTAGAATAACACACACACCGCGTAGTGTAGTGGTTAGCTCGCTCGATTCACAATCGAGAGGGTCCGGGTTCGAGTCCCGGGGCTGCGAGGCAAATGGGCAAGCCCCTTATGTGTGGGGTGTGTTCACCTAGCAATAAATAGGTACGGGATGTAACTCGAGGGGTTGTGGCCTCGCTGTCCCGGTGTGTGTTGTGTTGTGGTCTCAGTCCTACCCGAAGATCGGTCTATGAGCTCTGAGCTCGCTCCGTAATGGGGAAGACTGGCTGGGTGACCAGCAGACGACCGAGGTGAAAAATGTGAATTACACACACACACACACACACACACACACACACACACACACATTACTACATCAATCATCATAACTTGCTTTGCACTGGAAAAAGAAGCGCATACCAATATGGCGGACTTATGGCTTCAAACATGGCCGCTTGGTTCTGTTCCAGTCTGTACATCATTACATAGATACGCAAAACAAGATGGCGTGTGACATAATCAGTTCCCCTTACCAGATTAAGATTGATTAAGATAGAATTATGCAGAAATGGGTTAAAAATTGTCATACTCTATAGTAATGAAGCCATGTTGTCGGTAAATACTGATATCAATTATTTTCATTATCTTGCAAAAACTCTCGTACTTGCATGGGTAGAAAATTCATGTATAGACTTAAACCTTATCAGAAATGCTGGAAAGTCGCCATAACTCACTATTTTCATCAGCAAATCATAACTGAAGGCCAGAAAACCACAGGGATTGAATAAAAGCGAGTAGTGGAACCGTGTAAAAATATCGTACTGAAAAGATGATCATCGTACCTCTCCACCTCATGAATAGACCTTTGCAACAGTCGGAAAACCGCTTCAATTCATTACTTTCATTAATAATCACAACTGAAACCCAGAAAATCCTTAAAAAAAATCGAATAGGAATGAATGATAGGAACCTTGCAAAAATATTGTACTCAGCGCCGAGAAAGGGGATCATCGTACCTCGCCACCTCATGAACGTACCTTGCAACACTGGGAAAATCGCCATAACTCACTACATTCATTAATAAATCACAACTGAAACCCATCTACCCCCAGATCGAATAGAAACGAATGATAGAAACCGTGCAAAAAATATCTTACTTAAAAGGCGATCATCGTACCTTGCCACCTCATGAACGAACCTTGCAACAGTGGAGCAGTGCAGGTGCCAGCTAGTGTATTGCAGATAACTCATCACTAACCATGAATAAATAGAAATACAAATAAAACAAACCGTGACAGGAATTTAAACCACGAATAACTAGGAACTCAATCATTGCTGCTTGATAATGAAGCTGAGAGAAGGAGAGAGGAGGAGATAAGGAAAAATGGAGAGAAAGAGATAGAGAGAGGGAGAGAGAAAGAGTGGCCAACTAGTCAATTTTTTTTACATTTTAAAAAACCCATTTAAAAAAAACACTGTCCATTAATTTATGAAGTATGACTGATTTTAGACATTAAATATACTTTGTTTATACTTATGAGAGAGGAGACAAGAGAGAGAGAGAGGGAGAGGGAGAACAGAGAGACAGAGACAGAGAGAGGAGAGAGAGAGAGAGAGAGCCGGGTCGTCTGCCAGTGGTGTTGTGTGTGTTGAAGTGTGTTGGTGTGTTCCCGTAGACTGCTCATCCTCTCCCCCTTGCCCTGTCACCACCACCACCACCATTACTACCACCATCACCACCACTACCACTACTACTATTTGTGAAGCATAAGGATTTACTACTATTACTACTACTACTACTACTATTACTACTGCTACTATTACGGTAAGACAAGGGTAATGTGTGTTTGTTTGTGTGTTCTCTCTATCTCCTCATCTCCCTGTTTGTTTTGTTTACTTTTGTGTTTGTTTATTGTTTTTCTTCCACTGTCATGGCCGTTTGGGGTTTTCCTTGTTTTGTTTGTTTTTTCTTTATTTTTTTCGTTTTTTTTAATTTATTCCTTCCTATTTATCTTTTTTTTCTTCTGTTGTCTTCTATTTCCTTTCCTTTTCTTTCTATCTACATTAATTTTTGTTTTTCTTCTTTTCCTTCATTCCTTACGCTGGTCAATTATTATTATTATTATTATTATTATTATTATTATTATTATTATTATTATTATTATTATTAGTGTGTGTGTGTGTGTGTGTCTGTGTCATTGTGTGTGTGTGTGTGTGTGTGTGTGTGTGTGTGTGTGTGTGTGTGTGTGTGTGTGTGTGTGTATACCTGTACGTGTGCTTGTATCGTATCAGTGTGTGTGTGTGTGTGTGTGTGTGTGTGTGTGTGTGTGTGTGTGTGTGTGTGTATATACCTGTGTGTGTGTGTGTATCGTATGTGTGTGTGTGTGTGTGTGTGTGTGTGTGTTTACCTGTACGTGTGCTTGTATCAGTGTGTGTGTGTGTGTTTTGTAAGATTGTGGTGGTGACGTCAGGTACACTATTGAATTCTCTCTCTCTCTCTCTCTCTCTCTCTCTCTCTCTCTCTCTCTCTCTCTCTCTCTCTCTCTCTCTCCTTTCGTTTAGAGGTCATTGCTCTTAGCTTTCTTGATTAATCTCTGAGAGAGAGAGAGAGAGAGAGAGAGAGCAATAAATGTAGCAAAGCAGAAAATGTGTGTGTGTGTGTGTGTGTGTGTGTGTGTGTGTGTGTGTGTGTGTGTGTGTGTGTGTGTGACAGGCAGACAGACAGACACATACACCAAAGATGTTTGTGACATTTCAAGTTAGTGTATTTTTAGCCTTAGAAGGAAGAGGACCTTTGAGAGAGAGAGAGAGAGAGAGAGAGAGAGAGGGAGAAGGGAGAAGGGACAGCCCGGTATCTATCTATAACTATATAATGATTAGACTCTCTCTCTCTCTCTCTCTCTCTCTCTCTCTCTCTCTCTCTCTCTCTCTCTCTCTCTCATTTTGAAGGTTAAGGTCGATTCTCTCTCTCTCTCTCTCTCTCTCTCTCTCTCTCTCTCTCTCTCTCTCTCTCTCTCTCTCTCTCTCTTATTTTTATTCTCTTATGCTTTCACCTCCTACCTTTCCTCCTCCTCCTCCTCCTCCTCCTCCTCCTCCTCCTCCTCCTCCTCCTCCTCCTCCTCCTCCTCCTCCTCCTTTTTATCCTCTAATAACGAAGAATATCTCTCTCTCTCTCTCTCTCTCTCTCTCTCTCTCTCTCTCTCTCTCTCTCTCTCTCTCTCTCTCTCTCTCTCTCTCTTTTTCTTTTTTTCTTTTTTAATTTTTTTCATTATTTTTTCTTCTTCCTTTTCTATGTACGTTTTTTCCTCATGTACGTAAATTTTTATGTACGTTTTTTTCTCATGTACGTAAATTTTCATGTACTATTTTTCTGTGTACGTAAATATTCATGTACGTTTTTCTCATGTACGTAAAATTTTCGCTCCTATTTTTTCCTGTGTACGTAAAAATTCATGTACGTAAATTTTTTATGTAAGTATTTTCTCGTGTACGTAAACAAACCGTGTACGTTTTTATTCTCGTGTACGTAAATTTTCTCTTTCTTTTCCTGTGTACGTCAAACTTTCATGTACGTAATTTTTGAATGTACGTCGTGTGCGTGTGTGTACGTATGTCGTCTCATGTACGTAAGGTAAAGGTGCACATGAGGTCTCGATGCTGCAGGAGGAGGAGGAGGAGGAGGAGGAGGAGGAGGAGGAGACTAGTTGACCTTATAAAGTGAGGAGAAGGAGGAGAAGAGGACTTCTCCTCCTCCTCCTCCTCCTCCTCCTCCTCCTCCTCCTCCTCCTCCTCCTCCTCCTCCTCCTCCTCCTCCTCCTCCTCCTTCTGGAAGATACCTGTTAAGGGAAGACATTTGTAACATATAGGAGGATGAAGAGGAAGTGGAGGAGGAGGAGGAGGAGGAGGAGGAGGAGGAGGAGGAAGAAGAAGAAGAAGAGGAGGAGGAAGAGGAACGAGAAGAAGAGGAAGACATGGAAAAGGAGAGGAGATAACAAAACCCCTCAAAACCTCTCCTCTTCCTCCTCCTCCTCCTCCTCCTCCTCCTCCTCCTCCTCCTCCTCCTCCTCCTCCTCCTCCTCCTCCACCAATTAACACCTGCAAAATAAATCTCACCTGTCTTATTTCCTCTTCAAGACAACACCTGCGAATAAGGGAGGAGGAGGAGGAGGAGGAGGAGGGTGAGGGTGAGGTGGGCAGGTGTGGGCAGGTGTGGCGTGGCGGCGAGGTGAACAGAAAACGCAGTGTGGTTTGAGCAAGTCTTATATACCCAAGCTGGAGGGAGAGAGAGAGAGAGGGGGGGGGAGAGAAAAAAGAGAGGGAGATGGAGGGAGGGAGAGAAAAAAAAAGTGTAAACTGGATGCTGTGAGAGAGAGAGAGAGAGAGAGAGAGAGAGAGAGAGAGAGTTATCTATTTTAATCTATTAGTTTTGCTTACTTTAAGAAATACTACGTGAAAAATTGAATAGGGAGAGAAGGAGGAGGAGGAGGAGGAGGAGGAGGAGGAGGAGGAGGAGGAGGAGGGTGGAGTCTACTGTGGGGGAAGATAGGGGGATAGGTGGTAATATTTACGACGTAGTGTGTGTGTGTGTGTGTGTGTGTGTGTGTGTGTGTGTGTGTGTGTGTGTAGTAGTAGTAGTAGTAGTAGTAGTAGTAGTAGTAGTAGTAATAATAGTAGTAATAGTAGTAGTAGTAGTAGTAGTAGTAGTATACTATTTAGATTACTATCAACACTATTACTGTGTGTGTGTGTGTGTGTGTGTGTGTGTGTGTGTGTGTGTGTGTGTGTGTGCTACTCAACGGTATTTTGAAGGCCATTTGTGTGTGTGTGTGTGTGTGTGTGTGTGTGTGTGTGTGTGTGTGTGTGTGTGTGTGTGTGTGTGTGTGTGTGTGTGTGTGTGTGTGTGTGTGTGTGTGTGTGTGTGTGTGTGTGTGTGAAGGTATTTGTGTATGTGCATTGACAGAAGGAAGATCACACACACACACTAACCCCTGACATATCAATCACGTGACGGTTTATCTATCTACCCTTGATCTACTGTTATTTATCTATCTGTCTGTATGTGTGTATGTATGTGTATATGTATGTATGTATGTTTTTTTTTTTTTTATGTAGGTGTATGTATGTATGTGTGTATGTGTGTATTTATATATATGTGTATGTATGTATGTATGTATGTATGTATGTATTTGATCTCTACATTTATTTATTTATTTATTTATTTATTTATGTTACGTAAGGTAATTTATCTATCCGTTCTCTCTCTCTCTCTCTCTCTCTCTCTCTCTCTCTCTCTCTCTCTCTCTCTCTCTCTCTCTCTCTCTCTCTCTTCCTTCCTTCCTTCCTTCCTTCCATCTTTCTTTCTCTTTCTTGTTTTCTTTCCTTCCTTCCTTTTTTTCTTCCTTTCCTTCCTTCCTTCCTTCCTTCCTTTTTTCTTTCCTTCCTTTTTCTCCTCCTTCCTTCCTTCCTTCCTTCCTACCCCAATATTCTCTCCATTCCCTCCACATTACTCCACAAGAGACAATGAAGGAGAGAGAGAGAGGGAGGGAGAGAAGAATCCTTGAAACTCCTCCCTCCTCCTCCTCCTCCTCCTCCTCCTCCTCCTCCTCCTCCTCCTCCTCCTCCTTAGCAACCTTCAACCTGTACATTGGCAGTTTGTCGTAGGAGGGAGGAGGAGGAGAAGAGGAGGAGGAGGAGGAGGAGGAGGAGAGAGGAGGAGATTAATCCGTTAGTTATCTTATGTTATTTAGTTATGGTAAGTTGAGAGAGAGAGAGAGAGAGAGAGAGAGAGAGAGAGAGAGAGAGAGAGAGTACACATCAACTAGTAATGGAAACTGGTAATTGCATCATCTCTCTCTCTCTCTCTCTCTCTCTCTCTCTCTCTCTCTCTCTCTCTCTCTCTCTCTCTCTCTCTGGGTGAATTATGTGTACTATTGCGTCATTCAGTAAACACTATTGATAAAATGTTATTATTGTTAATTATTGTTACCTTGTTCAGCTGCCCACCTGCGTGTACTGGGCCTCTTAACCCCTTCAGTACCAGGACGCGTTTCCATATTCATTCTGGTGACTATTTGGTGATTTTATACAGCTTCAGGTACTCAAGGGGGATTAAGATAGTGAAGACTGTGGCTATTAATCTTCTGACCTCCATAGTCCCTTACTGTGTCAATAAAATGGTCTAATTGTTCACAAATCTCAAGGTAAAAATGTGTCCCAGTACTGAAGAGCTTAGGTTTGTTTTTGTGGTTCTAGTGACAGTTTGATGGAGAGTGGTGAGAGTTATTGTCATTTAACCCCTTCAGTACCATGACGCGTTTCCATATTCATTCTGGTGACTATCTGGTGATTTTACACAGCTGCAGATACTTATGTGGGGGATTAAAATAGTGAAGACTGTGGCCATTAATCTTCTGACCTCCATAGACCTTCCTAACGTCAGTGGAATGGTCTAATCATACCCAAACTCGTGGTAAAAAATGCGTCCCAGTGCAGAAGGTGAGTCGCCCCCGTCACTGCCTGGCTCCGTGTTACACTGTGGGGTTGCATTCAGAAACACTTGACTCTCTCTCCACGATTATTTTCTAAGGCCACAGAGATAACTGGTCGGGTTCTGAAGAGTATTTCCTTTTAATAACGCATAAATCACGTTAATATGTCACTTTAACCTTTAAAACACCCTGAAAAACACGCGTACCTTTAACTAGAGCCTTTTCAAATAGTGTTAGTGCGTCGTGGAAATATCTTGGAATAGGAACCTTAACTCTAGAATCGTATCAGTCTAATGCCAGTATTCAGAAGCGCTTTGCTGTCTCACCACTATTTTTCCAAGGCCACAGAGACACTGGCAGGGATTTCAAGACATTTTTTCTGATGATAAACTAAAATGTTATTCAGAAATGCCTTGTTCTCTCACCAAGATCCTTATGTGGGGGGGTTGAAATAGTGAAGACTGAGGACATTAATCTTCTGACCTTCATAGAGTCTTCCTAATGTTAAGGAAATGGTCCAGTGGTACAGAAATCTCAAGGTAAATATGTGTCCCAGTACTGAAGGGATTAATGGCCAGTCTTCACTA
>NC_059282.1:9911055-9941055 GCF_017591435.1 Portunus trituberculatus
ATTTATTTATTTATTATTTATTTTCATTGCTCGAGGATTTTTTTTTTTCTTTTTCTTTTTCCACGGCTACAGTTTCTACATATTTTTTTTATATATATATTTTACTCTTTTCTATTTTTGTCTTTTTTTATGCAGATTTTATTGTTTCTCATTTTTATTATTATTTTCTTCTCCCTCCATTTTCTTTCAGGCGATGGTTTCCACTGCTACAATTATTTATTTATTTATTTATTTATTTTTATTTTATTTATCTCTCTCTCTCTCTCTCTCTCTCTCTCTCTCTCTCTCTTACCCTGAACTTCATCGCTTCTTTCTCAATTTCATCCTTATTTTTATTCCTTTTCTTTCTCTTTTTCCCAGGCGATGGTCTCCACAGCTACAGTTTCTCGCCGGGCGTGGTCAAAGGTTCCTTCAGTGTCGGCCGCAGGGACACCCCCAGCAGCGCCTATCCCGGACACTGGCTCTACAGGACGTTTGTGGGAGGTGGTGGCGCCGCAGGACACAGTAGCTCCCTCCCCTGCTCTGTCCTCAACCCCAACAAGGCCATTTTCACCCTTGACGCCTCCTCCAGGGTGTGTGTGTGTGTGTGTGTGTGTGTGTGTGTGTGTGTGTGTTTCAGTGGGAGAGGGGAAGCTGGCCAAGGGCATTAAAAGATCTAACAAAAAAGGGCCCACTTGTTTGCCAGTTCCCTAAAAGGTTAGTAAAGTTAGCCAAAGGTCTGGGACAAATGTCTTCAAACCTCCCTCGTAAAAGAAGTCAAGTTGTGGGAAGATGGAAATACAGAAGCAGGCAGGGAGTTGCAGAGATTTGATATGTATTTACTTAGTTGTATATTACAGGGTTCGAGTGGGGCTCCTAGTTTTGTCTCTATATCTACTTTTATCCAACTTTTCCTTAAATGTATGCACACTTTCTGCTGCTACAATATCTTCACTCAAGCCGTTCCAGATGTCCACTGTCCTGTGTGGAAAACTGAACTTCTAAATGTCCCACAAACATTGATTTTTCATGATCTACTTAGAGTGTTTTCTGTTTGTCAATCTCCATCCTCCGTCAGTGATACCAGGTCTTGTCTTTCTATCTTTTCCACCTTACTAACTTATACATTGTTATTAGATCTCCACTCTCCTGTCTAGCCTTCAAAGTTGGTAGTTCCATTTGTGTGTGTGTGTGTCTGCATGAAAATATTTGCAATGTTTAGGTAGGATAAACTAAATATTGACTCCTCTTCTCTCTCTTTCTCTCTCCTTTGCCTCTTGTCGCTGAGCAGGACTGTCATAAAGGTACTGTTTTAATCCTCCTCCTCCTCCTTTCCAGTGATCCTTAATTCCCCTTCCTTCCCTTCCCTTCCCTTCCCTTCATTCCTCTCCCATTCCTTCCTTCATCTCCCCTCCCATGTGTGTCTGTGTGTGTATTTACCTAGTTGTATCAAAACACCAACAACACACCGAACACACACCCAAACACATCCTTAACACTCAAAGCACACACCCAAACACACTCCACACACACCCACGCACACCTAGACATCTCCCAAATATATAAAAAAACATCAGAGACACATTAAAACACCACCAATAAAATCTCTACAACCCCAAAATACCCTCAGAACACCCTCAAACACACCTATAATACCCAAACACACCTGCACACACCCACACACACACCTGCACACATTCACACACACCCACACACATTCAAAACACTCCTACACATCCAAACACACCCAAAACACCCAAACACTCACAAACACACCCACAGACACTCACACATACCCAAACACACTTCCAAACACTCAAAACACACAATAAAACAACTTGTACACACCCAAACACCTTCTTAATATTGATGAACCAGAAACACTATTAAAACACCCCCAAAGTACACCTAAACACACCAAATTCCCTAAACACACCCAAAATACTCCTAAACACACCCAAAATACCCTTTAACACACCCAAATATGCCCAAACACACCCAAATATGCCCAAACACATCCAAACACACCCCAAACACATCCAAACACCCCTGCACACACCCAAACACCCACACACACATCCAAACACCTACACACACCTTCACACCATCCACACACACCCCAAACACACTCCTAAACACTAAAAACTTTCAAAACACACAACAAAACACCTTTATAATATTCAAAATGCACCAGAAACACCCTAAAACAGCCCTACACACCACCAAACACCCCTCTATACACCCAAACCCATCCCACCCCCCCAAACAACACCCAGTAACACCTCTCCTATCCCACAGATTCTCACAACCAATGACATGTGCTCACTACTGCTGGGTGAGGCTGAGGAAAAGCTGTGTGGAGGCTCCCGGCGACTCTCAGACTTCATCTCCTGCCCTGTCACTGCTCGGTACCTGGCCAGCCTTGCCTCGGACACCACCACCACTGCCCAGAGCCAAGAGGAACTGCCTGTAGACCTTGTGCCCTCAGTTGTCCCTGGTTATGATGCTGCTGATGGAAAGGGGGCCATATTTAGTGGAAGAGTGGTGGGTTACAGGGAGAGGAATGGGGAGAGGGGGAGTATGAGAGAGAGAGAGAGTTTACATGTGTGTGTGAGAGTGAGAGAGAGTTTGCGTGTGTACTTACCTAGTTGTATTGTACAGGGTTCAAGCGGGGCTCATAGTGTCCTGTTTCCATGTCTCCACTTGTCTAATTTTTGTTTTAAGTTAGGCACATTATCTCCTGTAACAACTTCATCACTCAGTGCATTCCACTTTTCCACTGTTGTATGTGGAAAACTGTATTTTTCAATATCCTTCGCACACTGCCTCATCCTAATCTTTTTTACATGTCCTCTTGTCCTTCCAGCTTCTTCTGTCACCAGCACCAGGTCTTGCTTGTCTATCTTTTCAATGCCATTTATTATTTTATACATTGTGTGTGTGTGTGTGTGAGAGAGAGAGAGAGAGAGAGAGAGAGGGGACTTATTTGGTGTTGTTTTTTATTTTTTTATTTTTTGTAATAAATGTATTTTTATTTTTATTTTTATTTCTATTTTTTCTTTCTTCCACATTTTTATGCCTCCTCCTCCTCCTCCTCCACATTTTTACTCCTCCTCTTCTTCTTCCACATTTCATTCCTCTTCCTCCTCCTCTTCCACATTTTTACTCCTCCCCTTCCACATCTTTACTCCTCTTCCTTCTCCTCCTCCTGGTTCTTAATTCCTACTCCTTCTTCAGGTGAGTGTTGAGACGATGGAGAATGGTAGTCAGCTGTGTTCTCTTTGGCTGAAGGGCCTGCCAAGGGAGGTGGGCCAGGAACAGAGGTGGATGGCTGTGCTGGAACCTATTGAAGTCACACAGGCTAAGGTGAGTGTGTGTGTGTGTGTGTGTGTGTGTGTGTGTGTGTGTGTGTGTGTGTGTCTGTGTGAGTGTGTGTGTGTGTGTTTTTGTGTTTCTCTTAGTGGTGGTTGTGTTGTTTGTGTTTGTTTGTCGTGTTAAGTGTTTGTTGTTGTTGTTTTGTGTGTTGTGTTGAAAGTAAGTGTGTTAGTTTTGTTGTTTTGTGTGTGTTGTTGTTTTTCTTGGTTATTGTTTTTTTGTATCTATATTTTAGTGCATTTTAAAAAATTTTGGTTTGTGTATCCTTTTCTTCTTTTTCCTTTTCTCTTTCTTCTTCTTCTTCTTCTTTTCTTCTTGTTTACTCTATTTTCATTTCTTTCACTAGTTAAACTGTTGAAACTTGCTACAAAACTACAGTCCTTTCTCGTTTTTCTACCCACTCAACACTTTATTCATTTATTTTCTTCACCCGTGTACCGTTGAAAATCGCTACAAAATACAGTGTTCTCCTCCACCGCCAGGCTACAGTGGACTACAGCGGCGCCATCCTGGACAATGATGAAGCATTTCGCGCTCTCTTCGGCTTCCCTGACACAGTGCTCATCAGCCACCTGGAGAACATACATAACCTTATCCCAAGTCTGCAGCTTCCCTCACCTCCACCTACTTCCACCACCTCCACCTCCTCCTCCTCCACCTCCTCTTCTTCTTCCGCCAAGCATCCATCTGTTCTACCGATGGTGTGTTTGTGTGTGTGTGCGTGTGTGTGTGTCTGAGTGTAGTTTGATGTTGTTTTCATTTATTTATTTTCTTTCTCTATTTATTTATTTTCTTAAGTGTGTTTGTGTGTTTTTTTATGCTTGCAGTGTTTTATTTTTCAGTTTCTGGTTTGTTGCTGTTTTTTTTTATTTAATTAATTTATTGACTATTTATTTATTTGTTTTTTTAATGTATTTCTTAGTTTAGTTTGGTGTTTTTTAAGTGTTGGATGCTTGTATGTATGTGTGTTTGTGTGTTTGCTGTGCTTAATGGTTGAGATGCGTCATATATGTGTTTATCTGTTTATTTGTTTGTTTTTTTGGTGTTTTGATATGTGTGACTTGTACAATTTACCATTTTCCTTTCAGTGACTTTTCTCCTTTTTTGGTTTGTGTTTAAATTATCTTAAGAAACATCAAGTATGCGCGTGTGTGTGTGTGTGTGTGTGTACGTGTGTGTGTGTGTCATCTTTATACTCGCTCTAGGTTATCAATTGCCATCTATTTATGTTTCTCAGTCTATACACAAAAGTATCTGTATGAAAAAAATTGGTTCGTGTGTAAATAAGTCCATATAGACCCAGTCAGTAGTTAATTTACCTTCTGTCACCCTCCCCATCCCCCAGCAGGAGTTAGAGCAGCAGCAATGTACAGGAGTGAGTGTGGAGGGCAGCAGCACCTTCCCTCTGTGTGTGCAGCTGTCCCACCACCTCCCACAGCCACACTCCCACATCTCACACACGCCTGCACTCAATCTGGACATCTCGGTGAGTTAAACGATATAACAATACATTATCTCTTCCCTCTGTGTGTGCAGCTGTCCCACCACCTCCCACAGACACACTCCCACACTCCTCATACCTCACACACTCCTGCACTTAATCTGGACATCTCGGTAAGTTAAACAGTAAAATGACAAACTTTCAACAAACTCTTACATAGATACATGAATGACAAATGCTATATCATCTGTTTTTGGTGCAGGTGTTCTCCAATATCAGTGGCCTTGTGGTGCTGGACAGTTCAGGAAACATAAGCGACTACAACTACAACTTCACGCGTTTCCTGTTTGGTTATGGTCATGGGGAACTGGATGGCCAGGTGAGGGTAGTGGAGTGGTTGCCTTATCAATATTCATTCTAAGTTGATATAGGAAAGTGAGAAAGAAGTGGTTTGGTATTTATTCATCTGAGCCTCAAATTCAGAGTGCAAGAGAAAAGGTGTTTTTTTTTTATCATTATTCATTCATATCTGACACAAAAAATAAAGTAAATTTGAAAGTGAAAAAGAAATGGTCGTTTTGTCATTATTTTTTCATCTGAGGCTCAATTGCAAAGTAAGATTAGGAGGGTTAAAAGAGAAAAGGGTTTTTTATTTTATTTTTCATTCATGTCTGCCACAAAAAGTAAAGTTGAAATAGAGAAAGTGAGAGAGAAATGTTTGTTTTGTTATTTATTCATATGTGCCTCAAATTCAGAGTGTGAGAGGAAAGGTTTTTTGTCTTTATTCATTCATATCTGCCACAAAAGATAAACTAAATTGGAAAGAGAGAGAAATGTTTGTTTTGTTATTTATTCATCTGTGCCTCAAATTCAGAGTGTGAGAGGTAAGGTTTTTTGTCTTTATTCATTCATATCTGTCACAAAAGATAAACTAAATTGGAAAGAGAGAGAAATGTTTGTTTTGTTATTTATTCATCTTTTCTCCCAATGTTAAAGGAAAGTTAGAGGGCCCAATCAAAGCCTGTAATTGTTTATATTTTTTTCAGAGCATATCCCTCATCATCCCCTCCATTTATGAGGACATGAGGCAGACACAGGAGGAGGGCTATGAGGAGGAGGTGTCCACTGGGAGCTACTGGGAGGAGGAGGAAGAGGAGGAGGAGGAGGAGCTGGAGGTGGAGTTGGAGGTGGAGCTGGTAGAGGAGGAGGAAGAGAACAAGGAGGTGCAGAAGGAGAATAAAGAGAAGGTAAGGGTTGTGGAGGAGGAGTAGGAGGTAATGAAGGAGGAGAAGGAGAATGAGATAATATTTTTCTTCTTTTGTACATTTTCCCTCTTTCTTTTTATCCTTTTTTATTTTCATTTTTCTCTCATCTTTTATTCTCTCTCTCTCTCTCTTTTTATTATTTTCTTCCTGTTTTCTCCTTTACACATATTTTCTATCCCTCTTCTAATCCTCCTTTATTTCCCTTTCTTTCACACCTCTTTTATTCTCTCTCTCACTCTCTCACTCTCTCTCTCTCTCTCTCTCTCAGGGTGAAAAACACAGCAAATCACAAATAATGGAGCAGAACAGCAAACCTAGTAACAACAACAACACCACCACCACCACCACCATTGCAGCATCACACAGTCTGGCCATGCGGGACATCACCAATTCTCTTAATGCTGTGGAACTCAAGCCACAGCCACAGCAGGTTAGTATTAGAGTGGTGCTGAGAAGGGAAGGGCTTGTGAAGAATTTGAGAGGAAAGAAAAAAAAAATGTCAAGAATTTAAATGTCTTCGGGAATAAAAAACGAAGATTTTTAGGGAAAGAATGAAAGATTTTGAGAGTAAAAAAAAAAAAGCGAGATTTTTTTAGTAAGAAAGAAAGATTTTGAGAGTAAAAGAAAAAAATAACTGCAAGATTTTTAGAGTAAGAAGGAAAGAGAGAAAGATTTTTAGAGTAAAAGAAAAAACAACAACATTTTAGAGCAAGAAAGATAGAAGGATTTTGAGAGTAAAAGGAAAAAAAAAAGCAAGAATTTAAATATCTGAAATAAAAACTAAAAGCAGCAACATTTATAGAGTAAGAAAGAGCAAAAGAAAGAAAGATTTTTGAGAGAAAAGAAAAAAAACAAGATATTTTAAAGCAAGAAAGAGAAAAAACTAAACTTAACCTAACCTAACCTAATATAACATCCCCTTCTCTCCCTCCTCTCAACAGCACTGCCTCTACAACACCTGGCTGGAGGAGAAGAGCAGTGACGAGAACCAGGTGACCCAGGCAAACCAGGTAACCCAGGTGAGCAAGGAGAGCCTGGTGAACAAGATAAACAAGACACCAGCCTCCCTCATCACCTCCACCCCTGCCGCCAAGCCCTGCCTCCCTGCCCGGCCCCTCGCTGACCCCATACACCAGGGCACGTTCTTTGGGGTCGGCAGGCACAAGGACGGGTCAGATTTGAGTGAGTAAAGATAGATAGATGGATTGAAAGGTGGAAAGATGGAAAAATAGATTAACTTTGCTTCAGATATGGATAAATTATACTTTATTTCAGTTTGTTGTTGGATGAATAAGGATGGATTTGAGTGAGTAGATGGATAAATGGATTAATAGGTGGATAGATGGATAGGTAGAATATACTTTTTTTTTTATATATTTATTTTTTCCCCTTCAGGAGTCATCTATCAGATCCGACGTGTGGTTCTGGACACCCTGGAGAAGGAGGAAGATGAAGAAGAGGAGGAAGAGGAGGTGGATGTGGAACGGATGAGGGACACAGAAGGAGGTGGAGGAGGAACAGTCTTTTACTACATGTGGATACTGAATGACAGGGATGGAATGATGGATGACGCACCTTCCACTCTTGATCTCACTTTTACTTCCCTCCACGACACTACTGAGCTTTCCCTTGGCCATGTGAGTGGTGGTGGTGGTGGTGGTCATATACAATTAGGTCCATATTCTGAAATACTTCTGTGCCTCACCTTCAGTATTTATCAAGGCCTTTAGTTGAAGTGACATGGGTTTTTAATGTGTTTCTGTAATTCTAGTGACATGTTAACAGTTTTTTTGCATTATCAACACCACAAATACTGTTTTAATTAGTTTTTTTTTTTTTTTGTAAGAGAGCTAGAGAATGGAAGAGAGAGGGAGAGGAGAGGAGATTAGAAGGGTGACAAAAATAGAGAGAGGAGAGAATGACAATAGAAAAAGGAGAGAAGAGGAAAGGACAGGAGAGGAGAAGAGAAGAGAGGATGACAAAATAGAGAGAGGAGAAGAGAGAAGAGGAGTGGAGAGGATGACAAAATAAAGAAAAAAAAGGAGTGGATGGAAAAGGAGAGAAGAAGAGAAGAGGATGACAAAATAGTAGAGAGAAAAGGAAAGGGTAGGAAAGGAGTGAAGAGAGGAGAGGGTGACAAAATAGAAAGATAAGAGGAGAGCAAAGAAAAGGAAGAGAATAGGAGCAGAGGGTAACAAAATCAATATATACCTTAACTAACACCCCTAACCTAACCATTTCGCACCCCAAGGCCATCACACGCGAGGCTCGGGAACCAAAGAAACAAGAGCGGGAGGAGGAGGAGGAGAAGGAACGCCAGCAGAAGAACAAGAAGAAGAAGGAGGTAGAGGAAGATGAGGAGGTGGGTGATGAAACAGTTGACTCCTCCTACTGCCCCTCCTTCACCTCCTCGTCTGACTGTGGGGGTGACGGAGAGCACAGCCACACTTGCACGGATGGCAGCTCAGGGGCAGAGTACTCCCTTAATCACTCCCGCAGAGGGGCACGCCACTCCTCCTCCTCCGTGAGTGATTTTTTGATGCTGTTCCTCCATTTATTTTTGTCTTGTTTGGTTCTCTTCAGTTTTCTCTCATTATAATTTTTTGTAGTCATGTTTCCTGCTTTGAAATATTCCTGTGTGGTTCTTCAATTATTTTTTTTCTCTTCCTCCTTCATAAGTGAGTTTTTTTATGTTGTTTCTCTCTTTATTTTGTCTTTTTAGTTTAGTTTTCTTTGTCATTATATTTTTTGTAGTTGAATTTTGTGTTTTGAAATGTTCCTGTGTGCTTCTTCAATTATTTCTTCTCCTCCTCTTTCATGAGTGTCTTTAGCATTATTTCTCTCTTTATTTCAGTTTTGTTTGCCTCAGTTTAGTTTCCCGTCATTATATTTTTGGTAGTTAAGTCTTGTGTTGTGAAATATTCTGAAAAACCTCCATTATTTCATCTTTTGCCTTCGTCTCTCGTGGAAGTGACTGGAGTTTCAAGGAAGTTTATGTTATTGACAGTGTGATAAGTATTCTACCCTGTGTGTGTGTGTGTGTGTGTGAGTGACTATATAATAAACCAATTGAATGACTGACTGGCTGGCTGACTGACTGACTGACTAAATGGATAAGTGAGAGAGTAACTGAATGAGTAACTGACTGATAAAGGAAATAAATTAAGAAATCAGTAGTGTGTGTGTGTGTGTATGTGTGACGTGTGTGTCCCTGCAGGCGCCTGAGGAAGAGAAGGATGTCCCGGAGGAGGGGGAGTTCAGCCAGCACTACCAAGTCCTGAAGCAGATTGGGAAAGGAGCGTTTGGTTGTGTGAAGCTGAGTCACCGCTGCTCTGATGGCTTGCTGGTGAGTGCTGAGCCTCCTTGTGCTTGCTGGTGTGTAGTAGTAGTTGTAGTAGTAGTAGTAGTAGTAGTAGTAGTAGTAGTAGTAGTAGTAGTGGTAGTTATAGTAGTAGTTGTAGTAGTAGTAGTGGTAGTTATAGTAGTAGTTGTAGTAGTAGTAGTTGTTGTTGTTGTTGTAGTAGTAGTAGTAGTAGTAGTAGTAGTAGTAGTAGTAAAAGAAATACACTAGTAGTAGTAGTAGTAGTAGTAGTAAAAGAAATACACTTAGTTTTAATCTTTCTCTCCTCTCTTTTCTTTTTCTTTCTTCTCTCTTTCTTCTCTCTTCTGTTTCTTTTCCTTCTCTTCTCCTTTTTCCTTTCTCTCTCTCTCTCTCTCTCTCTCTCTCTCTCTCTCTCTCTCTCTCTCTCTCTCTCTCTCTCTCTCTCTCTCTCTCTCTCTCTCTCTCTCTCTCACCTGTCTTTCATTCCTCAGGTGGTGACAAAGTTCATCAAGAAATCGAAGGTGTACAAGGACAGCTGGGTGGATGACATGGTGCTGGAGCGTAGGGTGCCTCTTGAAGTGTCCCTCCTCATGAGTCTAGACCATCCTAATATTGTAAGTGTGTGTGTGTGTGTGTGTGTGTGTTTTTTTTTTTTTTTTTTTGTTAGTCTCTTGTTTTCTTTCAGTTTTTTTTTCTCTCTCTCTCTCTCTCTCTCTCTCTCTCTCTCTCTCTCTCTCTCTCTC
Organism: Portunus trituberculatus; assembly: GCF_017591435.1. NCBI lineage: Eukaryota > Metazoa > Arthropoda > Malacostraca > Decapoda > Portunidae > Portunus > Portunus trituberculatus. The sequence goes on from NC_059282.1 coordinate 9,921,181, forward strand.
TCTCTCTCTCTCTCTCTCTCTCTCTCTCTCTCTCTCTCTCTCATTATTTTCTTGATTTTTTTTTTTTTTTTTTTTTTTTTTTTTTATCATCTCTCAGGTAACAATCTACACACATACTAATCTCCTCCTCCTCCTCCTCCTCCTCCTCCTCCTCCTCCTCCTCCTCCTCCTCCTCCTCCTCCTCCTCCTCTTCACAGGTGACAGTTCTGGATGTCTTTGAGAATGACAAGTACTTCCAGCTGGTCATGGAAAAGCTTGGGTCTGGAATGGATCTCTTTGAATTCATCGACAGAAATCCAAAGCTTGATGAATTTTTGGCCGCACATATCTTTCGACAGGTTAGTGTGTGTTTGTGTGTTTTTCCTCTTCTGTATCTACTACCCTGTCTTTCTTCTCCTCATTTGGTCCTCATAGCTGTCAGTCCCTGGAAGTCCCAAAGAGTGAGAAGCAGTAGCCCAGAAAGCACAACCCTGGTCAGGTCCACAGTGGCACTCTGGTGAGAGGGTGTAGCGGGTGAGATAGCTTTTTGTATAGCCATTGCTGGTTGGCTGTGATCAATCAGTCAGGTGAAAGCTTACAAACTGACAGAAAGCAGATGTTTTGTAATCACTTTGTAATCCAGAAAATTTGGCTTACAATTTGTCTTGGAAAATATCATGTTAAAAAGAATATTTGTGAAGTATTTATAAGAATGTGTGAGTTTTTTTGAGGTGATGCATGTGAGATTGAGATGGAGGTAAAATGTGTGAGTGTCTACAGGTGATGTGTGTGAGATTAAGATGGAGGTAAATTGTGTGAGTGTTTTGAGGTGATGTGTGTGAGATTGAGATTGAGATAAAATGCATTAGTCTCACGCTTGATGCATGAGAATTTACAAGTATGTCTTCTTACTTCACAGCAAATCTTTTAATCTTACTCCTCCTTCTATCATATTCTTCTTACTTCTATCAAATCATTGTCTTTTACTCTTCATTTTACCCTTCCTCCTGTCTCCAGATCGTGGCAGCCCTCACATACCTCCACTCTCTGGACATTGTGCACCGCGATGTGAAGGATGAAAATGTTATAATGGACAATCGATTCCATGTCAAACTCATCGACTTTGGGTCCTCAGCCTTCACCGCACCAGGAAAGAAGTTCTCCCAGTTTGCCGGCACTGTTGAATATTGCAGTCCGGAAGTGCTCATGGGGAACAAGTGAGTGTGTGTGTGTGTGTGTATTTTATTTAGTTGTATATTACAGGGTTCGAGCAGGGTTCCTAGTGACTGTCTCCATATCTACTTTTATTCCAACTTTTCCTTAAATTTGTGCACACTTTCTGCTGCTACAATCTCCTCACTCAATCCATTCCAGATATCCACCATCCTATGTTGAAAATTGAACTCTGTCTGTGTGTGTATGTATGTGTGTTTGAGGGAGTGTTTTTTGTGTTTATGGAAAAATTAGAAAGGTTTGTTTACCTCTAGCGACCCCCAAGGTATGAGACTGAATATTCTTTAACAAGACTTTTCTTCAACAATATTAGCTAAAAATTGACAGCATAGTTATATTTCTCTGTCTGTGTTTGAAGAAGTGTTTGTGTGTGTGTGTGTGTGTGTGTGTGTGTGTGTGTGTGTGTGTGTGTGTGTGTGTGTGTGTGTGTGTGTGTGTGTGTGTGTTTATGGAAGGATTTGTTTAACTCTTAAGTAAGGAATGAGGGTGATTTTTCCTTAACAAGTCATCTCGTCAGCACACGTTGCTAAATTCAACAAGGTAATTACATTTTTCGCTTTAAACAATACCTTTTTATTTATTACATTTAGAATAAGTGGAGTAACATTTCTTAATACAGTAACTTCTTCCCTCCTCCTTTCTTCCATCTTTTCTCCTTTTTCCTCCTTTTCCCTTTCCTCTTCCTTTCTCCTTCTTTTCCTCCATCTTTTCTACCACTTTTCCTCCTCCTTTCCTTCTTGTTTCCTCCTCCTTTTCCTCCTTTCCTCCTTTCTTCTCCCTTCCTCCCTTCTCTCCTTCCCCCGTCTTTTCCTCTCCTTTCCCCTTCCTTTCGTCCTTTCCTCTTCCTTTCGTGCTTCCTCCTCCTTTCCTGGTCTCCACAGGTACACAGGATATGAGGTGGAGGTATGGTCGCTGGGTGTCACTCTCTACACCCTCATGTACTGGGAGAACCCTTTCTATGATGTGGACGAAACTATCAAGGGTGTTCTCAATATACCGTATGAACACTCCCCTGGTAAGATTTTGTGGTGGTAGTAGTAGTAGTAGTAGTTTTTTTGTCTCCAGAAGTTAAATTGTTGTTGTTGCAAAATGTTTTCTTCATTGTCTTTTTAATGTTTCTGTGTTGTCTTGGTGATCTTTCAAAATACTATCTCCGAGCTCTCATAATTGTGCAAAATATTCCTAAACTTTCTTAAATAATCGTTCAAAATGGCAAAGGTTTCATAACAATCTTTGAAAATGTCCAAATAAGACTAGAATGAATATGGAAATGCATCATGGTACTGAAGGGGTTAATAGTGCCTCACTTCTAATCTCTTCATCTCCTCTCAGAACTGACGTCACTCCTGAAGGGAATGATGGAGAAGGACGTCAGTGCCCGCCTCACACTGCCACAGGTTGAGAAGCACCCCTGGACACAGCTGCCTTGTAACCCAGACCAATACACCTTCCATCATGTCGTGCACTGCTGTGAGTCTAACTTAACCTAACCTTCCATCATGTGCACTGCTGTGAGTCTAACCTAACCTAACCTAACCTAACCTAACCTTCCATCTTATTGTGCATTGCTGAGTCTAACCTAACCTAACCTATCCTCTCCTATCCTAACCTTAAACATATTACCCTTTTTTTATCCTATTTATTATTTTGAATTTAACATAACTTAACCTAATCTAACTTTAAATATATTCTTTTTTATCCTATTTGTTATTTTTCTCGCTGTTTTAGTTCAGTGCCCGGCATCTCACCAAGCACAAACGTACATTTCAGAGGGACATTTCAAAACAGGTACCTTTCTTGAACTAACACTCCTTCTGCCACAGCCTTCTCTTTCTTCCACAGCTGAGACACTAAACAAACATTTTTTCTCTTGAACCAACACTTACTCAGCCCTCCCATCACTGCTACAGCCTACTCTTTCTTCCGTAGACACCAACACAAGCATACATTTACCTTTCTTGAACTAACACTCCTCCTGTTACAGCCTTCTCTTTCTTCCACAGCTGAAACACTAAACACAAACATTTTCTCTTTTGGTTCTAGAGGCAGAGTGACAAGATTTCTATGTTATTAACTGTAGAAACACTCTTAAAAACCATGCTAATCATCTCTGTGGCCTTGGAAAACAGTCTTGATGAGAGAAGAAAGCATTTTTAAGGATGTTTTTATGGTTTTAGAGGCAGAGTGACAAGATTTCTACATTATTAACTGTAGAAAACTCTTAAAACCATGTCAGTCATCTGTGTGCCTTGAAAACAATCGTGGTGAGAGAACAAAGCATTTCTGAAAACCTGACACATCCTTGCCTTCCCGTCACAGCCAAGAGGGAAAGAAACCCCAAGCATTACCTCAGAGACTACATACAGAATGGGGAAGACACAGCTGCCTCTTCTCGGAGTTTTCTAGACGAGGAGCTCCATCAGAACCAGCTAGTGTCCACTCCTCCACCTGTACCAATCCGCCGGGCTAACTCCGCCACCACCCCACGTCGTCCTTCCCACCCTGGCAAGAAGTGAGTGCATTGTGGGTAAAGGATTGTGGATAATTCTCTCCTGCTGTGTGAATTTAAGTGGTATTTGAGTGGTTTTCTACTTTTGTCTGTCTGTTTTTCTATCTACCTGTCTTCTTGTTTGTCAGTACATTGTGGAGTGTGGATTGTGAGTGAAGGTGGATCTGAGTGGTGTTTGTGGTGATTTGAATGGTGTTTGTGTGATTTGAGTGGTGTTTGTGGTAATTTGAGTGGTGTTTGGGTGATTTGAGTGGTGTTTGGGTGATTTGAGTGGTGTTTGGGGGATTTAAGTGGTGTTTGTGGTGATTTGAGTGGTGTTTGTGGTGATTTGAGTGTGTTTGTGGTGATTTGAGTGTGTTTGTGGTGATTTGAGTGTGTTTGTGGTGATTTGAGTGTGTTTGTGGTGATTTGAGTGGTGTTTGTAGTGACTGGTGAGAAAAGATGTCTGTCTGTCTGTCCGTCTGTTTGCCTGTCTGTTTATATCTACTTCTCTGTCTCTGTCTCTTTGTTTGTTTATCTAGCTTTTTGTCACTGTGTCTATCTCTCTGTTTGCCTGTCTATCTATCTGTCTCTCTGTCTATCTGTCTCCTTGTCTGTCTATCTGTCTGCTTGTCTATCTATCTCTCTGTCTCCTTGTCTGTCTATCTGTCTGCTTATCTATCTCTGTCTTTGTCTATCTGTCTTATCTATCCATCTATCTATCTATCTATCTGTCTATCTATCTCCACAGCAGGGACAGATTATGGTCGGCCTCCCCTCTTAGTGTATGCCCCACAGCAGCAACAGCAACAGCAACAGCAACAGCAACAACAGCAGGCAGAAGTCACAAATGTGTTCCGGACCGCTGCTGTACCCCATGTGTTGTGTCCTGCTCCACACACTCCACGCACTCCAGGGCCTCCACCACCCACTCCCTCTCCTCCATCAGGTGTGTCACTACTTTGCTTAAGACTCTTGGTGGTGGTGGTGGTGGTGGTGGTGGTTTAAAGATTGATGTGTGAAAATATGTTTTTTTTTTTTTTTTTTTTTTTTTTTTTTCTTCTTTTTCTTCTTTTTCTCCCTTTTCTTCTTTTTCTTTTTTCTTTATCTTCTTTCTATGCTATGAAAACTTGTATTTTATTATTTGTTTTATTTTTCTTCTTCCTTTTCTTTCTTTCTTCTTCTTTTCTACTTCTTCTTCTTCTTCTTGATGGGATGTGGAAGATGTGCTATAAAAACTTGTGTTATTTAATTATTTTTTTCTTATTTTTCCTATTCTTCATTCTTTCTTTTTTTTTTTTTTTTTTTTTTTTTTTTTTTTTTTCTTCATGTTCTTGTTCTTTTTGTTCTTAAATTTTTCTTGTTCTCTATCTTTGTCTTCTTCCTCTTCTTGTTCTTTTTGTTCTCCTCTCCCCTCAATTTTCCTCTCTTTCCCTCTATATATATCAAAATTATTATTAATTCCCTCTTCCTTCCTCCTCATTATCATCTTTCCTATTCCCCCCAATTTTCCCCTTTTCCTCTCCATATATCAACATAACTATTACTTTCCTCCTCATTTTGCCTCATTATTTTCCCTATTTCCCCTCAACTTTCCTCTTTTTTCTCTATATATATATATATCAAAATTACTCTTATTATATTATTCCTTCTCATTATCTTCCGTATTCCCCTCAATTTCCTTCATATTCTCCTTTTTTTCCCCTACAGGAGTACAATCACAGTGGACTCAGCTTCTTTCTCCGCCTGCTCTCCTCCTCCTCCCCTCCTCCCCACCTCCTCCTCCTCCTCCTCCCCTCCACCACCCCCACCACTGCCACTGCCTCAGACTGGGCCAACACACAATGCAAGTCCACCTGTGTCTCTTCCACCTGCCGGGACTCTTCCGCGCCTCTCTCTGACTCCACGCCAACTTCAGGTAATGAGAGAGAGAGAGAGAGAGAGAGAGAGCCTGTATTCTGAAACCCTTTGCTCTCTCACCATCACTGCTTTTCAAAGGCTCCAGTTGAAGATACTCGTGTTTTTAAGAGTATTTCTATGGTTCTGATGATGGATTGGCAAGATTTCTAGTTTATTAACCCTTCCAGTACCAGAACACATTTTTATTATGAATTTTTGCATGTGATTAGGACACTTTATTGACATTAGGAAAGGTCTATGGAGGTCCGAAGATTAATGGGTCAGTCTTCACTATTTTAATCCCCACACAAGTTTCTAAAGCTGTATAAAAATCACCAAATAGTCACCAGAATGAATATGGAAATGTGAGTTTTGTTTACAGTTAGACCATTTTATTGACATTAGTAAGGGTCTATGGAGGTCAGAAGATTAATGGGCCACAGTCTTCACAATTTTAATCCCCCACGTAAGCTTCTGAACCTGTATAAAATTATCAGGTAGTAAGCAGTATGAATATAAAATGTGTCCTGGTACTAAAGGGATTGAATGCTTTGCTCTCACAACCTCAATGCTTTCCAAAGTCTTTAATTGAAGGCACTCATGTTTTGAAGGGTGTTTTATATGGTTCCGGTGAGGGATTAGCAACATTTCTGGCTAGTAAGGAGAAAATGTGCTGAAAATAAGATCAATTGTCTCTGTGGCCTTGGAAAATTGTCGTAGTGAGAGAGGGAAAGGCGTTTCTGAATAGGTGCCAGAGAGAGAGAGAGAGCGCAAGAGGCATATTGTTTTGTTATTTCTTTTGTTTGTCTTGTTAGTTATGATAATAATATGTGTGTGTGTGTACTTTTTTTTTTTTTTTTTTTTTTTTTTTTTTTTTTTTTTTATTTATTTATTTTTTTTTTTTTTGTTACTTCTATGTTCTTCATGTTGTTTATTTTATACATTTGCTTGTTTATTTTTGTTTTGTCTTGTTTTCCATCCTGTGTTTTATTTGCATGCATATTTTTCATTTTTTTCTGTCTTTTTTTTTCATTTTATTTCATTTTATTTCATTTATTTTTTTAGTCGAGTTCCTTTTAATTTCTGTTATGTGTTTATTTATTTATTTATTTATTTGTTTATCTATTGTTATGTTTACTCTTTTGTGTTTTCCTGTATTTGTTTGTTTGTTAAGGAGAGTTTTGCATGTTTGGTCAAAGTCTCCTGTTTGTTTTATATATTTTACTCTTTTTTTTACTTGCATTAGGCCAGCTGTAGCAGAGAGAGAGGGAGAGGGAGAGAGTGAGAGCGAGGGAGAGGTGAGTGTGATGTCCGCATGTCCGTTTTCTTTGTTAATTCTCCTTTTCTATTGCATTTTTTATTTGTTAAATGATTTTTGTGTGTTTTCTTTGTGTCACGACTCTCCTTTCTTCATTTTCTGTTTTTTTTATTATTATTATTATTATTTATTTTTCTTCTGTTGTTTTCCTTTGGGTTGGTGTGATATCTGATTTTTTTTTTTCCTTTTCTTTATCTATCTTTTTTATTTTCTATTGTAATTTTTTGGTTTTCTATATTTTTCTTTTTTCATTTTCAGTTCTTTTTATCATCTTTTTGTTTTTGTTTTTATTTTTCATCTTTCATTTCTTGCTATTTTTTCCTCTCTTACCTATTTACTATTTATTTTCTGTGCTATCTTATTTCTCCCTTTCTTATCTTGTGCTCTCTCTCTCTCTCTCTCTCTCTCTCTCTCTCTCTCTCTCTCTCTCTCTCTCTCTCTCTCTCTCTCTCTCTCTCTCTCTCTCTCTCTCTCTCTCTCTCTTAGTTTACTCTTTTGTCTTTCCACACACACACATTATCACCATTTCCCTCACTATTCCCTCATTTATCTCCCTTTTTTTTTATTATATTTTCATCTCTTCCCATCATTCTTATCTTATTTTCTCTCTTCCCACCTTTTTTTATCTTATTTTTTCTCTCTTCCCAGCATTCGCATCTTACTTTCTCACCTCACACGTCTTGCATCACATTTTCTTTCATCCCCGGCACCGTTTTCTATGTACGAGTCACATTTGTACCCACAGTCACCAGTAAGTCACATGTGTGGGTGTTCCTGGAGAGTTGATGCACAGATGTTGAGTGGTGATGGTAGAGGTGGTGGTGGTGGTGTAAGTGGTGATGATGGTAGTAGTAGTTGTAGTAGTAGTAGTAGTAGTAGTAGTAGTTGTTGTTGTTGTTGTTGTGTTTCATTTGGTGTTCTGATGTGTGTTTCATTCTATGGTGTTCTATCTAACTCTATCTTATTCTGTTCTGTCTCCTCTATTGCCCAAACTAACCAAATATTTATAAGACAGTGCTTTTCTATTACTATATTCTCTCTCTCTCTCTCTCTCTCTCTCTCTCTCTCTCTCTCTCTCTCTCTCTCTCTCTCTCTCTCTCTCTCTCTCTCTCTCTCTCTCTCTCTCTCTCTCTCTCTCTCTCTCCTGTTATTAACCCCTTCAATAATGTGATTCATTTTTAACCTGAGATTTGTGTCCATTAGACCATTTTATAGACATTAGGAAGGGTCTATGGAGGACAAAAGATTAATGGCCACAGCTTTCACTATTTTAATACCCCACATAAATTTCTGAAGCTGTATAAAATCACCAAATAGTCACCAGAATGAATATGGAAATGTATCACTGAAGGGGTTAAACTAGAATATTTAAGACTCCTATTATCTTCTACTCTATTCCGTCTCTTGTATAGCTAATCTAAGCAAACATTTATCAGACAGTGCTAATCTACTTTATTCTACTCTATCATCCCTCTCTCTCTCTCTCTCTCTCTCTTCTATTATTAAACTAGAATATTCAAGTTTGCTTTTGTTTTCTGTTCTTTCTCTTCTACAATTAAGCTAAATTAGAGTCCATAAGGCAGTGTCTTTTCTTCACAACATGAACTAAAAACCTTCAAAACAACACTTTCTTATCTTCTACTCTTATCTCTTTTATAATCAAGCTAAACTAGAATTCACTAGACAACGCCTTCTCTTTCCCACTACATGAACTAGAAAACCTTCCAATGACACTAGCTTTTATCAGTAACGTGAACCTAATCCTTCATAGCCATCCCTTAAATTGAACCTCAGGACTCAGCCATCCAAACTTAACTTAACCTAATCTAACCAGAACCAGACAGAAACGACAGTAACAACAATACCTCCTCTCCGCAGAATTTTCAAAACAGCACTATTTTTTTTACCAGTAACACGAACCAGAACCTTATCCATCCCTTAAATTGAACCTCAAAACTCAGCCATCCAAACTTGACTTAATCTAACCAGAACCATGAAGACATAAATGGCAGTAACAACAGTATCTCCTCTTCTCAGAACTTTCAAAACATTATTTTTTTTTACCAGTAACACAGACCAAGACCTTCTTATCGATCCCTTAAATTGAACCTCAAGACTCCAGCATCCCTCATATGCCTTGAACCAGAACCATGAAGATAGAAACAATAACAATAGTGACTCCTCCATGACACTATCTTTTATCAGTAATATGAACTAAAACCTTCTTATCTATGTCTTAAATTAAATCCAAGACTCAATCATCCCTTGTACACCTTGAATTAGAACCATGAACACAGCATCAACATTAATATTAACACCCTTTCCTCAAAACCTTCAAAGCGACACTGTCTTTTATCAGCAACATGAACCAGAACCTTTTTATCCATCCCTTGAATTGAACCCCAAAACTCGGCCATCCCTTGTAAGCCTTGAACCAGAATCATGAACACAGCATGAACATTAACAATAACACCTTTCTTCAAAACCTTCAAAGCAACACTATTTCTTATGAGTAACATGAACCAAAACTTCTTACCCATCCTTTGAACTGAACCTCAAGTCAACACCATTCTTTGTACACCATGAACCACCAGAACCATGAAGACAGATTGAAGTAGAACCATAAGGACACCAGCAACTATAACACCTTTCTTCACCACGAACTACAAACATAAACATCCAGCAGCTCTTAAAAAAGTTAATGAAGTTGATAGGTTGAAATAGATAAGGCATATTTCACATAGGGAATGCCATTAAGTATGTCCGAACACCTTGCAGTTTCTCTTGTGGTTTTCAGCTTTAAGGTTGAGATAATGAAGATCCTGTACCGAGCAGGATTAGATCAGTGTTAGTGGTCTTAACCCCTTCAGTACTGGGACACATTTTTACCTTGAGATTTTTGTACAATTAGACCATTTTATTGACATTAGGAAGGGTCTATGGAGGTCAGAAGATTAATGGCCATAGTCTTCACTATTTCAATCCCCCCCACATGAGTTTCTGAAGCTGTAGAAAATCACCAAATAGTCACCAGAATGAATATGGAAACATGTCATGGTGCTGAAGGGAATTAACACAAGATCACCCAAACAAAACCTGTCCACCTGTATTGCAGACTCAGGAAGCAGCCACAGTACTCTTGATGACCCTTGCTGCCCATTAAGCCCCTGCCCTGCTGATTCCACCTGCCACCACCACCACCATCACCATACGTCAAGCGGGGACCAGCACCACAGCCACAGCCGCAGTCATGGGTCGTCCAGCTGTGAGGGAAGCCAAGGCGCATGTCACTCCTCCAGGGATGCCAGCTGCTGCTCAGACCATTGTTCCAGCTGGCAGGAGGGCTCACTGTCACTGTCAAGTAGAACTAAACAGGATTTCCTAACCTCTCTCTTCTCATACTCCTCCTCATCAGCTTCCTCCTCCTCCTCCAGTTCCTCCTCCTGCTCCTCCTCCTGCTCCTCCTCCTCGCCAGAATCCAGCCCTCACAAGTCGCAGAAGTCGTCTAACTCGGCTTTCAACAGTGACGCTTTGTTCTACAGTGAGCCTTTCTCCTTCAGTGACCTCCTGAGCCTCACCGACCTTGACCTAGTGGAGGGTGTCTTGCCGCATCCCTGTGACTCCCTCTGGGATGACAGCAACCCTGACAGCCCCTAGCCTAGTGACCTGACCTCAAGTGTGATCTCCTATTTCTACAAGGTTGTAATGCACTGCAATTTTTTTTTCTGGCATCTGTTTCTTGTTTTTTTTACCTTTTCTTTTCTTTTATCACCTTGTTTCTCCTTTATTTTGTCTTTCTATATCTCTTCTGTGTTTTCTGGGTTATTTCTGTTCATTTTCCCATTTTTATTCTCTTTCTCTTCTTCCTTTTTTGAACTTATTCCTCTCTTTCATCTCCTTGTCTCTCATTTACTTTCTTTTTTCACATCTTTTCTCTAAGTTTTGTGTTGTACTCTTTTATTTCCTTCCTTTCTCCCTTTCTCTCCATTTTTTCCACATTTTCCTTGTTTTTAGCACATTTTTCCTTGTCTTTTTTAATCCCAGTGTGTCATTTACATCCTCTCTTGGTCTCCTCCATTGCCAATCATTTAAAGTCCCCATTTTAAAGAGTTACCGTTTATCTCTGTCTTTCTCCTCATACAGGGAATCTAGGCATTATTTTTGTATGAGAACTCTTTGAAAATATTTGTCTTGTATGCATTTATGTAATAGTTAAGGAGATACCAAGCCTCAGTAATATAAGAGATGATATGTAGGCAAGTGAAATGCAAGACAGAACAGAAGAGTGTCGTAAAAGTGAGAGATTATTGTGTATTGCTGGTTCATAATTGTATTTTTTCATACGGGACATCATTACGTGGTTAGATTTATCATTTATCTTTGTTTCTGTATGATTTTGAGAATGTCAGTGATGGTGTTATGGATGTCTGAAGAGTCTGATTACTGGAAATGTTCTCTTCAGTCCCTCTATTATTTATTTATTTTTTTTTTTTCTTATTTTTAGCATGTTCTTTTAAATTGGCACCTTTCATTTTGTCTATAGATTCAAAAGACATGACTGATTTTAGTTATATGTTTTAGATTATTGATAACGTTCTCTTCAGTCCCTCTCTATATTTTTTTTCAGCACGTTTTAATAATCTCTGCCTTTCATTTCATCTATGCAATTCAAAAGACATGACTGATTTTAGTTATATGTTTTAGATTATTGATAACGTTCTCTTCAGTCCCTCTCTATATTTTTTTTCAGCACGTTTTGATAATCTCTGCCTTTCATTTCATCTATACATTTCAAAAGACATGATAGATTTTAGTTCTACTCTTTAGGTTATTGGTAACTTCTTAGTGTTTATTTTCTTGCCAGTTTTGACATTTTAAGGTTTTGATTTACAGATTTCTCTTCCTTATTTTATTTCTTTCCTTGGGTTTTTAAAGTGTGGATCTTCTGAGGCAGCCTTGATTTGCAGTTATATTTACGTATAACAGAATATACTTTTGTATTCTGGGTGTGTATACAATATGGCCCGGTTATGATGCTAAACACCAGGTGAATATTCTTTTTATTTACGTATAGCAGAAAAATGCCTTTGTATTCTGGGTGTGTATACAGTATGGCCCGGTTATAATGCTAAAACACCAGGTGAATATTTTAAGTCATTTCAACATCAAGTGACAAAAATTATATAAGATTCTAAAGTTCATGAAGTTTTGTGTATTATAACAGGGACGTCTTGTATTTGCCTGCGGGATTTATGCGTGAGATGTTCGTATGCTTAATTTTTTTTCCTTTTATGTAAGAGAGGAGGACTGGCCAAGGGCAACAAAAATGTAAAGAAAAAAAAGGCCTACTCAGTCACCAGTCCCCTTACAGAGCTGATAGAATTGAAACACTCACACACACGGACAAAGGGAGGGACTGTTTGTTGTCTTCAGAGATACCTTTGTGTTGTTCAAAGTGCAGTGCCAGAAACAATAGTGAATAGACAAACTTGATAGATACAAACTACTACTACTATTACTACTATTACATGTACTACTAGCAAGAGAAATTAATCACTAGACAGTATAAGCAAAACGCATGGAAACGCTGGTAAAAATCTTGCCTGTACGTATATTTTACTTAACGCAGGACAAGTTATAGCGTCAGAACATTTATAATAGCATCACAATTAATCGCAGAACTTGCATGTTGAGTTCTCACATAACCTCACCATTTGCTGGACACGATTCACCATGCCTGACACCTCACCATCACTATCACTGCCCCCGTTTTGTGAGGTGCACCAGGCTCGTCACCTCACCATCACAGTGTTAGCAGCAGCAGCAACAGCCAGAGTATTCACAGTCATGCAATCTCTTATATAAGCTGCAAGGAGATAGGCACTTTATTTCTTTGTTTCTCTTGTTTTTACCTCACTGTTTGATGTTTATCTTTTTTAATTTTTTTGAAGTTGTCTGATTGTGGTTCATTTTTGTATTTTTTTTACTTTCACAGTCAAGCAGTCTCTTATTCAAGCTGCAAGGAGATTAGGCACTGTTTCTCTTATTCATATGTTTTCTAGTTCACTATAAGATGTTTTAATTTATTATTACTTTTTTTCAAGTTGTCTGTTTTTTAATGGTTCATTCAGCAGGCAATATTGACTAATTTTTTGTATCTTTTAGTTTGTGTCATGTTTACTTCAATTTTCAAGATGTAACTCTTTGTGCAGACTTTTAAAAGCAATGCCAACTTCTTTTGTTTGGTTTAGATAAAGAAAGTATTGGTTTTAATCATGTTTTGCTGCTGCTTCAGTTGTTTTTTGTCATTACTACATCTTGGCTTCAAATTTTATGCTCGGATTCATTATGCAAACTTTAAATACCTGTGTGACTCTGTGTTGTCTTGTATTGGTAAGGAAAGTGTTGATTTTTGTGCTTCTCCACATCACAGGTGGCTTTGGTTCATTAGGGCACAGGTGCAAAGATTCAGATTTATCAAGCGAACTTTGTAATGTCAGGATCAAGTGGTTAGGTTTATTTAGATTTATATTTTGTCATAGTAAAGATTTATTCCAATTTCCGTGCTCCTCAGGTGACTGCAATCAATTATGTCACAGGTAAAACGTTACATTCATATTAACAAACAGGAAAACCTTCATAAAAAAAACACATTCTTGGTTCACGTCTTTGTTTAAATTCACAGAGCAAACTTCTCAAAATACTGAAGTCGTTACATTTGCTCGCATACGTTTTACAAGGCATTGCTTTGTTAACGCCCTTCACATATTACTGAGCCCACTTCTGACGCATGAAACAGATGTACACACACACACACACACACACACACTCCAGTCAGAACCCTCTTGTAGGTAGTGTAAGTTCATTTTTTATACAGAACCACAAATCATAGGGTAGCGTATTTTTGTCGCCTCGTCTCCTTCCTTCCCAGTCTCTCCATTTCTCTTAGGCCATTATATACGTAACTTCTCAATCAGGCACAGTGTTCATGAGCAGAAGTCACTTGCTGCATTCACTTCCACTTGTAGCGTTTTCCTTCAGTCTTAAGTCCACAGATCTTCTCACAGCATCAGTTGTTGGGTTTTGTAAGGCTGACAGATCGTGGTACTTAGACTCAGGGAAACAGAGACTTAACCCCTTCGACACTGGGACACATTTTTACCTTGAGATTTGTGTATGGTTAGACCATTTTATTGACATTTGGAAGGGTCTATGGAGGGCTGAATGTTAATGGCCACAGTCTTCATTATTCTAATCCCCCACATTAGTTTCTGAAGCTGTAGAAAATCACCAAATAGTAATGAATAGAGAAATGCATTATGGTACTCAAGGGGTTAAACTGTAGAATCCTGAAGCAGAGGCTATTTATACCAGGCTGACAATCCCATACAGTGTGAGACAACCAACACACCACACTGTCTAATCGATGTTTATGTATGCACCAGCCTGGCATTCTTGTCTGTGTATATGCAAAGCTGGCACAGACTAACACTTTACTCACATTAACCCCTTCAGTACTGGAACACATTTTTCCTTGAGATTTGTGCATGATTAGACCATTTTATTGACATTAGGAAACATCTATGGATGTTAGAAGATTAATGGCCAAAGTCTTAACTAGTTTACTCACCCACATAAGTTTCTGAAGCTGTATAGAATCACCAAATAGTCACCAGAATGAATATGAAAACATGTCATGGTACTGAAGGGGTTAATATCAGACACTCCTACACAGAAAAAGTCTCATGGCTCACCTTTCTACACTTGAATAGTATAAAAGGAGCTAAACAAGATCATTACTATAAAAAGCTTGCAATATAAGTCAATGCAGTATTGGTAAGAGAGGCAGTGAATGCATTAAGTGACCCTCTGATTATGACAGCCCTAGTACTTTAACAGAAGAACATCTAAGGGGAGAAGCTAGTCAGTGTTGCCTTACATGATATATATAAACTACCACTCCACTGTAGAGACAACTTGTGTACTGCATAGACCTGTGGATGTCTGTGTCTCTCTCTCTACTCAGTCACCTTTGTTATTTCTGAGTATGTGAAGCTCTTATTGTTCTCAGGATGTGTTGATAATCCAAATGCAGGTCAGGATTTATTTTATTTTTCATTCTCATTTTTTTTCTTGGTTTTGTACTGTTTAAAAATGTCTTTTCTTTTATTCCTCATTGTTCTGTAATTATTATATGCTTTTCTCATTGTTTACTTATTTATTATGTTGTGTCCTTGATTTTTTTTTTTTTTTTTTTTTTTTTTTTCATTATCTTGTTTCGTTCTTAGTTTTGTAGTTTAAAAATGTTCTTTCATTATTCTTCCCTATTCTGTCATTCTTTATTCTTTTTCTAATTTCTTACATATCTTATTTATTATATTTTGTGTGTCATTGAAGGATTTTTATTTTCCACTCCCTTGTTTCTTGGTTTTATACTGTTTAAAAATGTCTTTTCTTTATTCTTCTCTTATTCTGTCATTCTTTTATTCTTCTCATTTTTTATAGATTTTATTTATTATGTTGTGTCTCTCCTTGTTTCTAATCTGTCATGGTGTGTAAAGGTTTGTTTTATTTATTTTCAACAAGATAATCTTCTCTCATAAGTTATTGAATTCAGGAGTAGGTGTGTTTTTGTCATTATTATTGTTTTATCCATTCTCTCCGTCTTTCCTTGGTTTTATCTGGCGTGGTTTGTGAGATTTGAGTGAATCAACTTTTCTCAACCGTGACTTTAGTTTGGTGTGTTTGAAAGAGTCTGATTTTGTCTTTTTTCTCTTATTATTATGTCAGTTCAGTGTAGTGTTTGAGAGAAGACAAATCTGTCTTTCTCACTCATTCATTCAGTATTATTTTGTTTGAGAGAGTGAATTAACTTTCCTCAACCATGACCTCAGTTTGAAAGAGCCTGATTTTTGTCTTTCATCGTGTTTGAGATCTCGAGAGTCAGTTTATTTCCTCCTTGGTCACGTTTAAGAGAATCCCAACTTTTTGTGGTGCACTGTTCACCATTGCTCCCGTCGCCGACCTTGCTGTGCTGTCAACATTCCAGGCAAGATTGTGTCAAGGTACAAATTAACATTAAGTTGCTTCTTCTTCTTGCCAAGTCGAAGACACGTTTAGTTTGTATTACTACTATTTCTTGATTTATTTTATACCTACAGTGATTATTATACATTATTGTCATTACCTTTTATTGATCTGGCCAATTATACTTAACACTATTCAGTGATTTGTGTGTATTTCCACCTTCAACCCCTTCAATACTGGGACACATTTTTACCTTAAGATTTATGTATGATTAGTCCATTTTATTGACATTAGGAAGGGTCTATGGAGGTCAGAAGATTAAGAGCCACAGTCTTCACAATTCTAATCCTCACAAGTTTCTGAACCTGTATAAGATCACCAAATAGTAAGCAGAATGAATATGGAAATGCGTCATGGTACTGTAGGAAGTGACAAATTAGACCCATATTAAAAAAGCTTTTCTTTATCACCACCTGACTATTTTCAAAGGCCACAGAGATAATTAGGTGAGGTATAAAGGGTGTTTCTCTTGTTGATACAGTAGAAAACTTGTTAACATGTCACTAGAATTACATAAACATCCTCAAAAACCCTTGTCACTTCAACTAGAACCTTTGAAAAGAGTATTTGTCTTGTTAATAATGCAGAAAACTTGTTGACATGTCACTAGAATCAGAGAAACACCCTTAAAAACCTGTGTCAATTCAAGAAGTGCCTTTAAAAAGTATTTGTCCTGTTGATAATGCAGAACACTTGTTAACATGTCACTAGAATTACAAAACATCTTTGACAAACCCATGTCACTTCAACTAGATCCCTTTGAAAATAGTGAAGGTGCTGTGAGGTGTGAAGTGTTTCAGAATCTGAGCCTAAGAGAGAGAGAGAGAGAGAGAGGATAACTTTGCATACAGATGGGCAACAGAAATAGGAGTAAGAAAGAAGAAAATAGCTGAAAAATTGATGAAGATAAAACATAATAGCAATGATATAGTTAGAAAATGAAAAGATAGGCAGACTAGTAAAAACATGATAGATAGACATATGGAAGAAGTAGACAGTGAAAGAAAGAAAAGAGGAAAGGTAGGTAGCAAAGAAAGAATAAATGAAAATAGATGAACAGTAAGAGAAAGAAAAATAGAATAACATAAAGAACAATATACGTATAAAGAAGAATAAAAAAAAAAAAAAGAAGGGGGCAGAAAAGAGGAAGAGAGGAATAAGAATAGATGAACAGCAAGAGAAAGATAAGAATAACATAAAACGATAATAATAGAATAACAATAAAAATAGTAACAATATATAAAGAAGCAGAAAGTGAAAGAAAGAAAAGCGAAAAAGATAGATAGCAATGAAAGAATAAATATATAAAAAAAACAGCAAGAGAAAGATCAGAATAACAGAATCACATTAAAAACAGACAAACTCCACATGTAATATCAGATGAGCCTTCACATACCAAATACGCCTCGATTAATTAGTGTTGGCATAGGTAACAGGTAACAGCAGGTAGTCACAGCACACCCACCCTCACCTGTCCTCTCGTGTGGGCAGGGCAGCCGTGATTATCGATACGGCATTGGCTGGATTGGCGTGCGTCAGTGATTAAATGGATAGATAGAATACCATTAGATCCTCGTGGCTACATAGAGTAATGGATAGATAGATAGATTTACAGCAAAAAATAATGAGAATGACGGGCAGATAGATTCACAACGTCGCCGAACACACACGCACGCACAGCTTAATTAAATACACATCACAGTCTAGACAGATCCATAGCTTAGCCAGACAGGTAGACACGGCTCCAGTATATTCATGTGTCGCCTCATTATAACGCCAAGGTAGTGAGTGTGTGACAAGCCTCGTAACACCCCACTAGTCACCTCGCAGAGACAGCCAGCAGGCCGCCTCCGCCTTCCGCAGACATGATGAGACGAGACGCCTTGCTCCTTATCTGAATCACTTTCGCGCCTCAGACCACCTTCACTATCTTTCAAAGTACTATAGTTGAAGTGACGTTGGTTTTTAAGGATGTTTCTGTGTTTCTAGTGACATGTTAACAAGTTTTCTGCATTATCAACAAGACAAAATACTCTTTAGAACCCGGCTAATCGTCACTGTAGCCTTTGAAAATGGTCGTGGTGAGAGAGGGAAGCGTTTTTATCACCACGACTATTTTCTAAGGCCACAGATATGATTTGCCGGATTCCCAAGTGTTTCTCCTGCTAGTAGTGTAGGAATATTGTTAATCCATCACTTGAATCGTAAAATTAGCTTTGGAAACGCGTGTGATTTCTGCTGTAGAGGTTTTGGATGTAGATAGTTGAATGTGAGGCACAGAAACGTCAGAATATGATGCGAGGTGTTCAAACGATGATTAGGAAAGTAACGCAACCTTCCCACAAATCTAGAGACATGCTTGGGGATGATAGGTGAAAATAGGGAGGCATATTTCGTAGAATAAAAGAAAGGACTGCCATGTGTAGGCCTCAAAGCTTAATTTTTTGCAGCCGTCCTTGTTTTCTTGACCTGTTACGTTCTTATGATGCCTTTTCTTATGTAGAAAAGCTCCATATTCAGAAACGCTTCCTTCTCTCACCGCGACCATTTTCAAAGGCCACAGAGTTTTTTAAGAGTATTTCCCTGTTGATAATGCAGAAAATGTGTTAACATGTCACTAGAATTAAAGAAACATCCTTAAAAATCCGTGTCACTTCAACTAGAGCCTGTAAAAAAGTATTAATCCTGTTGATAACGCAGAAAACTTGTTAGCATGTCACTAGAATTACAGAAACATCCTTAAAAACCCGTGTCACTTCAACTAGAGCCTGTAAAAAGATTATTAATCCTGTTGATAACGCAGAAAACTTATTAGCATGTCACTAGAATTACAGAACCATCCTTAAACACCTGTGTCACTTCAACTGGAGCCGTTTGAAAATAGTGAAGGTGCATGCTGTGAGGAGTAATAGTGTTTCAGGATGTGAGCCAATAATTTGTCCTTCCATGATAAAATGTGTTGCCCTTTCCTCAAACCGTGAATTGAAGAAATGAACTATGAAATTCCTGTAACCTTAAACTAGCCTAACTCAATCCAACAGTAGGCTAGGCAGATCAACACCCTGACGTCATGATTTGTTTCACTTATTATCTTATCCTATGACTTCCTTCACACTGTGGCCCGTATTTAGAAACGCTTTGCTCTCTCACCAAGACAATTTTCAAGGCCACAGAGATGACTAGGGTTGTTTTCAAGAGTGTTTCTCCAGTTAATAATGTAGAAATCTTGTTACTCTGCCTCTAGCACCGTAAAAAAAAAATATATATATGCTTAAAAACGAGTATTCTATCACCACGACTATTTCCAAGGCCATAGAGATAACTAGCGGGATTTTCAAGAGTGTTTCTTCAGTTAATAATATAGAAATCTTTTCACTCTGTCTATAGAACTGCAAAAATACCTTAAAAAACTCATGTCAATTTAAGTAAACCCTCTTGAAACAGTGAAGGTGAGGCACAGAAGTGTTTGAGAATACGAGCATACAACAATGAGAGGACGTGGCGGCCTGACAACTATAATCGCAGTGCTTTGTACCCCGTGACACAGTTCGTCTGGCCACGCCCCTACAAGCATTCTCCAACTGCCGGACACACACACGGACACACAGACATAACGCGGACACACACTCCCTCCCTCCCTCCCTCCCTCCCTTCCTCCTTTCTTTATCGCTCCCAAGGCAACGCTATAAACTGTTTCTTGCACGCTTTGTTCTCACATCGACTGCTTTTCAAAGGTCACATCGACGATTACACGGTTTCTCATGGGTGTTTTTCTTGTTAATAATTCAGGGTATTCATTAAACTACCCCTGGAATCATGAAAACAGACCTGAACACCGGGAATTCTGCCACTACATTAAATAAGGATTCAT
>NC_059282.1:9946055-9958555 GCF_017591435.1 Portunus trituberculatus
GTGAAGTATGTGAGTGAAAAATAATGAAGAAAACGAATAATTTTGATAACAGGTGAAAGAAATGAGAAAGAAGAGGAAAAGCAACCTGTCTTTCTTCTTTTTCCTTTCTTTTGTTATTATTCTCTCTCTCTCTCTCTCTCTCTCTCTCTCTCTCTCTCTCTCTCTCTCTGTTTCTCGTTTTCTGTTGCTCAAGGATGAAGAGAAAACGTAGCGTGGTGTTTTGATATGCAGATTGACGCTCTCACACACACGCACACACACACGCACACACACGCAAATCTGTATATAAAGAGGTGTATTTATGTGTTTCAATATACAGTGACATCGGAGCGTGGAAGGACGATGCACGCACGCAAACACACGCAATCACACGCAAACGCACGCAAACATACGCAAACACACGCAAACGCACGCAAACATACTCAAACATACGCAAACGCACGCAAACACACGCAAACACACGCAAACACACACAAACGCACTCAAACACGCAAATTCAGCTATTTTGAGGTATAACGTAACTTTTGCGAGGTTTGTTCGTGCGTGTGTTGTTTTCAATATAGCGCAACACTGGAGCGTGGCTGAGCATGGTATTATGTTAGAGAGAATGACTCACTCACACACGCACACGTACACACGCACACGCAAATACTCATAAATCGACGTAAAACAAACTAACCACTCTCTCTCTCTCTCTCTCTCTCTCTCTCTTCCTCCATGCGTCATTTCAATAAAAAAAAAAAAAAAACAAGTTAGAGTGACAAATGAATAGAAACAAACCGTGATATTAGAAATGAAACAGACTGACACACTCACACACACACACACACACACACACACGCACGCACACTCACAACCACACATACACATACACACACACACTATCCTTCCATTTATCCCTTAATTGATGGCGCATTTAGAAGAAATCCCTTAATTCACGCTGATTAGGTTTAATAGGAGCGTGTAACACTATAATCAGCGGATGTCTGTGACCCGCGCCCGTGCAGTGAGCTTGGCGGGCCCCGTGTTCAGAAGCGCTTTGTTCTCCCGCGTCACGGTTTTCAAAGGCCACGGAGATGATTAGCCCGGTTCCCAAGGGTGTTTTTCTGCCCCTGATGCCTTGACTTGTTCCTAATCTACCCACTGGAATCATAAAAACACCCTTCAAAGCTTCAATAGTGTCCAATAGGATGATGTGTTAAACTGCCTCCAGCACGGAAACTTCCTTCTGAGTCTTTACAATAGCCAGGACCGTCAGAAGGAGTTAGCGGTGTGGAGTCCTTCTATAACTGCCACTGGAAGCAATAAAACACATTTCAAAGCTTGTTATATTGCATAATTCTTGCTAATCTGTCTCTGGAATCACGGAAACTTGAAAACCCCAATAACGTCCACTACAGCCTGTCAGAACTAGTTATCACGGCGAAATCTTATTTTAAACTGCCACTGGAATCAATAAAACACTCTTGAAAGCTTATAATGATGCAGAATTCTTGCTAATCTGTCTCTGGAATCACGTAAACTCCCTTGAAAACCCCAATAACGTCCACTACAGCCTGTCAAAACTAGCTATCACAGCGAAATCTTTCTTTAAACTGCCACTGGAATCAATAAACCACTCTTGAAGGCTTATAATGTTGCAGAATTCTTGCTAATCTGTCTCTGGAATCACGGAAACTCCCTTCAACACCTCGATAACGTTCATTATAGCTTTAGCTTCTAAAACTGCCATTGGAGTCAATAAAACACCCTTGAAAGCCTGTTATGATGCGGAACTTTTACCAATCTGTCTCTGGAATCACGAAAACTCCCTTCAAAACCTTAATAACGTCCACTACAGATGAATTAACCTACAAACAGTCTTGAATCCTCCTAAAACTGCCACTGAAATCAATAAAATACTCTTGCAAGCTTGTTATATTGCAGAATTCTTGCTAATTTGTCTCTGAAATCATGGAAACTGCATTTAAACCTCCATAACGTCCATTATAGTCTGTCAGGACTACTTATCATAGCTGAATGCTTTTAAAACTGTCACTGGAGTCAATGAAACACCCTTGAAAGCCTCTTATGATGTAAAATTCTTGTCACTGTCTCTGGAATCACGAAAACTGCTTTCAAACCTCAATAACGTCTACTACTGATGAATTAATCTACTAACAGCGTTGAATCCTCTTAAAACTGCCACTGGTATCAATAAAACACCCTTCAAAGCTTATTATGATGCAGAATTCTTGTTAATCTGTCTCTGGAATCACGAAAACTCCCTTTAAAACCCAAATAACGTCTACTACTGCCTTAACAGTGCTGAATCCTTCTAAAATTACCACTGGAATCAATAAAACACCCTTGAAAGCCTGTTATGATGCAGAATTCTTGCTATTCTGTCTTTGGAATCACGAAAACCTCCTTCAAAACCTCAATAACACCCACTACACCTTGTTATGATGCTGGAAACGTGTCAAACTGTCACTGGAATCATGTAAACCTCTCTTGAAAATACAACAATATCAACTACAGCGTGTTGATGTTGGAATCCTTTTTTTGTATCCCACCTACTACGATCATAGAAACTGTCTTCAGAACGCCAATAACACACACTGGAGCCTGTTAGTATATCGTAGCATCCTCCTTAAAACTATCCCTGGAATCACACACACGCAAAAAAATGAAAGTGAAAAAACCCGTAAAGAAGAAAGAAAAAAAAAAAACTTGCTCAAGACTCAAAGCTCCGTTTCAACTTGAGATAAGTCTTGGAAGTGTTTGAGAAAACGATACAACACTTTTTTTTTCTCTCGTCTCGTTCCTCAACCTCGCTCTCTTTTTTTTTTTTTTCACGTGTGTCTGGTTGAGAGAAAGAGAGAAAGAGAGAGAGAACGAGAAGACGAAGATGAGAGAGAAAGAGGGGTGGAGAAGACGAAGAAGGGCAGGACAAGAAGAAACGAGAAGATGGAGAGAAGGAGAGAGAGAGAGAGAGAGAGAGAGAGAGAGAGAGAGAGAGAGAGAGAGAGAGAGAGAAGATGACGAGGATGACGAGGAAGAGAAGGCGGAGATGGAGGAGGAAGAGAGAAGGAAAGAGAAATAGAGAACGAAAAGATGAAGAAAAGGAAAGAAGAACAAGAAGGCGAGGAAGAAAAGAAGGGAAAGGAGAGACAGAGACGAGAAGATGGGAAAAAGAGAGAAAGAGAAAGAGAACGAGAAAACGAAAGAGGGACAGAAATGAGAAAATAAGGAAGGGAAAGAGGAGACGAGAGGACGAAAGGAGGAAGACGAGAAAGTGAAAGAGAGAAAGAGAGAGAGAAAGGAAGAACGTAAAGACAAAGAGAAGGAAACAAAGAGAACAAAAAGAAGAAAAAAAACAGGAAAAGAAGAAACACAGAGAGAAATAGAAGACAAGAAAGTCGAGGAGAAAGAAATAAAGAAAGAGAGCAAGATATAGAGACAGAGACAGAGAGAGAGATAGAGAGAGATAAGAGAGGTAGAGAGAAAGAGAGACGGAAGGAGGGAGGGAAGGAAGGAGACACTCAGTTCACCCACCCACCCAACTGTTCTTCCTTGTCTAGCACAGTGGTCGATAAATGAGTGTCGAGGGAAGGATAAACTACGATAAGCGGCGTGTTAGTTACTGTGTGTGTCCCTCTGGCTGGCCTGGTGACGTCTCAGAGGGCCAGCTGCTGATGTACGCTGGGACATGATGTAACTTGACGTGAAAGAGAGAGAGAGAGAGAGAGAGAGAGAGAGAGTTGGGGGTGGGGGGTGTAAAGGGAGTGGGTAGGTGAGGGATTTGAGTTGGGGAAAGATTGTTAGCGAGAAAATTAAAGGTTAGGTGAGGTAACTTGTCTACTACTACTACTACTACTACTACTACTACTACTACTACTACTACTACTACTACTACTATTATTACTACTATTACCACTACTACTACTACTTTCTTTCTTCTTATCTTCGTTCTGTGTTTGTATTTCTCCTTTTTCTTTTTCTTTTTCTTCTTTTTCTTCTTCTTCTCTTCTTTGCTTGTGTCTCTATACTCTTCTTTTCTTCTTCCTCTTTGTTTTCTTCCTCTTTCTTCGTCTCTTGTTCTATCTCCTCCTCTTTTTTCCTTTTTCTCTACCTTGTTTCCTTCTACATTTTTTCTTCTTTGCTCTCTCTCTCTCTCTCTCTCTCTCTCTCTCTCTCTCTCTCTCTCTCTCTCTCTCTCTCTCTCTCTCTCTCTTGTTTTCTTTTCTTTTCCTTCTATCTTCTCTTTGTTTTCCTTTTTTATTCCCTTCTCTTATTCCTCTCCGTCTTCCTCCTTCTCCTATTTCTAATGTCTAAGTGTCTTTTTATCCTCCTCCTCCTCCTCCTCCTCCTCCTCCTCCTCCTCCTCCTCCTGAAACATAAATACAAAACATACCAGTATAAGCAGTTCTAGGCAGTACACACCTGCTCCACACCTGCTAAATTCCTTTCCACACCTACCCACACCTGTCTACACCTGCCCATAAGTCACCACACCTCACCACACCTGCAGCTATGTATTGTAGTGCAATTGGGCGAGTATATAGCACAACCCATACCTGTCATTCCACATCTGTCATCCCACACACCTGGTTCAGTGCGGGTTACGAGACTAATTGGTGACATCCGCTGTTAGAGAGTAAGAAGGATGTGTGTGTGTGTGTGTGTGTGTGTGTGTGTGTGTGTGTGTGTGTGTGTGTTTTTGTTTGTGGGGTTTGTGTGTGTGAGAGAGAGAGAGAGAGGGGGGGCGGGAAGGTAGAAGGAGACTATAAAACGTTCCTCTCTCTCTCTCTCTCTCTCTCTCTCTCTCTCTCTCTCTCTCTCTCTAGACCCATATAGATCCAGACGGATAAACAGTGGTACACACACACACACACACACACACACACACACACACAAGTAATTAGAGGAGAGAGAGAGAGAGAGAGAGAGAGAGAGAGAGAGAGAGAGAGAGGAGGAAAAAAAATAATAGCAACAGTAAGACAGAAATATAATAACTATAAAAAACCGCGGGCAGAACAAAGGCTGGGAGAACAAACAACAAAAATATAGATAGATAAACACGAAACGCGGGAAAAAAAAAAAAAAAAAAAAACAAGTTAATTTTCCCCTGCAATTAAAACAACCCCAACGAAAGAAAAGAAAACGGGAAACGAAAGGAAAAGGAAGGTAACATCTATAGCGTGTGGAGGTAGGGCAAGATGGCGGATTAGCTCCCTCACATCCCCTCCTCTCTCCTCCCCCATCACTCATGACCTTACAGGACCTAGATGGCCATGAGACGCGGGTTATTTGGCATCATTATCCTTCTCCTGGTGACTGTGACCCGAGACTGGTGACTGGGAGGGGTCATAGCCACGGTAACCCCCTCAAGTGCTGGGGCTAGACTGACCAAGATGGCGCCGCGACACACCACCTCGCGTGCCGTCCCCACTCTCTCTCTCTCTCTCTCTCTCTCTCTCTCTCTCTCTCTCTCTCTCTGATATTTAAGAGGTTTTGGGATTTCCTGGTGTGTTTTTTAGGGTATTGTGTGGTATTGGTGCTTGTTGTTGTTGTTGTTGTTGTTGGTGGTGGTGGTGGTGGTGGTACCAGCTACTACTACTACTACTACTACTACTACTACTACTACTACTACTACTACTACTACCACCACCTTTACTACTACTACTACTACTACTACTACTACTACTACTACTACCACCACCACCATCACCTTAACCACTACTACTGCTACTACTACCATTACTATTACTACTACTACTACCACAAATACTACTACTACTACTACTACTACTACTACTACTATTACTTTAGTGTTCTTGGTGTTGTAACATTTTTATCTTCCACGTAAAAGCCTCATTTGCATAACACTTCAATTTGGTGAAACCGCACACACACACACACACACACACACACACACACACACACACACACACACACACACACACACACACACACACACACACATTTTTCCAGTAATACAGCCAATATTACACTACTAAAAGATACGCTTCTGTAATTCACGTTAAAATATTTGATGATAAAAAAAATGCTTTATAAAATCCACAAAGAAAAGAAAAAAAACGGAGCATTTTATCTATTTATATATTTGTTTACTAATACTGCTGCTGTTACTACTACTACTACTACTACTACTACTACTACTGCTGCTACTACTACTACTACTACTACTACTACTACTACTACTACTACTACTACTGCAAAACAACAACTACTACTTCTACTATTATTACTGCTACTGCTGCCGTTGCCATTGCTACTGCTGCTGCTGCTGCTACTGCTGCTGCTGCTGCTGCTGCTGCTGCTGCTGCTACTGCTGCTGCTGCTGCTGCAAACAACAACTACTGCTGCTGCTATTATTACTGCTACCGCTGCTGCTGCTGCCGCTGCCACTGCTACTGCTGCTGCTGCTGCTGCTGCTGGTTCTGCTGCACTGCACGCCAACAGCAACTGCTGCTGCTGCTGCTGCTGCTGCTGCTGCTACTGCCGCTGCCACTACTGTACTGCTGCTACTACTGCTACTACTACTGCTGCCAGCACTGTTGCTGCTGCTACTGCTATCACTGCTGCTGCTGCTACTACTACTACTACTGCTGCTGCTGCTGCTGCTGCTGCTGCTGTTTATACTATAAACATAATAATAATAAGAATAACAATAGGAACTAACACTATCAAAACAAACGCACACGCCCACCTCTCTCTCTCTCTCTCTCTCTCTCTCTCTCTCCGCAATAACAAACTAAGATCACACACTCACATCACAGTATTACCTAATAACCGTGTTTATCTTCCAGTTTAAACCAAGCATTCTGTGACGCTCTCCTCGTACCTACCAACACTACTACTATTTTCAAAGGCCACAGAGATAAGAAGCCTTTTTGAACTATTTCACGAAAGAAATCTCATTAATACACCACTGGGACTATAAAAAAAAAACACCTTTAAGATAGTCTATATTCGAATACAGCTTTTAAAATGAGTCAATAAGTGTGTTACAGAAAGGGATGCAACGCAGAGATGGCAACAGTGAGGCGAAGCGAGGCGAGGCGAGACACAAACAGCTGGTCTTCCCTTCCTCGGTCTCTCCGCCTGTCGTCAGCTGATTCTAGCCGCTCCCACCACGCCGCCCTCAAGAGTTACGAGTGAGTGTCATGCGGGATTTGTTCTGTAAAGGTTATAACAGTAATTCCCGTCCAGAGAGAGAGAGAGAGAGAGAGAGAGAGAGAGAGATTTTTGTCTTTTCCTTATTTTTTTTCTGGTTAACGAGAGAGAGAGAGAGAGAGAGAGAGAGAGAGAGAGAGAGAGAG
The DNA here is from genome assembly GCF_017591435.1 of Portunus trituberculatus. NCBI lineage: Eukaryota > Metazoa > Arthropoda > Malacostraca > Decapoda > Portunidae > Portunus > Portunus trituberculatus. The sequence goes on from NC_059282.1 coordinate 9,953,384, forward strand.
AGAGAGAGAATTTTGGTTTTTCATTTAACATCATCAGTTTTTTCATCCCACACACACACACACACACAGAGAGAGAGAGAGAGAGAGAGAGAGAGAGAGAGAGAGTTTTTATGTGTTGCATTAGGGAACTGGACTGCCTCCAATCTCACATGCTTATGAATGAAAAACGTCGTCACATTACAGTCAAAGGTATTTAAAGATAACACAGGGAAGGCGGCGCAGCATCACTCGGGGGCGGGGGAGAGGGGGAACTTACGTAACACGGGAAACTTAACACGCCTGCCTCTTTAAACCTCCGTGTGCGTGAGTAAGTGCACATGGCAAGTGTCTGGCTTTACGTATACATACACATGCACACTCATTTGTTTATTCATCAGCCTCCCTGGGTCTCGGCGCGCCTCTAGTCCTCGTTCCAGAAAAGTCTTTTGTCTTAATGTCTTCCCGTCAGCGTGGTGGTGGTGGGGATGGTGGGCGGGAGGAGAGAGAAGGGCAGGGGAGGCGCGGCGGGCGCGGTGGGTTTTCTCGCCCTGAAATACGCCGCGTGTGTGTTTTGAGGAGGTGCGTCACCCGCGCCGGGACCATAATGGAAATCTCTGACTTTGATTGTGAAAAATGTCCCCAGGAAATGGAACAGCCGCCTCACAGCCGCGTCCCCGCTCGCTCGGGTTTTTAGTGGCGGCTGTCATGCCTCGCCCACGCCGGGTAGGGCCGCTGTGCACTGTTTTTGTGCCTGCATGTATTGTGTGAACCACGAGGGAACGTGTGTTTGTGTGGTGCAAGGTGTGTGTGTGTTTGTGTACGCGTCGAAAACGCCCCCACGTGCCAGATTTTCAAACCTAACGTCAGGAGATGCATGTTCCCCGTCCCGTGCTGCCCTCAGGCGGCGTGCCCGGCGTATTCCCAGTGGGCCAGGGCACGGGCGTGCCTCGCTGTGGCCTGGCGGCGCAGCCTGGGGTGCTGGGGACCTTGCGGCGGGGAAATATGGAGTGTAAAGTCCCACTTGTTGAGCTGGGGCGGCGCGGGCGGCACTTCTGTTTTGAATGAACGTGGCGGCGTGAGGCGGGCAGGGGATTGGCTGCGTGGCGGCCCCGGCGGCTGGCTGGACCAATGGTAGGGGCGGGGCCGGGCGGGCGTGGGGAGTTTGAAAGGCGCGGCGCGGCAGAGTCAGTGTGTGTGGTGCCCCGCCGACGAGTGGCGGCGTGTCGCGGTGAGCGGTGTGCAGTGTGTGTGAGGATGGCGGCCAGCTCCACCGATGCCTTCAGCGCGCCGCAGCAGCAGCTGGGCGCCAACATGCAGCTGTATACCAACTACTCCCTGGTGTCCGTGACCACGGGCGGCGCCTTCTGGCCCGGGGAGGACTCAGCCTCGCCCCCTGCCTCGGACCACAACACCTGGGAGGTGGACGAGGAGGAGGCCGTCAAGAGGCGCATCTACGAACTCAAGAGACAATTCCACAACGGACGATACCTTTTGGTGCGGCACCTCCCACGCGACGCCTCAGAGCAGGTACTGTACCCTGTCCTACCCTACTGTACTGCTGTTGCTGCTGCGGCACACCCCCACGCCACCCCCTCACCTGTGTGTGTGTGTGTGTGTGTGGGACTCCGCAACTTACCCTGACTCACTCCAGTCGCCCGCACTACACACACACACACACACACACACACACACACACACACACACACACACACACACACATATCAAAACCACACGAGAAATACTTGACACGTAATTTCAGTGCACACACACGCACGCACTCATACCACCACCACCACCACCAGTCAGTCAGTCAGGCTGGGGAGGCAGAGGGTAGAGGGCGGAGAGGGACGGGACAGAGGACAGGGTAGGCTGGGGCAGGCAGGAAGGCAGGCCAGGCAGGCAGACAGACATACCACCACCACCACCACCTCGTCGTCTTTGTGTTCTCTTATAATATATTGACATCTTTGAGCTGTGGCGGCCAGGGCAGCACACACACACACACACACACACACACACACACACACACACACACACACACACACACAAGATTAAACTAAAAGCTCTCTTATTCGTTTGAACTTGTAAAGGAAACGTGTGATGGAAAATGACTAATGTATGTGTGTGTGTGTGTGTGTGTGTGTGTGTGTGTGTGTGTGTGTGTGTGTGTGTGTGTGTGTGTGTAATCCCCCATTCCTTGTATGAGGACGGGCGGACAAGAACCCAAGGCCATCCTACCTCCCCCGATCTCCTTGCTACCCCCAAACAGGTTTAGAGAGAGAGAGAGAGAGAGAGAGAGAGAGAGAGCACAACCACCACCACTGCTTCTACTATCTCTACCCTATCAGTACCTCTCTCTCTCTCTCTCTCTCTCTCTCTCTCTCTCTCTCTCTCTCTCTCTTCCTGAACGAAGGTTTTTGGGGGCGGAAGTGAAGTAGAGATAATGTTGACCTTTCCAAGATTTAAGGTCAGACGGTGTGTGTGTGTGTGTGTGTGTGTGTGTGTGTGTGTGTGTGTGTGTGTGTGTGTGTGTGTCTCGCTCATGAAAACCTGTTATTTTTTTCCTATATTTATGGCAGTGCGTTCTAGAGTACACACACACACACACACACACACACACACACACACACACACACACACACACACACAGATTCATACATTTGTTTCTATAACGCCTCTTGTTATGATAATGTTTCATAATGATGCACTAGAGAGAGAGAGAGAGAGAGAGAGAGAGAGAGAGCACTGTATATAATAATGTAGTATATTTTAATGACTGCAGTAGTTATTATGACAAAAAGAGAGAGAGAGAGAGAGAGAGAGAGAGAGTATTTATTTAGTAGTAATAAAAAAATGATATTGCTTTTGTATTCTTTTATCTTGTTGAAATGTAATGTTGAATAATGCTATTTGGTTATTTTGTTTTGTTTGTTTTGCTTAATTTGTTTGTTTTGTTTATGGAAGTGTATGCAATATTGTTTTCGTTGTTTTGTTTTTAGTTTCGGGTCTCTCTCTCTCTCTCTCTCTCTCTCTCTCTCTCTCTCTCTCTCTCTCTCTCTCTCTCTCTCTCTCTCGAGGCCTGGACAATCATTAATAACTTTCAGGCCGTGTTGAGGCTTTCCTATATAACATTTTTAGAGAGAGAGAGAGAGAGAGAGAGAGTGTTCATTTTTCAAGGCTAGTGTCGTTTTGAAAAAATAATATTGAGGTGACAACGTGTGTGTGTGTGTGTGTGTGTGTGTGTGTGTGTGTGTGTGTGTGTGTGTGTGTGTGTGTGTGTGTGTTGAGTTTTGCACGGGGCGGATGAATGAATGCAGGTGCGTCGCTTGTATTCCCGTGTCTATGGTGGGAATTATGCACACTTTCCCTTGTTTTGCTTTTATTTATTTATTTATTTTATTCTTTCTCTCTTTTCTCTCGGTCTCTTTTTTTTATTCGTTTTCTTTTATTTTCTTTCTTTTCATTTTTTATTTTGTCCTTTCTCTTTTTCTAAAAAAATTTTCGTTTTCTTTCTTTTCTTTCTTCTTTTTTATCGCATCGTCAAAACCTTATTGTTGTTGTTATTGTTATTGTTGTTTTATTTTGTCGTTTTATTATTTCTCTCTCTCTCTCTCTCTCTCTCTCTCTCTCTCTCTCTCTCTCTCTCTCTCTCTCTGCAACATTCCAACACATTCAAACATTTTCCTAACGTTTCTGTACACAGTTATCATCATTTTACTCCGTCATTCACACATACATTAAGTCACCTTCATTTTATCCACGTCTCTATATTATTTTTGTCGATCTATTAAAAAAAAAGATTCCTTAATTTGTGTTGTTATGTTTAGCGTTTATCGAGAGAGTTGCTTGCCTTCACACACCTAACTACACAGGCACACTCACTCACTCACTTACTCACTATCTCTCTCTCTCTCTCTCTCTCTCTCTCTCTCATACAATTTTATCGTACAATTTTATCGTCAGCTTCACCGTTATAGTTTAGCATCAATTCATTTATCCATCAAGACATTTCATTTTTTTTAACTCATTTTTCTCATTTCCAAACATTTTTCACGTCTGTTCAACATTCCTGCAACATTATTTCAACATTCACTCACCTCGTTTGGACATTTAAAGCTACACTCGTGCTAGGAAATGCGAAATGTTTACCTGTTTTTTTTGTTATTGTTACACTCTCTCTCTCTCTCTCTCTCTCTCTCTCTCTCTCTCTCTCTCTCTCTCTCTCTCTCTCTCTCTCTAGTAATTAATTTAAAACGAACATTTATAATAACTAGAATTGTGTTGTAACTTGCTGTGTTCTGCTTTCAAGAGGAACTGGAGTTGTAAGTGTAGTGGTAGTAGTAGTAGTAGTAGTAGTAGTAGTAGTAGTAGTAGTAGTAGTAGTAGTTGTAGTAGTAGTGGTGGTAGTAGCAGTAGTAATAGTAGTAATAGTAATAGTAGTAGCAAGGTTAGGTTACTTTGCATCCCTTCACATAAAAATAATGATAATGATAATAATGTTAATAATTTGAAGGTAATTATGAAATCCTTTGCTATTACCTGTCTGTCTGTCTGTCTGTCTGTCTGTCTGTCTGTGTCTATTTTATTCACTCAGCTTAACGTATCTCTCTACCTATCTATTTCTCTCTCTATTTACATGTTTACCTGTCATATCTTATCTCTGTCTGTCTGTCTGTCTGTCTGTTACTTGTTCACCTGTCTATCTTATAAATCTACCTATTTACCTGTGTTTTTTTTTGTCTTTACCCCCCCTTTCTCTCTCTCTCTCTCTCTCTCTCTCTCTCTCTCTCTGTGTGTGTGTGTGTGTGTGTGTGTGTGTGTGCGCGTGTGCCTGTCAGTCAACGCCCAGACAAGGTTCTCAGGGGGAAATATTTCTATCGAGTTAAAATATTCAGCCGTGTCTAGCTCCTATTTTTGCCTTCGTGATATTAATGGACGTGTGAAATAATAGACCATCTCTCGCCTCACCTCCTTCATGCACGATACGAAACCCTGGCGATACAAAATTAATGAAAAGAAACGTAGATGTAGTGAATGAAAGCTAAAGGGAAGAGAATAGGGAAAGAAAATGGAAACTACACGAAACGAAACGAAATATTAAAGAAAATGGATGGTGTGAATGAAAGGGTAAAGGGAAACGAGGGAAGAGAAAGATAATTGAGAGGGAAATGTAATAAAAAAAAGAAGTTAGGA
>NC_059282.1:9966055-9971055 GCF_017591435.1 Portunus trituberculatus
CATCCTCCTCTCACTCCTCCTCCTCCTCCTTCTTCCTCTCTCTTGCACCTCACCCTGACCTCCACCTCTCCTCCTCCTCCTCCTCCGTTCGTCCTTCCTCATTCCCTTAACATTCACACTCTCTCTCCTCTTCCCACACACACACACACACACACACACACACACACACACACACACACACACACACACACACACACACACAGTCATTCACCCTCCTACTCACTCACTTACTCACTTCCTCTCTCTCTTTATCTCTATCTCTATCTCTATCTCCTCTTACCGTATTATTTCTCTCCTCCTCCTCCTCCTCCTCCTCCTCCTCTCTTTTATTTGTCAATTTATCCATTTCCTCTTTCAAGATTACTAAACTCTCTCTCTCTCTCTCTCTCTCTCTCTCTCTCTCTCTCTCTCTCTCTCTCTCCAAATTTACATTATTGGGAGTAATTCAATAACAATTCTTTCTTTTTATATTCCTTTTGGTCTTTCTTCATGTTCCCTTGTGTTTCCAAAGAGTCCCACGCTAATGTGTCTAATGAAGGACCGCGTGTCTTGCCTCTCCCACGGTCCAATGAACACTGAATGGGTGATTGGTAAGTTCGGTACTGGCTCTGTTGTTGCTGTTGCGTCATTTGTTTACATGTCAGCTGTTCGGCTTGTTTTGAAATGGTCATATGGTTTTCTCTCTCTCTCTCTCTGGTTTTCGTGTTTTTAATGGTATTTTTATGTTTCTTGTGATATTGGCAATATTTCTTGTCTATTAATCTCTTCAGTACTGGGACATATTTGTACCATCAAATTTGTGTATGATTTGACCATTTTATTGACATTAGGAAGGGTCTATGGAGGTCAGAAGATTAATGGTCACAGTGTTCACTAATTTAATCTACAACATAAATTTCTGAAGCTGTATAAAATCACCAATACTAAGCAGAATGAATATAGAAATACGTCATGGTACTCAAAATCTCATACTAAAATTATGAACACATGTTTAAAAGCGCCAATAACTTCCATTCCGGCGTGTTTAATAGAGTTTATGGTGAAGAATCTTGTTAATAGACACTAGAATCATAAAGAAAAACACCAATAACTTCAACTAGAGTCTCTTGAACGCTTAACATGTAACCAGAATCTTTAAAACACCTTTGAAGACCGTGAAAAACTGAATTAGTATACGTTAGAAGTTATATATATGTTTTTTACTATCAGGAAAACCCAAACTAACTTTAACTACAACCTCTTAATCCCTTCAGTACTGGGACACATTTTTACCTTGAGATTTGTGTACGACTAGATAATTTTATTGACATTAGGAAGGGTCTATGAAGGTCAGAAGATTAATGGCCACAGTCTTCACTATTTTAATCCCCCACATAAATTTCTGAAGCTGAATAGTCACCAAATAGTGAGCAAAATGAATATGGAAGGGGTTAAATGATGAATACCATAGAATCTTCTTAAACTATAACTAGAATTACTTAAAGAAAACATCGTGAACATATTGGACAAGGGGAGTAAGTGTTACCAGAATGGCGAAAACTTCCTTGAAAACCACAGTAACTTCCACACTGGCCCAAATGTTTAAGAATGTTCCCAGTCTTCTTCAGAGAGAGAGAGAGAGAGAGAGAGAGAAATTCCTGTTGTCTGTTAGTGGAGATACGAGACCACAATAGGAAGGGGTGAATCTGAGCTTAGAGAGAGAGAGAGAGAGAGAGAGAGAGAGAGAGAGGAGGAGGAAAGCAGAGAGAGGAGGGAAGCAGAGAAAGAGGAGGGTAACAGAGAGAGAGAGAGAGAGAGAGAGAGAGAGAGAGAGAGAGAGAGGAAGAAGAGGATTAAGCAAAGGAATTACGAATTAGGATTGATTCAGTTTGAAAACCCATTTATCTCTCTCTCTCTCTCTCTCTCTCTCTCTCTCTCTCTCTCTCTCTCTCTCTCTCTCTCTCAGCAGCCCAGAGTTCACTCCACCCACGGTTAAAACCCTCCTCCTTTTCCTCCTCCTCCTCCTCCTCCTCCTCCTCCTCCTCCTCCTCCTAGCAGGTGGACCCAAGGGCATAAAGGAGGAGGAGGTAGGAGGAGGAGGAGGAGGAGGAGGAGGTAGGAGTGGGAGGAGGAGGAGGAGGGGGAGGAGGAGGAAGAGGAGGAGCATTTCTTTGTCCTTCCTTCCTAGTGTCCTATCAGTTGTAGGATCTCTAATTACTATTATTATTATTATTATTATTATTATTCTATTCTATCTCTCTCTCTCTCTCTCTCTCTCTCTCTCTCTCTCTCTCTCTCTCTCTCTCTCTCTCTCTCTCACACACACACACACACACACACACACACACACACACACACACACCATACCCATAACTTTGCTCTCATTACATGCCCCTCTCTCTCTCTCTCTCTCTCTCTCTCTCTCTCTCTCTCTCTCTCTCTCTCTCTCTCTCTCTCTCTCTCTATTAACGTCCATTCCTCATCTTTCCTCCATCTCTTCCTTTGTTGCCTTTCCCTTTCTCCCTCTCCTCTCTCTCTCTCCTCTCCCTCCCTCCCTCCCTCCCTCTCCTCTCCCTCCCCTCTCCCGTGTTTCCTTAAAAGGTTGTTATTATGTTTGTAAAAGAAAGGGAGGGAAAAAAATACTAATATGTGGTGTGCTCTCTCTCTCTCTCTCTCTCTCTCTCTCTCTCTCTCTCTCTCTCTCTCTCTCTCTCTCTCTCTCTCTCTAATGTATTCCTCTCACCTTTCTTCCTTTTTTCGCCTGTTCGTTCACTCTAAGATGGCAACACTGCGTCCAGACAGTGTTGCCAACTGTTGATCCTCTCCTTACTGTGTTGCGTGTGTGTGTGTGTGTGTGTGTTTTGTTAGTTTGTGTTCATTTTTGTGTTTGTGTGTTTTTTTGTTAGTGTTTGTGTTGCATAAGTTGTGTTGCGTGTGTTTATCAAGGTTTTGTTGTGAATTGATGTGTTTTTGTGTGTTTTGTCAGTGTTCTGTCATTAAATTGTGTTTATGTGTGTTTTTTATCGGTTTTTGGGCAAGTTTTAGTGTGTTTCGAGGTGTTTTAATAGTGTTTCTGTTAATTTGTGTTGCTATGTGTTTTTATCAGTGTTTGTGTTGTTAATTTGTGTTTGTGTGTGTTTTTTTATCGGTTTTGGGAAGTTTTAGTGTTTCTTTGTGTTTCGTAAGTGTTTTTTTTTTCATCTTCATAATTTGTGTTGTTTTGTGTTTCTGTGTGTTTCTTGTTCAGTTTTCCCATTTTTTTTTCCTTTTGTTTTTCCTTGTTTTGTGTTCGAGTGTTATTTTGTTTTAATTTATTTGTTTATTTATCTTGTTTTGTGTTGTTTGTGTTGTTTGTGGTGTTTTCCTGCCCCATGGAGTGTTTTGTAGTCCAAGATTGTGTTGTGTTGTGTTGCGTTATAGACCAATTTGTTACTACTACTACTACTACTACTACTACTACTATTGTTATCATCATCATCATCATCTTTCTTCATTTCTCGATTTTTTTTTTTCGTTTCATTGTCTCATTTCAATGAATAACGTCTCTCTCTCTCTCTCTCTCTCTCTCTCTCTCTCTCTCTCTCTCTCTCTCTCTCTCTCAGATGCAGTTCTAATATTTTCTTGCTACGTGGAGAGAGAGAGAGAGAGAGAGAGAGAGAGAGAGAGAGAGAGAGAGGAAACAAGAAACTGGAAGACAAAGAGAGTGAGAATATATAGAAAGGAAAACGAGAGAGAGAGAGAGAGAGAGAGAGAGAGAGAGAGAGAGTGGGTGGGTCATATTGGGATCAGTTTTGCTACTCCTGACCTCTGCAGTGTTGCCAAGTCTTGCGTTAATGCCACGTCACGAATCCTCCTCCTCTTCCTCCTCCTCCTCCTCCTCCTCCTCCTCCTCCTGCTGTTCCCACCTTGTCCGAACGCGTTTCTTCCTCTTTCCTTCTTTCTTTCCACGTATTTCATCCTCTTACTCTTCCTCTCCTCCTCCTCCTCCTCCTCCTCCTCCTCCTCCTCCTCCTCCTCCTCCTCCTCCTCCTCCTCCTCCACACACCTTGAAATATTCTGAACCATTGGTGTTTCTGCTTGTGTTGCTTCCCTCCTCCTCCTCCTCCTCCTCCTCCTCCTCCTCCTCCTCCTCCTCCTCTTCTTTATCCAAAGGAGGAAAATGGAGATAATTAAAGGAAAAATGGAGATAAATTTAGGAGGAACAGGAGGAGGAGGAGGAGGAGGAGGGGAAGTGGAGGAATGCGAAGGGGGAATGTCCGGGATCGACTTGAGGAGGAGGAGGAGGAGGAGGAGGAGGAGGAGGAGATGCCCTGGAGGAAGGGAGGTGGGTATTCGTTTGGGAGAGGTGGAGAAGACAAGTACTGCATGGTGGGAAGAGGAGGAGCAGGAGGAAGAAGAAGAAGAGGAGGAGGAGGAGGAGGAGGAGGAGAAGGAGGAGGAAGAGGTGGAATCTGGTGTAGGATTTGAGGTGGAGGAAGAAGAGGAGGAGGAAGAGGAGTAGGAGACTAGTGTGTTCTAAGAGATTAGGAAGAGGAGGAGGAGGAGGAGGAGGAGGAGGATTGCAAAGATGGCTGACACATTAACTCATTCACTGCCTCGTGACGCCATATTGGTCAGTGGAGGAGGAGGAGGAGGAGATGGAGAAGGAGGAGGAGGTGGAGTGGGAGGAGGAGGAGGAGGAGCAAGAGGAAGAGGAGGAGGTGCTGACAATCTTAGTGCCTGCCCAGCTTACTTGATCTCCTCTTCCTCCTCCTCCTCCTCCTCCTCCTCCTCCTCCTCCTCCTCATGACATTTTCTCTTGCTCTCTTATTCTTTCTTTTCCTATTTTACGCTCTCTCTCTCTCTCTCTCTCTCTCTCTCTCTCTCTCTCTCTCTCTCTCTCTCTCTCTCTCTCTCTCTCTGGTATCCCGGATATGTGTGTGTGTGTGTGTGTGTGTGTGTGTGTGTGTGTGTGTGTGTGTGTGTGTGTGTGTGTGTGTGTGTGTGTGTGTGTGTGTGTTTAAATGTCTTTTCTTAAGCCT
>NC_059282.1:9983555-9988555 GCF_017591435.1 Portunus trituberculatus
CAAGGAAGAAGAAGAAGAAGAAGGAGTTGGATAAGGACACATGGAGATTAAGAGGAGGAGGAGGAGGAGGAGGAGGAGGAGGTTGGAGATGACCTTACCTACCTAACCTTGACCATCTGTGTGTGTGTGTGTGTGTGTGTGTTTACTTGTTTGTCTTGCTTTTAGAGTGACTAATGGTTTCTCTCCTCCTCCTCCTCCTCCTCCTCCTCCTCCTCCTCCTCCTCCTCCTCCTCCTCCTCCTTCTCCTTTTGTACTTAAGTCGGTATCACACTTAATACAATTACTGCTATTGAGTGTAAGGAGGAGGAGGAGGAGGAGGAGGAGGAGGAGGAGGAGGAGGGTAGTAGTTGTAAAGAGTAATAACCTCTATTCTCTTCCTCCTTTTCCTCCTCCTCCTCCTCCTCCTCCTCTCCTCCTCCTCCTCCTCCTCCTCCTCCTCCTCCCCCTCCTCCTTTCGCTACAGTGTTCTCTTTCTCTTTCTTTTCTTTCTTTCTTTCTTTTTTTATCTTTCTCTTTCCCTTCCAATTGTGTTTCTTTCTGTTTCCATCCTCCTCCTCCTCCTCCTCCTCCTCCTCCTCCTCCTCCTCCTCCTCCTCCTCCTCCTCCTCCTCTTTTCCTTCGTCTTGTCTTCTCTTCTTTCCTTCAAGGCCTTTTATCTCCCACTCTATTCCTCCTCCTCCTCCTCCTCCTCCTCCTCCTCCTCCTCCTCCTCCTCCTCATCCTCCTCACTTCACGTCTTTACCTCCTTTGGTTTCCACTGTGGTGAGCTGTCAAAACTCATCTCCTCTCCTCCTCCTCCTCCTCCTCCTCCTCCTCCTCCTCCTCCTCCTCCTCCTCCTCCTCCTTCTCCTCCTGTTGCTCTTCCTCCTTGACCTTTCCTCCGTAGTGCGTGTCTTCCATCTTCCTTCCATCTCCCTCTAGCTTAGTAGGAGGAGGAGGAGGAGGAAGAGTAGGTGGAGGAGGAGGAGGAGAGGAGGAGGAGGAGAGGACGAGGAGGAGGAGAAGGGAGGCGGTTTTGTATTGATGTCTGCAATGGGTTGTGTAGGCTTATCTCTCTCTCTCTCTCTCTCTCTCTCTCTCTCTCTCTCTCTCTCTCTCTCTCTCTCTCTCTCTCTCTCTCTCTCTCTCTCTCCCATTTTACTCTTTTGTCTCATATTTTCTTTCTCTCTCTCTCTCTCTCTCTCTCTCTCTCTCTCTCTCTCTCTCTCTCTCTCTCTCTCTCTCTCTCTCTCATTTACCTGATTGGCCCTCTCTATGGGTTTAATTAGCTTATGTACAGGTGAGGGAGAGAGAGGAGAGAGAGAGAGAGAGAGAGAGAGAGAGAGGAGGAGGGAGAGAGAGGGAGAGGGAGAGAGGGTCGCGTGAATAACATTATGTATTAGGTGTTATTATGTTTACTATGTGTGTGTGTGTGTGTGTGTGTGTGTGTGTGTGTGTGTGTGTGTGTGTGTGTGTGTGTGTGTGTGATGTTTTGTGCTATTATTATCTACCTCCTCCTCCACCTCCTCCTCCTCCTCCTCCTCCTCCTCCTCCTCCTCCTCCTCCTCCTCCTCCTCCTCCTCCTCCTCCTCCTCCTCCTCTTCCTCTTGAAAAATACGATAAATTTGTTTGTTTTCTTTCGTTCCTTTGTGTGTGTATATATATATGTGTGTGTGTGTGTGTGTGTGTGTGTGTGTGTGTGTGTGTGTGTGTGTGTGTGAGTGTTTGTTTATCTTCTCCTCAGATTGCGAGTGTGAGTTTGTTTTGAATTGTTTGCTTAATTAATGTGGGAAGAACAGTGCTAACAACAACAACAACAACAACAACAACAATAATAATAGTAATAGTAGTAGTAATAGTAGTAGTGTATCTTTCCCTTCAGGTGTGTAATGGTGGTGGTGGTGCAGGTTTGTTAGTTAGTTTTATTTTATTTTATTTTCTTTATTTATTTCTAGTTGGGTTACATTTGGTTAAGTTAGGAGAGGTTAGAGTAAGGTTGGTTAGGACACGTTAAGTTTGGTTAAGTTTAAGACAGGTTTTCCGAGGTTAGGTTAGGTTAGGTTAGGTTTAGAAAAAGGTTAGGTGAGGTTAGGACGGCTTACCTTGTGTTAAGACAGGTCAGGTTTGATAATGTTAGGTTTGGTTAGGTTAGGTTAGGTTTGGTTTGGTTTGGTTTGGACAGGTTAGGTTAAGACAGTTTAGAACACGTTTTAAGACAATAGAGCACGTTTTAAGACAGTTTAGAGCACGTTTTGGAATAATAGAGCACGTTTTAAGACAATATAGCACGTTTTGGGACAGTTTAGAGCACGTTTTAAGACAGGTTTGGAGCACATTTACATTAAGACAGGTCAGGTTGAGTCAAGACAGTTAAGAGAGATTTTAAGATAAGTTATGGCTCGTTTTAAGACAGTTTAGAACACATTTACATTAGGACAGATTGGGTTGAGTTAAGACAGTTAAGAGAGATTTTAAGACAGATTAGACACGTTTTGAGACAGTTTTGGAGCACATTTAGGTTAGGACAGGCTGGAGCACGTTTAAAACAGGTCAGGTCAGGTCATGTTACGTGAAGTGAGGTCAGGTTAGGTTAGGTCAGGTGATGTTAAGTGAGGTTAGGTCAAGTGAGGTCAGGTCAGGTCAGGTCATGTGAGGTCAGGTGAGGTCATGTAAGGTTAGGTGAGGTGTCAAGTGAGGTCAGGTGAGGTGAGGTCAAGTGAGGTCAGGTCAGGTGTCAAGTAAGGTTAGGTTAAGTGAGGTGAGGTCAGGTGAGGTCAAGTGAGGTCAGGTAAGGTGAGGTTAGGTCAGGTCAGGTGTCAAGTGAGGTGAGGTCAGATAAGGTCAGGTCAGGTCATGTGAGGTTATGTCAGGAGAGGTCAAGTGAGGTTAGGTCAGGTGAGGTCAAGTGAGGTTAGGTCAGGTAAGGTCAAGTGAGGTCATGTGAGGTTAGGTCAGGAGAGGTGAGGTTAGGGATGGTGTGGGTTTAATTGTGAGGCGCGTTGTGAGAGTAGTTAATGTTGTGTGTTGACAGACAGAACACTTGTGATGGGCTGCCATGAGCAATGGGATGTGTGGAGTGACAAATGTTATCACTTTCTTCCTTCATTCTATTATTGTAAGCTGTCTGTCTGTCTGTCTGTCTGTCTGTATGTCTGTCTCTCTGTATGTATGTCTGTCTGTCTGTTTATCTGTTTGTCTGTTTATCTGTTTCTCTGTCTATCTGTTTCTCTGTCTATCTGTTTCTCTGTCTATCTGTTTCTCTCTCTCTCTCTCTCTCTCTCTCTCTCTCTCTCTCTCTCTCTCTCTCTCTCTCTCTCTCTCTCTCTCTCTCTCTCTCTCTCTCTCTCTCCCAGTACAATAGCTCTTAACAAATTACATCTTTTGAAGTCAATCACAATATTCAGATTTTAAAATGGCACTTTGAGTTTATTAGCATTTTGTGACTAATTGCCATAAAATAACACACACACACACACACACACACACACACACACACACACACACACACACACACACACACACACACACACACACACACACACAAATATTAATGTGCCTCGTATTAATAGCATTTCAAAGTCGTGTTTATTAATATCGCCTTTATTTCTGGTGTTTCCAAAGGTTATTATTGCAAGGCTAGGGATTTAATCTGCCCTTTGTGACGCACGCACGCACGCACGCACGTTTTTGACAGAAAGCAACGAGTTGTTATAAATGGAAAAGAATCAGAGTGGCACAATGTGAAAAGTGGTGTTCCTCAAGGCTCTGTATTAGGACCAGTTCTTTTCATTGTTTATATTAATGATATTGATGAAGGAATCACTTGTAAAATAAGCAAATTCGCGGACGACACCAAAATAATGAGCAAAGTTACATCAACGTCACAATGGCAAGAACTACAGTGTGACTTAAATAAACTGACACGCTGGGCAGAAAAATGGCAAATGAAATTCAATATAGAAAAGTGTAAAGTCTTACACATTGGAAGTAACAATGTACAAGCAAAATACGTAATGAGTAATGTACCTCTGGAAAGTGCTGAGAATGAAAAAGATCTTGGTGTTGTGGTGTCTAAAGATCTCAAGCCGAGCAAACACTGCACAGAAGCAGTAAAGAATGCAAATAAATTAGTTGGGTTCATTGGAAGAACCTTTGAATTTAAATCAGAAAAAGTTATCCTTACTTTATATAACTCATTGGTGCGTCCTCAGCTTGAATACTGTGTGCAGTTCTGGTCACCATATTACAGAAAAGACATTGAAAAACTGGAAAGGATCCAGCGTAGAGTGACCAAGATGATTCCGAGATTGAGAAACAAGCCGTATGAGGAACGACTGGAAGCATTAAATTTATTCAGCTTAACAAAGCGCAGGATAAGAGGAGACCTAATCGAAGTTTTCAAAATTTTTCAGGGATACAACAACCTTGATGTCAATAAATATTTTACTATTGATCATTCCACCATAACAAGGAATAATGGATTTAAAATTACACCAAAACGCTTTAAAACCCACGAGGCAAAGCACTTTTTCTTTAATAGAATAGTTAACATTTGGAATAAGCTTCCTTCAGAAATAGTAAACAGTACTTCCATTGCATCATTCAAAAACAAAATTGATAAATATTTAAAGAATAACCCCAACAAGCTCTCTTCTTGTCTGAATAATTAAACATGATACTATATTAACTTTCTTATAGATAGATATGTAGAGTTCACCGTAGGGTGAATAATAGAATCTCCTTTCATCCTTTCCTGTGAAAATTCCATGTCAGTTTTTTCCATACTGCATGGTACTTTTCCAAGCTATTTTCCATGCCAGCGAAAGCTGGAGGGAGTGGTGGGTGGGGAGGAGCCTTCTCCTGTACTGTCCTGTCTCTCTTATCTGTAGCCAGTTAGAAGTAGTTACCAAACAGCCTCGAAAGGACCAACAGGTCTGTTGCTGTTTGGCTTTCCTTTGTATTCCTTTGTATTCCTCCTCCTCCAATAATTATATAAATGTTGTTCTACTTATATATTTATT
>NC_059282.1:10001055-10003555 GCF_017591435.1 Portunus trituberculatus
CTCCTCCTTCTATAAAGTGACTCTTTGTAGGAATGTCTGTGTGTGTGTGTGTGTGTGTGTGTGTGTGTGTGTGTGTGTGTGTGTGTGTGTGTGTGTACGCGCGCACGCACACACACAACAAAGCCCTTTAATAATTGAAGTCTGTGAGGGGTGACTGGCTTGTTTGGTGGAGGAGGAGGAGGAGGAGGAGGAGGAGGAGGAGGAGAAGACGGAGGAAGAAGAAGAAGAAGTTTGTTGATTTGTAGGTAAGGGAGATCGTTATTATTATTGTTATTGCTCCTCCTCCTCCTCCTCCTCCTCCTCCTCCTCCTCCTCCTCCTCCTCCCTCTTCCTCTTCTTTTTCTACGTCTTTGTTCACCTCCATTCCTCTTTCTCTTCGTCTTCAATATTCCACCTCTTCTGTGTACATTCCTCCTCCTTCCTCCTCCCCCTCCTCTTCCTCCTCTTCGTCCTCCTCCTCCACCTCTTCTTCCTTCTTCTGCTCTTCCTCTTCTTCTTTTTCCTCTGGTACAAAGAAAAAATGTGTTGACGGGATCAGCTTAGGAAGAGGAAGAGGAAGAGGAGGAGGAGGAGGAGGAGGAGGAGGAGGATCTTAACACCTGTAGCTCCCAAGTGTCAGAGAGAGAGAGAGAGAGAGAGAGAGAGAGAGAGAGAGAGAGAGAGAGTGACCCTAGGGATTTAAACATGTCTGGTACGGGATTAACCTCTCTCTCTCTCTCTCTCTCTCTCTCTCTCTCTCTCTTTCTCTTTTTTTTAAACTTTCCTCGTCTTTTTTTTCCTTGTCAGTCATTTTTGAGGAGGAGAAGGAGGAGGAGGAGGAGGAAGAAGAAGAAGAAGAAGAAGAAGAAGAAGAAGAAGAAGAAGAAGAAGGAGGAGGAGGAGTAAGAAGAATAGAGGAAGAAGGAGAAGAGGATGAAGAAGAAGAGGAGGAGGAGGAGAAGGAGGAGGAGGAGGAGGAGGAGGAGGAGGAGGAGGAGTTTGGAAAGTGCAGAGGGAGGAGGAAAAAAAGTTAGCAATTTTTTTCCTTCTCTTTCTTTCTTGTATTTTTTTTGTAAATATTTTCCTCCATTGTCAGGAAAAGTTTTGTGGTTTTCCTAATCTTTTCCTTCCTTCCTTCCTTCCTTCCTTCCTTCCTTCCTTCAGTTTTTTCCTTCATTTTTTTCCTTCCTTTCTTCCTTCCTTCTCTTCCTTCCTTCTCTTCCTTCTCTTCCTTCTTTCCCTTCTTCCTTCCTTCCTTCCTTCCTTCCTTCTTCTTCCTTCCTTCCTTCCTTCCTTCCTTCTTCCTTCCTTCCTTTCTTCTCTTCTTCCTTCCTTCTTTCCTTCCTTCCATCTTTTCCTTTTCCCTTTTCTTCCTTGATTCGTTTTTCCTCCTATTTTTCTTCCTTCCTTTTTTCCTTTCTTCTTTTCTTTCTTTCTTTATTTTTATGTTTTCCTTCTTTCTTTCTTTCTTTCTTTCTTTGAGAGAGAGAGAGAGAGAGAGAGAGAGAGAGAGAGAGAATTGTTATTATTGTTACTGTTATTATCATTTTTATTATTATTTTCTATTTCTTCTTTTCTTCATTTTTATTGTTCTTTGTCCTCTTCTTCTTCTTCTTCTTCTTCTTCTTCTTCTTCTTCTTCTTCTTCTTCTTCTTCTTCTTCTTCTTTTTTTTTTTTTGTATTGATTTCTTTTTTCTTTTTTTTTCTTTTTCCTCACAATTTTCCCCTTTTTTTCCTGTCTTTATTCCCATTTTCTTTATTTCCCTTCTCTCTCTCTCTCCATATTTTCCCTCTCTCTATTTCTTCCCCTCTCTCTATTTCCCCTGTCTCTATTTCCCCTTCTCTCTATTTTTCCCCTCTTTATTTTTCCTCTCTTTATTTTCCTCCTCTATTTTCCCCTCTCTCTTTTTTCCCTCTGTTTATCCTCCCTTTTATCTCTATTTCCCCTCTCTTTATTCCCCTCTCTTTTTCCCCTCTGTTTCCCCCCTCTCTCTCTCTCTCTCTCTCTCTCTCTCTCTTCCTCTCCTCTTTATTCTTCATTTTCTCTTTTTTTTCTCGTTTTTTCATTTTTTCCTCCAAATTTTCTTACTTTTCCTTGTTTTTTCCTCAATTTTACTCCTTTCTTCTCCTTTTTCCTCCCTTTCTTTTTTTCCTTATTTTTCCTCTTTTTCCTCCAATTTTCTTTCTCGTCCTTCTTTTTCCTTCTTTTCTTCAAAATTTCCTGTTTTCCTCTTTTTTCCTCCTTTTTCCTCCTTTTCTTCCATTTTCTTACAATTTCCATTATTATTTTCCTCTTTATTGAATTTCTTTGTTGTAAGGAGAAGGAGGAGGAGGAGGAGGAGGAGGAGGAGGAGATAAAGAAGAGTAGAGAGGAAGGGAGGGAGGACAGTGAGAGAGGGAGAGATAGGAGGGTCGCAGAACACCAAAGAATGTTCTCTCTCTCTCTCTCTCTCTCTCTCTCTCTCTCTCTCTCTCTCTCTCTCTCTCTCTCTCTCTCTCGGTTGCTCGTTATCGTCTATAG
>NC_059282.1:10021055-10023555 GCF_017591435.1 Portunus trituberculatus
CTAGAGGCAGAGTGACAAGATTTCTGCCTTATTTACTAAAGAAATAATTTTTTAAAAGGCGCTAGTTTAATTATTAAGGATTTTTAAGATGTTTTTACGGTTCTAGAGGCAGAGTGACAAGATTTCTGCATTATTTACTAGAGAAATAATTTTTTAAAAGGCTCTAGTTTAATTATTAGGGGTTTTTAAGATGTTTTTACGGTTCTAGAGGCAGAGTGACAAAATTTCTACATTGTTAACTGGAGAAACACTCTTGAAAACCTCGCTAGTCATCCCTGTGGCCTTGCAAAACAGTCGTGGTGAGAGAGCAAAGCGTTTCTGAATACTGGCCTTAAATTAATCAGCTGACTGGGAGGGAAAAAATATTGACACCCTGACGGCAACACAGTGACGGGTTGCCGATACGTAAATATGAGAGCGAGTTTCTGCCTCCCGCTGTTGTTGTTTTTATTTTTCTATTTTTCTTCTTGTTCTTTTTTTTTATCGTGTTTTATTTTTAGTTCAGAGTTTGTAGCTTTATTTTGGTGTGTGTGTGTGTGTGTGTGTGTGTGTGTGTGTGTGTGTGTGTGTGTGTGTGTGTGTGTGTGTGTGTGTGTGTGTGTGTGTGTGTGTGTGTGTGTGTGTGTGTGTGTCTCTCTCTCTCTCTCTCTCTTTCTTAATGGTCTCTCTCTCTCTCTCTCTCTTAATAATTCTCTCCATTCATTATTTTGCATCCCCATCCTCCTCCTCCTCCTCCTCCTCCTCCTCCTCCTCCTCCTCCTCCTCCTCCTCCTCCTCCTCCTCCTCCTCTCTCTTATCTCCACCCAACAGGTCTGTTGCACCACCACCACCACCACCACCACCACCACCACCACCACCACCACCAATCACCAAATTTATTTATATATATTCATTCATTCTCTTTCTCTCTCTCTCTCTCTCTCTCTCTCTCTGATGGTGATTTAGTGTGATGGTGAATATTTCTAGTCACTATTCCTTCATTTTTCACTATTTTCCCACGCCTCACTAATTTGCATAAAAGCTTCTTGTTTGTGAATTTTTGTTGTAATCTATTTTTCATGTTTTTTTTATTTCAATTTATTTATTTTTAATTTTTCGCGGGTTTAGTTGGTGTTTTGATGTTTTGGTGTGCTTTGGATGTGTTTTGGTGTGTTTTATTGGTGTTTTGATGTGTTTTGGTGTGTTTGATGTGTTTTGGTGTGTTTTATTAGTGTTTTGGTGTGTTTTAGTGTGTTTTGATGTGTTTTGGTGTGTTTTAGTGTGTAATGGTGTGTTTTATTGGTGTTTTGGTGTGTTTTGTTGGTGTTTTGATGTGTTTTGGTGTGTTTTGTTGGTGTTTTGATGTGTTTTGGTGTGTTTTAGTGTGTTTTGGTGTGTTTTGATGTATTTTGGTGTGTCTTGGTTAGTTTTGGTGTGTTTTAGTGTGTTTTGATGTGTTTTGGTGTGTTTTGGTGTGTTTTAGTGTGGTGTGTTTTGATGTATTTTGGTGTGTCTTGGTTAGTTTTGGTGTGTTTTAGTGTGTTTTGATGTGTTTTGGTGTGTTTTAGTGTGTAATGGTGTGTTTATTGCTGTTTGGTGTGTTTTGTTGGTGTTTTGATGTGTTTTGGTGTGTTTTGTTGGTGTTTTGATGTGTTTGGTGTGTTTTAGTGTGTTTTGGTGTGTTTTGATGTATTTTGGTGTGTCTTGGTTAGTTTGGTGTGTTTAGTGTGTTTTGATGTGTTTTGGTGTGTTTTAGTGTGTAATGGTGTGTTTTATTGGTGTTTGGTGTGTTTTGTTGGTGTTTTGATGTGTTTTGGTGTGTTTTGGTGTGTTTTAGTGTGTTTTGGTGTGTTTTGATGTATTTTGGTGTGTTTTATTGGTGTTTTGATGTGTTTTGGTGTGCTTTGGTGTGTTTTATTGGTGTTTTGTGTGATTTATTGGTGTTTTAGTGTGTTTTGATGTGTTTTGGTGTGTCTTGGTGTGTTTTGGTGTTTTGGTGTGTTTTCGTGAAATGTCTAATTATTTTCTTTTTTCTTTCTTTATCTCTCTTTCTGTCTTTCTTTATGTTTATCACTTCCTTTCTCTCTCTCTTTCTGTCTCTCTTTCTCTCTTTTTATCTATCTCTTTCTTTTCTTTCGTATCTCTGTCTCTCCTTTCTCTCTCTCTCTCTCTCTCTCTCTCTCTCTCTCTCTCTCTCTCTCTCTCTCTCTCTCTCTCTCTCTCTCTCTTTGTGTCTTTGTTTCTTCATTTACCATTTAAACTTCCGATATTTCAGTAAAGAGAGAGAGAGAAAGAAGAAAGAGAGAAGAGAAGAGTTCATTTCAGGCGATTCAATTCCAGAACTATTCCATTTGGTCATTTATTGATGGTTTTCCTTGAATCCAGCCTGTTTAGTTTGCTCTCTCTCTCTCTCTCTCTCTCTCTCTCTCTCTCTCTCTCTCTCTCTCTCTCTCTCTCCTCTCTCTCTCTCTCTCTCTCTCTCTCTCTTATGCCGCTTTTCTCACTTTTATTCATTCTTTTC
>NC_059282.1:10063555-10088555 GCF_017591435.1 Portunus trituberculatus
AACAGGTGACAGCAAGGGGTACGGCTTCATAGAGTACGCCAGCAAGGAATTAGCATTGCAGGCCAAGGCATTACTAGACGGGCGAGAGGTGAGAGACTGTGTGCTGGTGTGTGACTGGCTGGACCCTTCGCACGTCACCTTCGCCTCACTGCACTCCACCTGTCTCTACGTGGACCGACTGCCGAGGAACTACAGAGACATGGGCGAGTTTAGAAGGATTTTTAGCAAGGTGACCAATCCGCCTTATTGCCAGGTGAGTTACTGTGTGTGTGTGTGTGTGTGTGTGTGTGTGTGTGTGTGTGTGTGTGTGTTGGGGTTTTGGGTGGTGGTGGTGGTGGGTTTAGGTTGAAGTAGTAATAGGTGGTGGTGGTAGTTGTTTAGTTGAAGTAGTAATAGTGGTAGTTGTAGTAGTTGTAGTTGTTCTAGTTGAAGTTGTAGTAGTTGTAGTAACAGGAGTAGTAATAGTAGTAGTAGTAGTAGTAGTAGTAGTAGTAGTAGTAGTAGTAGTAGTAATTATTATTATTGTTATTTTTATTATTCTTCGGCTATGTAATTTTAGGTTAGTGTAGTTTACATGAAAGGGAGGTTAATTTAGGTTCCGTTAGGTAAAGGTTAGGTTAGGTTAGGTAAGGTAAGGTTAAGGTTAGGTAAGGTAAGGTTAGGTTAGGTAAGGTTAGGTAAGGTTAGGTAAAGGTTAGATTACTTTACAACACCTCTTTCATTATTGCCCCTTCAGTTGAGTCACGCTAGTAGTTACGTTAGGTACTGTTAATGCCCTCCCCCCACTTGTACCACCTGACCCCCACCACTACCTGTACCACCTGTAACCTTCCCTCCTCTCCTCCTCCCGCCGCCTCCCACCTGCCGCGCCTCACCTCAGTGCTGTGGACATACCAAGGTTGCTCACCTTTTGTCCTTCAGTGGCCTGTTTTCAAGGTTACGCTACTCTCTCTCTCTCTCTCTCTCTCTCTCTCTCTCTCTCTCTCTCTCTCTCTCTCTCTCCATCTATCTCTTCATCGTTTTTCGTTACTTATTAGTTAGTAGTGGTGGTAGTAGTAGTAGTAGTAGTAGTAGTAGTAGTAGTAGTAGTAGTAGTAGTAGCAGCAGTAGTAGTAGAAATAGTAATAATAGTAGTGGTAATAGTAGTATTGTTATGATCGAGTATGTTTAGTAGTAGTGGTAGTAGTAGTAGTAGTAGTAGTAGTAGAAATATAAGTAGAAGTAGAAGTAGAAGCAGTAGTAGAAGCAGTAGTAGTAGTAGTAGTAGTAGTAGTAGTAGTAGTAGTAGTAGTCGTCGTCGTCGTCTTAGGTGGTATCGTTACATGATGGGCCTCCTCCCTCCTCTAATCGGATAAGGAAAGGCAGCGGGAAGCCACACTGCTGAGGCGCCAGATTTTAGTTGAAAAATTTACGAGGGTGAATTTATAAAATGAAACAAACAGCTGAAGATGCATCATAGCACCAATGCTGACTTCTTGGTGACTGGCAAGCTGAATCCACATCACCAAGCAATACGTTCCCAAAATGAGCAAGTAAATGTTTAAAAGTATCAATATTACCACACGAAACAAGGCCTGAAGGATTATTCCACAAATTGACATATGGAGGAAAATCTCCGTGTAACCTGAAATCAGTGACCTGGTATGGTGTGTCTTGAAGTGATGGCCTCTTGCTCTGTCCATAAATAAGCAAGGAAAAGTTTATCACGGGTAATTGGAGACATGCTATAGGAAATGTTGCAGTATTTAATGATATCCTGCCAGAGCAACCTATCCTTTACTGAGCACAAGTTTAGAGCCGCCGTGGTACAGTGGAACCATGCGTGCTTTGGGGTCTGAGGGGTCTCCAAGCGCACGGGTTCGAATCTTGCCCACGGTCCGAGTGTAGGTTGGGCTTCCTCACTCGGGGCAACAGTTTCCTAGCGGGTGGGCTTTGAGATAGGAGGTACCACAAGAAGTGTCCCCTTTAGCCCATAAATTGCCGTGAAAACCCCACATGGTATTAAGAAAAAACAACAATTGGTGATAATTTAAACCCTCCATTCGATTGATCACTGGCGCAACTCTGCCACTGAAATATATGTTTAGAAGACTCACCCTGGCAGGAAACACACAATTTGAGATCACCAGCCAAGATCTTAATGCGGGATTCAATGTTACGGCTGATGAAATTTATATACATTAGAAAAAAAAAAACATGGGGACCCAACACGGAACCCTGGGGAACTCCACTAACTACTCTCTTGGGTGAACTTCATGTGTGTGACTGTGATACGATTATATTCATTACTCAATCATCAAGAAAGTCCTTTATAAATAATCTATCTATCTATCTATCTATCCATTCCCGTGAGACCCAGACTGTGAAGCTTGTCTGCCATCATTCAGTAGTTATCCACATCAGAAGCTTTGGAATGATTAAAAAAGAATAAGATCTATTAGTGTACCATTTTGTAAAGCCAGTGTTGTCTATAGGTCAGCAGCAGTAGCAATAGTAATAGTAGTAGTAGTAGTAATAGTAGTAGTAGTAGTAGTAGTAGTAGTGGTGGTGGTAGGTAGTAGTAGTAGTAGTAGTAGTAGTAGTAGTAGTAGTAGTAGTAGTAGTAGTAGTAGTAGCAGTAGTAGTAGTAGTAGTAGTAGTAGTAGTAGTAGTAGCAGCAGCAGCAGCATCAGGGGTTTCCATCATTATCATCATTATTTTCCTTCTTCAATTATTACTTCACCTAGAGCCTTTCAAGGGAGTGTTTCTCCAGTTAAGAATGCAGAAATCTTGTCGCTCTGCCTCTAGAACCACAAAAACAACCTTAAAAATCCTTATCACTTCAAGTACAGGCTTTTAAAAGTGTTTTCTAGTTAATTATGCAGAAATCATGTCATTCCGCTTCTAGAACTACAAAAACACCCTTTAAAACCCTTATTACTTCAACTACAGCCTGTTAAAAGAGTATACCTCCAGTTAATAATGCATAAATCATGTCACTCTGCCTCTAGAACCATAAAAACACCTTTAAAAAACCTCGTATAAATTTAGATAAAGCGGTGAAACAGGTGAAGAGCAGAAGAGTTTGAGAATACAAGCATAATCATATTAATACTGGGACGCATTTCCACCACGAATATTGGGCACGATTAGACCATTTTATTGACATCAGGAAGGGTCTATGGAGGTCAGAAGATTAATGGTCCACAGTCTTCACTATTTTATCTTCCACCCCACATGAGTTTCTGAAGCTGTTTAGTCACCAAATACAAACCAGAAAGACTATGTAAATCTGAGTTTTGTGTACGATTAGACCATTTTATTGACATTAGGAAGGCTCTTTGGAGATCAGAAGATTAATAGCCAGAGTCTTCACTATTTCAATCCCCCACAGGAGTTTCTGAAGCTGTATAAAATCACCAAATAGTCACCAGAATGAATATGAAAAACGTGCCATGGTAGTTTGAAGGCATTAACACGGTCACCTCCTTTCAGATTGCTATGAAGAACGGCGCCCTGCAAGATTGGGGCCTTGTGGAGTTCCTGGAGGCGGAGGACGCAGAGGAGACGGTCTACTGCCTCAATAACTACAAGATCCGCGGCCACAGCATCAGGGTCCAGTACTGTGTGCCCGGCGTGAGGGCTATCAATATTTACATGAAGATTCTCAATGATCCAGTAAGAGGTCTTGTTGTTGTTGTTGTGGTGGTGGTGGTGGTGGTTATTAGTAGTAGTAGTAGTAGTAGTAGTAGTAGGAGAAGAAGGAGGAGGAGGAGGAGGAGGAGTAATTGTAGTAGTTGTGGTAATAGTAATAGTAGTAGTAGTAGTTTTTTGTTGTTGTTGTTGTAATAGTAGAGGTGGTAGTAGTGGTTGTTGTAGTAGATGTAATAGTAGTAGTAGTAGTAGGAGGAGGAGGAGGAGTAGTGGTATTAGTAGTAGTAGTAGTAATTGTTGTTGTTGTTGTTGTTGTTGTAGTAGTTGCTATTGTTATTTTTGTTGTTGCTGTAGTAGTAGTGGTTGTAGTAGATGTAATAGTAGTAGTAGTAGTAGTAGTTTATTTTCTTTCTTTCATTTCTGTATAAGTAAGAAAGGGAAAATTTTGCTCAAGGGAAACGAAAACGATGAAATGAAAATACCCCTTCAACTTATATGCCAGTCCCCGAGCAGAACATTTATTTATTTATTTGTTTATTTATTCATTATCATTTACCAGTCATTTTACCGCGTCTATCTTCATGAAATCAACCTCCTTCTATATTTACCTTATCTCTCTTCATTAAACGGCCTATGTAACCCAAATTTGCATTCTACCATTACCTTTCCCTATTTCTATCTTCTATCAGTCATTTTACCGTGTCTATCTTGGTCTAATGTGGTGTGGAAGCTAATTTAAGTCTGTCTCTTCGTCTTAGGGTGGAAAGAAGCGGAGTGCATTGTTACCAGAACCGCCAGCCAACAAAGTCTTCTCACAGCTCCAGAATTTGACGAAACACAACCCCGCGTGTGAGTCTTGTGTTGGTCTCTCTCTCTCTCTCTCTCTCTCTCTCTCGTTTTGTGTCTTTTTTTTTTAGATTTTCTAGTTTTCTTTCTATAATCCAGTGTGTCTGCTGATTCATTCTCTCTCTCTCTCTCTCTCTCTCTCTCTCTCTCTCTCTCTCTCTCTCTCATTTCACTTACTTCTAATTCTCTTTCTCCTTTTAACCTCTCACTCACTTACTCATTCCTTCTTCCCCCTCTCTCTTCTCTTTCCCTCTTCTAATTTTTCCCATCTTTCCTGCCTTTCCTCCTTCATTCTCTGCAGTTTATGAGTTTCGTGAAGGAGGAAACTTAGCAAGAAGTGGATGTTATTTTCTCTCTCTCTCTCTCTCTCTCTCTCTCTCTCTCTCTCTCTCATAGTTTTGACGTGTTTTGTGAGCTTTTATTGTTTCCTCGACCCCTTCAGTAGCAGGATGCAGTTTTATATTCATTCTGGTTGCTATTTGGTCATTTTATACAGCTTCAGAAACTTATGTTGGGGATTAGAATAGTGTAGACTCTGGTAAACTGTCTTAAAATGCTCTAAAAATTTGTCAAACTGTCTCGATGGCTATGAAATATGCTAAACTGTCTTAAAATATCCTAATAACATGCCAAACTGTCTTAAAATGCACTTAAAATATGTCAAACTGTCTTAAAATGCCCTAAAAATGTCAAGCTCTTAAAATGCTCAAAAAATATGTCAAACCTGTCTTAAAATACCCCAAAAACATGCCAAAACTGTCTTAAAATGCCCTAAACACTTGCCAAACTCTTAAAATGCTGTAAAAATATGTCAAACTGTTTTAAAATACTTTAAAACATGTCAATTTGTCATAAAATGCTCTAAAAAGCAGTTTTTGAATGCTCTAAAAATATGCCAAACTGTCTTAAAATTATATTAGCTTAGAAAATAGTAAATCACATGTTATTACCTTGAAAGACACAAGATCACTGTTGTTATTCATTCCTTCAATACTGGGACACATTTTAACCTTGAGATTTGTGTACAATTAGACCATTTTATTAACATTAGGAAGGGTCTATAAAGGTCAGAAGATTAATGGCTACAGTCTTCACCATTTGAACCTCCACATGAGTTTCTGAAGCTGTATGAAATCACCAAATAGTCACCAGAATGAATATGGAAACGTGTCATTCTACTGAAGGGTTTAAGGCAGAAAGATACAAAATTGATTCTTACAACCACACTAAACAGAATTAAGGCAACAAACATTGCAAATACTCCCAGCTTAGAAAACACAAAATTACTGTTATGAGCATGAGACACAAAATTAGCTACCATTAGGGCAGAAAGATACAAAATTACTGTTACTGTTAGGGTAGAAGACACAAAATTAATTCTTTGCTACCACAGGAACACACTTCAGACACTGCCAACACTGCCACCTTAGAAAACACAAGATTACTGTTGTTATTAGGGCAGGGGACACAAAAAATACTGTTATTATTTGTGCAGAAGATACAAAATTAATTCTTTGCTACCACAGGACACACTTCAGACACTGCCAACACTGCCACCTTAGAAAACACAAGATTACTGTTGTTATTAGGGCAGGGGACACAAAAAAATACTGTTATTATTTGTGCAGAAGATACAAAAGTAATTCTAGCTACCACAGGACACACTTTAGACACTGCCAACACTGCCACCTTAGAGAACACAAGATTACTGTTGTTATTAGCTTCAGAGACACAAAAGTTACTGTTATTATTTGGGCAGAAGACACAAAATTAATTCTTGCTACCACAGGACACACAACTCAGACACAGCAACACTCACAGCTTACCAGACACAAAATTACTGTTGTTATGAGATGAGAAGGTACAAAATTTATTATTACACCCACAGGAAACAGAATTAAGGAAACATTGCAAACTCTGCCAGCTTAGAAAACACAAAATTACTGTCATTATCAGGGTAGAAGATACAAACTTTACTGTTGTTATCAGAGCAGAAGGTACAGAATTAATTATCACAGTCACAGGAAACAGAATTAAGGAAACATTACTAACACTCCCAGCTTAGAAAACACAAAATTACTATTGTTATTAGAGCAGACAGGTACAAAATTGATTCTTACAGCCACGGTAAACAGAATTCAGACAACATCACTAACACTGCCAGTTTAGAGAACACAAAATTACTGTTGTTATTTGAGTAGAAGATGCAAAATTACTATTGTTATTAGAGCAGAAAGGTACAAAATTGATCCTTACAGCCACAGTAAGAATTAAGACAACACACCACTAACACTGCCAGCTTAGACAACTCAAAATTACTGTTGTCATTTAGGCAGAAGATACGAAACTTTCTGTTGTTATTAGCTTGAGAGATACAAACATCACTGTTGTTATTTAGACAGAAAGGTACAAAATTAATTCTTACAGCCACAGCAAACCTAATGAAGTGAACACCACTAACCAGCCTGTCTTGTCTCTCCGCCCTGCAGTCGCCACCAGCCTGCAGAACATCATCCTCACTCAGATCCAGAACCTGACTGGAGCCCGGCCTGATGCAGGGCCTCCCCCACCGCAGGGACCCCCCCGAGGACCACGGCCCCCTCCCGCAGCCAGACCACCCCCTCCTCCTCCTCCCCCAACCTCCACCTCCCCTACCCCTGCCCCAGTCGGTCTAAACAGCAACGCACAGGCTGCCCTGGTCATCCTGCTGGCGGCACAGATGCAAATGCAGCAGCAGCAACAGCAGCAGCAGCAGCAACAGCAGGAGGCACAGCAGCAGCAGACCAATAACCTGCTGGCAAGTCCTCATGTTCTCAATCTCCTCCAGACTTTAGTACAGCAAGGAGACCCCCACCAGACCCCAACCCAGTCACCAAATCAGCCCTCCCTCCCCCCCAATCAGCCCCCACCCCAGCCCCAGCCCCCAACAGACCCCAGGGGCAGCTTCCCAGGCAAACAGCACACACAGAATGGAAACGCTGCAGCCAACAACAACAACAACATCAACAAGGGTGGATACAGAAATGGATACAAGAATGGAGTCTCAAAATCAAAGGTGTGTGTGTGTGTGTGTGTGTGTGTGTGTGTGTGTGTGTGTGTGTGAGACATCGACAACTGAATAATTTATAAGCACATTTCTCTCAGGCCAGAAAAGTTTCTCTCTCTCTCTCTCTCTCTCTCTCTCTCTTCATATAAACTTTTGCCTCTTTCTTACAGTCTAGACAATACACACACACACACACACACACACACACACACACACACACACACACACACACACACACACACACACATCCTCCTCCTCCTCCTCCTCCTCCTCCTCCTCCTCCTCTCTCTCTTTTTTTCTCTTCCTTTTCCTCTTTCTCCTCCTTCCCTTGCCCTTTCTCTCTCCTCCTTCTCCTCCTCCTGCTTTACTAACACTACCACTCCTTTCAGATGCCACTTCTCCCCACGCCTGCCTCTGGAGGAAATTATGGAGGAGGCTCATGGGAAGAAGGAGGTGGTGGCGGCAATGGTGGTGGCAATGGTGGAGGTGGTGGTGAGGCTGAGGGAGGGCTGGCACCACTACTGTCCGGCCTGCTCACCAGCCTGCCGGGACTGTCAGGCCAGAAGACAGTGAAGGAGGACTTGCAAGGGACTATTTCCACTCTGCTCTCCAATGCACATAGTCTTCAGCAACTTCTCGGCACTCTAACAGCCCCACAGCCCCCTGCCGGCCCCCCTGTCAGCCTAGGTCACCCCGCCATGGCTGTTTCTATCCCCCCTCCACATGTGGCAACCTCCGCTCCACTACAACACCCCCCAGCAAACCCTCTTATGTCGATGTTGCTGACAGCTGCCACTGGCCCCCCAAAACCTTCTCTTCTGGGTGACGGCCCCCTCCACCCCGATGCCTACCTCCACCCACATCTCCACCCTCCCCCAATGGACCAGCCCCCACATCTAGCCCCTCCCCCACTTGAGCAGCCCCCTCCTCCTATTTCCTCAGCCCCGGCTTTCCTCTTTGCCTCACCCGTGTCCTCCCGTGTTGGCCCTGCCTGGTCACCCCCACCCATGCCTCCTCCACCCCCAGCTCTATTGCACCCAGCCCCACTGCCCCACCCCGCCTCACTGCCACACTCCCGGTTCATCAGCCCCGTTTACCTCACCCCGACAAAGGCTATGGGGCCGCCGCTGCACCCCATGGGGCCTGCAGGGGGCTTCATTACACCCGTGGGGCAGAAACGGAAGTCCAATCACATCCTGCCCTCACCAGAACCCAGCCCCGAAAATGGCTATGTGGGGCAGCACTCCCAGGGGCTCGGGGGCCACTATGCTGACTCCTACCTCGTCAAGAAACTGAAGAAGCACTGAGCGGGGCATTTGGGGTGTTAATTGTCTTGGGGCGAGGGTGATTGGTTTAGTGGGGCAGCTGAGATAGAGGTTGACGGTGCAGTGACTGGCGATATTAACCCCTTGAACACTGGGAAGCATTTCTACCTTATTTGTGTATGATTGGGCCATTTTATTGA
This sequence comes from Portunus trituberculatus, assembly GCF_017591435.1. Lineage (NCBI taxonomy): Eukaryota > Metazoa > Arthropoda > Malacostraca > Decapoda > Portunidae > Portunus > Portunus trituberculatus. The sequence goes on from NC_059282.1 coordinate 10,072,546, forward strand.
CATTAGGAAGGGTCTATGGAGGGCAGAAGATTAATGGCCACATTCTTCACTATTCTGATCCCCCACATGAGTTTCTAAAACTGTGTAAATTCACCAAATAGTCACCAAAATGAATATGAAAAACGCACCATTTCTACTTTGAGATTTGTGTACAATTAGACCATTTTATTGACATTAGGAAGGGTCTATGGAGGGCAGAAGATTAATGGCCACAGTCTTCACTATTCTGATCCCCCCACATGAGTTTCTGAAGCTGTGGAGAATCACCAAATAGTCACCAGAACGAGTAGGGAAATGCATCGTGGTACTCAAGGGGTTAACAAGGATCAGCTTAACACAAAAATGAAGTGCCTTTCACAGCATCAGTAGTCAAATAATTCTAGCAGCTTTGTAAAGTATTGGGAGTCACAGAGTTCGCTTGACGGAAGTTTTGTACGAATAACTATTTTTCTTAGCTCAGCTGCGACGGTGGTGGTGGTGGTGGTTGGGTAGTGGTGGTGGTGGTGCCTGAAGTCATAGTTATGGAGAATGACTGTGGAGGGCATTACAGTGGAGTGGTGGAATGGTGTAGTGGAGTGACCAGACTGTTCTGTAGTAACAAGCTCTGGTCTCTTGAGGTAAATTAAGACATATATTGGACGGTAGGAGACACAGCACTGGGGTAAGGGACGAGGAGGAGGTGGGAGAGGGGCAGTGAGGTCCTCCAAGCAAGTAAGCAACCATGCACTCCTGTCCCACTCTCTCTCCTCCTCCGTTCGACGCCCTGTGCTATCATGTAAACACAATTTTTAGATTTTAGTGTCGCATCTTCTCTCTCTGTCCTCATGCGAGATTATCATTATATACTCTAATCAACATATCCTTTGCTGGGGTTACAGTGTTTGTACATAGTGACGAAAGACACACACACACACACACACACCCTGGTGCAATGAGGAAAACTCCGATATGGTATAAAACTGAGTGAGAAAATTCCAAAATGGTAAATAAATTCTAAGGTAAAGATGTGAGAGAAAGTGAGAGAGTGAGAGAGAGACTTACTTCACCTGAGACTTGAACCTTTGTACTGTCAAATTAGCTCATCTTTTTCCAGTTTTTCTCCTGCAGTTTTTGTATCACACCAGAGTTTTCCCGACAGCACCGGACACTGCTACACCAACACTGCTTAAAAGGCAACACTTGAGGGATTGTGACTGGTGTGTGTGTGTGTGTGTGTGTGTGTGTGTGTGTGTGTGTGTGTGTGTGTGTGTGTGTGTGTGTGTAGCAAGAGTTGGTGGGTCAGATCAAACAAGTTGGCTGGTGTTTGTGAGGGTTGTGTTTTGCTGGAGTCCTGGTGAGTGTATGAAAGAGAGAGTGAGAGAAAGTCATGACACAACACACTAGAGTGAGTGAGTGAGTGAGTGAGTGATCCAGGGCCAGGCAGTATAGCAAGTAAATAACAAGAAAAACACAAAAAAAAAGGACAAAATGGCTGAAAAAAATCTAAGTAGTATGCGACACACTGAGTGGGGTGTGTGTAGGGCTGGCCTGGGCCGGCCTGCGGGGTACCGGGCATTAGTAGGGTTAATTAATGAGTATGCTGTAATTAATGGTGTAGCTGTAAATATGTTCCTGCGTTTTGTTTGTTAACAGTAAGTCCATACAGTGCAGTGCAGACTTGCATATATATATTTTGGAGATGACTAGCCAGCCAGCCAGCCAAGTTAGTCGGTCTGATGCAGACTTAGTTCAGGACTCCAGTCGGTGGGAGAGCCGCCACACTGCAGTGCTGTGCCGCGCTCTCCTGCCACGTGTGCCGTTGGTCTGGCCACGCCCCCAACACTACTGGTGTGGGTGTGCAGCGCTGGGCCGCCCGGCCTGGCGACACACTCCCACTTTTCAGTCTGGTTGTGAACTTGCTTCGTGTTGGGCGTGTGTGGCCGTAGCTCCTTCACTGACCTGTCGCCTTCCTTCCCACACCTCAGCGGCGGCCCCAGTGGCAGCAGCGGCACACAGCGGCCGTGGCAGCCCTATGGCCACCTGCTGCCTGCCAGCCTGCTGGCCTGCTGTGGGTCTCCACCCTACATTGCCTTCCTACATCTGTGTTTTATGTTGTTAATCGTGTTCTAACATCATTATATTTTCCACTAAGGCCAGGGTGGGCTGAGGCTGGCTGTCCGCCACGCGGCGCCGCCCTTGTGCCTCCCGCAGCCCGCGGTACTGTGGCAGAGCAGGCGGGGCAGGGCAGCGCGGCACACTGCCCCAGCACTGTGCCGTGCCCCGCGTTCTGCCGCCGCCACACACCGCAACACTCTTGTCTCCCTGTCTCCTGTTAGCCTTAAGGCAGCCTCTACATTTGGCATCTTTACTACAATATATATGAGATATTACCAAAGACTTTTATTTCCTTCCCTGACCCCAGTGACCTGACCTGTGACCCTGGAGCTGACCCAGGCTGGAGGTCAGGTGGAATGTGGCCTTCCCAGGGGTCTCTCACATCCACAACTGCTACACACTTCCCTCTGCACCATTCATTGTGTGTGTTGTCTTGTTTCTCACGCCCACTCTACACATGCAACTATTTACTACAGAACCTTCTGTTTATCTGTTATTGTATTTATTGATGTATTTATCTAATGTCTTCTCTCCTCCAGAAGAAACCTGCACATTTGTTTCTCCTTCCTTCTGTCCTTTCATTCATGTCTCAACTTTCATTTCATCTAATTCCTTTGTTCTAATCTTTTATTCATTCATTCCTCCTTGTGCTTCCATTCACTCTTTCATCTTTTCTTATCTATCCTTTCCATCAATCCTTCATTATCATCACCATCACCACCACCACCACCACCACATTCCTCCCATCTATCTTTCATTCATTCTAATCTTCCTTTCTTCTTTCTATTCTCTTCATATTTTCTTCTATCTCTTCTTATCTATCTTTCCTTTCCACCACCACCACTGCATTCCTTTATCTTTCATTCATCCTTCTTCCTTCCTTTCCACCACCACCACCACCACCACCATTTCTACAAGGACCAAAAAAAACCAAGACCATTTTAAAATCACATATATTTACAAAAAAAAAAAAAAAAAACTCACTACACCACTTAATACCTACACCAGGATGTCACCACCACTGCTACTACCTTCACCAATGCTCTTGTCAACACCTCACTTCACTGCAAACCCTCACTTCAACTGGTGTTCTTCAGGGGGACTGTCTTAATGAGAACCTCTTGTGTTTAGTCTCAGGGAAGTCTTGTTTATGTTTTGATCATGGACTGGAATGGAAGAGAGAGAGAGAGAGAGAGAGAGAGAGAGAGAGAGAGAGAGAGAGAGAAATTTAGTTTATTATAATTTTTGAGTCTTATAAAATGAAAGAACGAGAGAGAGAGAGAGAGAGAGAGAGAGAGAGAGAGAGAGAGAGAGAGTGTGTGTGTGTGTGTGTGTGTGTGTGTGTGATGTGTGTGTGTGTGTGTGTGTGTTGGCTTCACGGTGGTATGGCAATGACAAGGTAATGAACTGAGAGTTTATGCAACCTTTAAGTCTAGTCAAAGAGTGAGAAATAAATTATTAAAAAATTATGAAAGTGATTGAGTTACTTTGAATATGAAAAGCAAAACCCTGACATTATTACCATTATTATTATTATTATTAGTAGTAGTAGTAGTAGTAGTAGTAGTAGTATTTCTTGCCATTTTCTTTTTTTAGTGATGGAAGGAAGAAAGAAAAATAGAAATGAGAATGAAAAGGAAATAAAAATGAAACAAGGAGTGTGAAAAGGAATATGATAAGAAAAATTTAAAAATTCTCATGATTAGCAGAAACAAATAAAATAATAATAATAATAATAATAATAATAATACACACACACTCACTACTTTACAAACTAGAAGTGGAGGAGGAAGAAGAAGAAGAAGAAGAAGAAGAAGAAGAAGAAGAAGAAGAAGAGGAGGAGGAGGAGGTGACATTTAAGATTTAATTAGCTAGGAAAAAAAATCTTACTTTATGAACTAGAAGAGAAGAGGAAGAAGAGAAAGAGAAGAAAGGGAAAGAGAAGTAAACACATAAACCAGAAAAACAAAACACACTTACCACATTACGAACTAGCAGTGGAAGAGGAGGACGCAGGCAGGCGGAGGAGGAGGAGGTAGCGGAGGCAGTAGTGGAGGAGGAGGAGGAGGAGGAGGCAAGAGGGTAATAATCTTGGTAGTTGTAGCGTCTGAAGGGGACATCGTATGTAAGGAGCCCAATGTCCCTTGCCTGCTGCACGGCCACCTCCAGCTCACGATGTCTCTTGCGGCACAGGTTGGTAATGCTGTCCAGAGAAAGAGCGAGTGTGAGAAAGTGAGTGAGTGAGAGTGTGGTGATGCTTAAGAGAGAGTGTGGTGATGATTAGGAAAGAAAGAGAGTGTTTGTGATGTTTAAGAAAGAGAGAGAGAGAGAGAGAGAGAGAGAGAGAGAGAGAGAGAGAGAGAGAGAGAGAGAGAGAATGATAAAAGAGAATAAGGGAAGGAGAGAAAAATGAAAAAAAAAAAAATCAAGGCTTAAAAAAAGAATAAAACAATAAATTACAATAAAAAGAGAAAAGAAAATGGCCGCACCTCAAACCACAGATAAGGGGTGAAAAAAAAAAAAAAAATCTAGCTTGTTAGTGTCTGTTAGGTGAGATTTATGTACAATTAGACCATTTTCTTGACATTAGGAAGAGTCTATGGGGTCAGAAGATTAATGGCCACAGTCTTCACTATTTCAATCCCCACATGAGTTTCTGAAGCTGTATAAAATCACCAAATAGTCACCAGAATGAATGTGGAAAAGTGAGTTTTGTGTACAATTAAACCATTTTATTGACATTAGGAACAGTCAATGGAGACAAAAAGATTAATAGCCACAGTCTTCACTACTTCAATCCCCACATGAGTTTCTGAAGCTGTATAAAGTCACCAGAATGAATATGAAAATGCGTCATGGTGCTGAAGAGGTTAGCAGAAAAATATTACAAAGAAAGTAACCCCATAGATGATACAGAAATACATTAATTTTTCTTTATATTAACCTGGAGAAGAGACAATTATTACCTGAAGGGAACATATATACCTGGAGTCTGTGGTCCTTATAAAATATCACTGTGAGACGGAGGCAATTCTCAACATAATTAAGTAGTGGGGAGAAAATTAATACTGCTGGGAAGAGAACATAGAGAGAGAGAGAGAATAACGAATAAGGCATCACTTCTCAACCTTTTTACCCTGGCATAACCCTTAAAATACCTGACATATACCTGGTGGGGAGAATGCCATTGTTATGCGGGGAGATGAACTGTTTGAGGAGGGCAGTGTTCCTCGGGTCCAGCACTAAATACTCGTCACGGCAGACTGGACAAGGGTTACCGGTGGAAAGGACTCCTGCACGCTGAAATGTGGTTAGGTTAGGTTAGCTTAGGAGTGTGTTTGAGTGTATTAGAGTGTGACTGAGTGTTTTGAGTGTGCATTTGAGAGTGTTTTGAGTGTGTTGGTGTGTGTTTGAGTATGTAATGCTGTCCAGAGAAAGAGTGTGAAAAGTGAGAGAGTGAGTGAGAAATAGTGTGGTGATCCTTAAGAGAGTAAGTTAGAGTGTGTTTGAATGTACCTGAGTGTGTTAGGATGTGTTTGAGTGAGTTTTGAGTGCTGGTGTGTGTTTGAGTAAGTTTTCAGTGAGTTGGGATGTGTTTGAGCATATTAGAGTATGACAGTGTGTTATGGGGTGTGTTAGAGTGTATCAGGGTGTCTTTTCAATGTGTTTGAGTGTATTAAGGTGTGTTATCTTAGGTTAGGTTCAGTAAGTGTGTGTTTTGAATGTTTAAAGTGTGTCATGTTATATTAGGTTAGGTAAGGTTGTGTTTTAAGTGTGTTTGAGTGTTTTAAATGTGTTAGAGTATATTTTGAGTGTGTTATGTTAGGTAAGGTTGTGTTTGAGTGTGTTTTGAATGTGTTTTAGTGTGTTACAGCATATTTTTGAGTGTATTTGGGTGTGAAAGTGTGTTAGGGAGGGTTAGGATGGTATGGTGTGCTAGGGTGTGTCAGAAAGTGTCAGGGTGTATCAATTAACTTCAACCATTAAAACTTGTATATATTTAAATTCAAACGCAGAAATATCGCTGAAAAACTTAAATGAACTTGCACACACACACACACACACACACACACACACAGGTACCCACAATGCACAGCTTTCTTGTCTTCTTAGGAGGAAACTGGCCTTTAAAATTTCTTTTGTATTTCTTCCAAACCGGGTCATCGCCGTAAGCTGTCTGGTAAGCTGAGAGAGAGAGAGAGAGAGAGAGTTAATTACTATGCACATCAAGAAATTAAAATAGCAAACTTAAATACTACGAAAAGAAAGAAAGCAAAAAAGAGAAAAAATCTGTCTTTATAACAAAAATATTTTAAACACACAGACAGACACATAGACACACACACACACACACACACACACACAAAACTAAACAAATTCTTATCCTGTGTGTGTGTGTGTGTGTACCTTCACTCTGCATATACTTCAGACTCGTTTCAACAGGTATGACTCTCGTTCTGTCCTTGGCTGGGTCGATCTGCTTCCTGGCTTGCCCTTCCTCCTCCTCCCCGTCTGTGGCCTCGCACCGCAGGGCACCACTCATGGACACTCCTCGCCGCCATCCCTGCTGACACACACACACACACAGACAGACAGACAGTTAAATAGATAGGCATACAGATATAGATAGATAGATAGACACACACAGTAAGGTAGGCAGATAGGTAAATAGACAGACAGACAGACAGACAGAAGGCAGTTAGATAGACAGAGATGAAAAAAAGACAAACAAACAGACAGATGAATAGAAAGGCAGACAGAGAGAGAAAGAGATGGATAGATAGATATAGACAAACAAACAGACAGACACAGAAATAGGTAGATAGATAGAGAGAGAGAGAGAGAGAGAGAGAGAGAGAGAGAGAGAGAGAGAGAGAGAGAGAGAGAGAGAGAGAACACAGACAATGCTATACCTCATCACCTCCCCTCATAACCCCATACATTCCCCTCCCTACATTATTCTCCTCCACAATTCCCTCCCTTTCTTCCTCCATATTCCTCCCTTCTTCCCTCCTTACCTGTATTAATTGCCTTCCACCCACACCTGTTCTTAATAACCCGGCTAGCATGCTTCTCTCTCTCTCTCTCTCTCTCTCTCTCTCTTCTCTGTTTACATTCAACCAGTAAGGGAATCTGATCCTTCTTTCCCGACATTTCTTCCTCGTTTATTCTCTTATTTATTCATTTTTTGCGTGGTCGTGTGTCTTGTTTTGGTATTAATAATGTTTTGTTTTATTGTTTCGTTGTTTTATATTAGCTTGGTTTTGGTTTTATTTATGTTGTTGAGTGTTCTTGTTCCAAATCCTCAACTGTATTGATCCAACCTAAGAGTATCGGATTCTTCTTTTCAGGTATTTTTATTATTTATTATCTTATTTCGTATTATTTTGTGTTTTCCTTTGTATGATGTGTTTATTATAATTTACTGTATTATTTTTTGTATTTATCTTTTATTGTTTTGGGTTAATTCATGTAGTAGTGTGTTCATCAAGACGTATTCAATCCTTCTTCTTCGCTACCATCTATGTGTCGGAGCAGTGAAGGGATGTGGAAACGAGTCCTCCACATAGCCATACTTTCAGCCACATCTTACCATTACATCACCACTCACTCTCATTTACCACATTATTCCAAGCTACAGTTCTGATAATATGAAGCTTTTTAATATCTTATTGGAAATTACGATGGTTTAGCAGCGAAATAAGGGTGTGAAATGAGACAAGCAAACACGCGCATTATCTCTTATTTAAACCATTTCCTACCATTATTGTACTATTTATCCGTGCCATTTAACATAATTTGAAGGCAGCATTCTTGTAATAAGGTGAAATGTTAGTAAATTTTCCATTAATCAGGGAAACAGAAGCGGGAGAGGAGACAAAGAGGGGTCAGCTATTTAGATAATTTCCCCATTTTTCTGTACAAACCAGCCAGAATATGAAGGATAACATTAAGTAAAAACAACATGGAAATATGATGCATTAATAATAAAACCACAGAACAACCATTAAAATAAGAGCGAGAGGGAGAGGAGACAGGATCGAGTGCATGATCACTTCTTATTTAAATCATTCCTCACCTTTATTGTACAACCCAGCCAAAATGATCAAAGGAAATATTAAGTAAAAAATCCCTAAATATAATGGAAGAGTAATTAAGACACAGAACAACCAATGAAATAAGAGAGGGAGGGAAAACAAACTAGGATCGAGTGACCATACACTCTTATTCAAATCCCCAACTTTACTGTACAACCCAGACAAAGATAAAAGAAATGAATACCTAGAAAACCTTATAATGTAATGGAAGAGTAATACAACCTAAAACAACCATTAAAATACGCGAGTGGAGACGAGACAGAATCGAGTGACCACCTAATATTTAAATCCTCAGCTTTACTGTACAATCTAGCCATAAAAGTGAATGAAAAAAATAACTAAAAAAACTGATAATATAATGGAAGAGTAATGGAAGCTAGAACAACCATTAAAATAAGATAGAGAAAGGAGGAGGGAAATGAGACTCTTCACCCCTTCGCAGCTCAGTCCCAGGGAGGAGCTGATGAGAGAGGGAGAGAAAGACCGTCAGACATTTTATAAAGTGTCCCAAAACTTAGCGTAGATAGCGCGTTATGTCTCACAGCATATAAATAAATATTCCCCAGAACACAGAGCACCAGGCAGCCCGTGAAGCAGCGCCGCCACGCCCAGGGAAGCAAAGATAAGCAGCCATTAGTAAAAGTGCACGGCGAGATTGGCGGAACTCTAATGGCGGGGAGAGCGGTGAAGCCGGACAGGGAACAGTGATTTTCTGTCCTCCTCGCCCCGTGGTCGTCGTGATGGACGCCGCCACGCCCTCAACCAGTGCAGGGCCGCCCGGCACCCATGCCACGCCCGCCCCACCCACGCAGCACACGGTAAATATGTGAAAAACTCATTATCTGTTTTATTCGTTATTAATTTTTTTTTTCGTTCTCTCTCTCTCTCTCTCTCTCTCTCTCTCTCTCTCTCTCTCTCTTGGTGTTTGGAATTTTTGTTTATTTCTACTGGATTTATTTCGTGTCTTGGATTTCATTTATTTATTTATTTTATTATTTATTTTTTTTTATTTATTTTTTTTTTTTGTGTGTGTGTGTGTGTGAGTGAAGGCTTTATTTATGTATTTTTTTTTTTTTTTGTGTATTTCTGTTTTCATTTCGTTTCGGGGGGAGTAAAAACAAATATTAATGAAAGGTTAGGTCGAAGAAATGAAAAGAAATTATAGAAGAAATAGAAATGACAGTAAAGGGAAGGAAGAAATAAAGATGGCAAGAAAAGGAAGGAGGTAATGGAAATAGGAGTAAAGGGAAGGAAGAAACGGAAATGGCAATAAAGGGAAGGGAGAAATAAAAATGACAATAAAAGGAAGAAATGGAAATGACAGTAAAAGGAAAGAAGAAGTAAAATGAGAGTGAAGGAAAGGAAGGAAATAGAAATGACAATAAAAGGAAGGAAATAGAAATGACAAAAGGAAGAAATAGAAATGACAGTTAAAGGAAGAAATTTTAAGAGTTTTACACTTTTAAAAGCAAAACAATAAATGAATAAGAAATAAGAATTAATTATTATTATTTTTATTTGGCATTTATTTATTTATTTATTTTTATTAAGTAGGTTAGGTTAGGTTAAGTTAGGACAAGTAAGATTAGGTTAGGGTAGGTTGTGTTAGGTTAGGGCAAATAAGGTTAGATTAGTAGGTTAGGCTAGGTTAGGTTTAAAGGAAGGTTAGGTTAGGTTACGTTAGGTTTAAAGGAAGGGGTCTCAATCTGGGGTGCATGAGAATATTTCCGTGTGCACTAAGATGGCTGCTGTTGACTCACCTGGTTGGCTATCCCTTATTGCTTTAATTCAGGTACACTTAGAATACCATATGCAAGAAAATGATAATAATAATGATAATGTCTTTTGCAGAACCATCACAAATTGAGTTAGTGCTGTCATTGAAGTAACTAACCCCATCAGTACTGGGACGTGTGACTATTTGGCAACTCTATATAGGTTCAGAAACTTACGAGGGGGATTAGAATAGTGAACACAATGGCCATTAATCTTCTGACCTCCATAGACCCTTCCTAATGTCAATAAAATGGTCTAATCGTACACAAAACTCACATTTTCATATTCATTCTGCTTACTCATGTGTGATACAGCTTCAGAAACTTATGTTGGGGATTAGAATAGTGAAGACTGTGGCCATTAATCTTCTGACCTCTATAGACCCTTCCTAATGTCAATAAAATGGCCTTATCATACACAAATCTCAAGGTAAAAATGTGTCCCAGTACTGAAGGGGTTAGTATTGTTTTATATCAGATTACTTGAGGTTCGGGTTGATGGTTTTATTACTCGGGGTTCACAATGTAAGCGAGAGATGGAGGAAAGGTGGAGGTAACTTGTGGAAGAAGATATAGAAGAAGAAGGAGGAAGTGGAGGGAAAAATGTAGTGTGTGGAGGTATTTGTGAAGGAAGAGATGGAGGAAGAGAGGAAGTGTTAGAGGAAGAAATTAGTGTTTGGAGATGACTTGTGGAGGGAGATATGAAGGAAAAGGGAGGAAGTGGAGGAAAACTTTAAATAGAAGTGAGTGGAGGGAAACATGGAGGGCAGGATGTGTGGAGGGAGAGTTGGAGGAAAGGTGGAGGTATGTCTGTGTGGATGGAGGGAAATATGGAAGAAAGAAGAGGAAATGGAGGGAAAAATAGTGCGTTTGAAGGTGTGAAGATGTGGAAATGTTATGTGGAGTTGAATGTGGAATCTTGAAAACTTGAGTGGATTGGAAAACAAAATTTAAAATCTTTGGCGGATGAAAATACAAAGAGAGAGAGAGAGAGAGAGAGAGAGAGAGAGAGAGAGATAGTGGGGTGTAGTGGTGATTAAGAGAGAGAGAGAGAGAGAGAGGGTGATAGTAGTGTGTGGTGTGGTGGTGATTAATTAAGAGAGAGAGAGAGAGAGAGAGGATAGCAGTAATGGTGCTAGTGGTGTGTGGTGGTGACTGGTGTAGGTAGCTTTGATGTGTGGTGGTGTGTTAGGTGATATTATATAAAGAAAATTAATATGCCTTCCTCTTCCCTCTTCTCCCATTAACCATTAGAGACACAGCAAATACTCTAAACTCTCCAGTGTTTAATGACAAGGCATTTGCAAGCATTAGAAAGACTAGTGCCAGTATTCAGAGACACTTTATTCTCTCAGTACAACAATTTTCCAAAGCCAGAGAGACACTAGTCAGGTTTTCAAGACAATTACTCGTTTTAATAGACCAGAAATCTTGCCATTCTTTCACCAGAAACTTCAGAAATGCTTTGCTCTCTCACCATGAAAATTTTCCAAGGCCAAAGAGACATTTAGCCAGCTTTTCAAGACAGTTTCTCCTTTTGATAAACTAGAAATCTTGCCACTCTATCACCAAAGACATAAAAAACTCTTAAAAACACAGGTATCTTCAACTGGAGCCTTTGGAAAGTAATGACACCTTATCTTCTCACTACGACAATTTTCCAAGGCCACAAAGACAACCAGCCGGGTTTTCTAGACAGTTTCTCCTTTTAATTAATTAGAAATGTTGCCAATCCATCACCAGAAACATGAAAAATCGTTAAAAACACGAGTAGAGACAACTAGCTGGGTTGTCAAGACAGTTTCTCCTTTTAATAAACTAGAAATGTTGCCAATCTATCACCAGAACCATAAAAACTCTTAAACATGTGAGTATCTTCAACTGGAGTCTTTGGAAAGCAGAGAGAGAGAGAGAGAGAGAGAGAGAGAGAGAGAGAGAGAGAGAGAGAGAGAGAGCAAAGCGTTTCAGAATAATGACCTTAGATGTACTGAAGGAGTCACTGTAATTGGCAGAAATGATAATAATGATAATAATAATGATAGAAATGATAATAATTGGTGTAGACTGAAAGAAATATAAAGTTTGGTAGAGGTTTGTCGATAGAACTTGAGAGAATATAGTGTGTGTGTGTGTGTGTGTGTGTGTGTGTGTGTGTGTGTGGGGTGATCCAATCGCAAATATTTTAAAGCAGGGTTAATTTTTTCTAGACAATAAAGAGAAATGTATACATGTGTGTGTGTGTGTGTGTGTTGTTTCTCCTATTCTTCAAGCCCAACAAACAAACAAACAACTTAATTTTTAGACAGTAAGGCAAACCAGCAAACCAGTCTAGATAACAAACAAAAAACAAGAATACACTAATTTATTGATATATTTCTATATTTACTCCTTTTCCCAAGACAAAACAAACAATTTAGAATTTTTAGACAACAAGGCGTACCAGTGAACCAGCGAACCAGTGAACCAGTCTTAATCATTTCAACATAGTAACATAGGAACACTGTCTTGAAGCCCTTCAGTACTGGGACACATTTCTACCTTGAAATTTGTGTACGTAACATCACTAACCTCTCTTAATACTCCTTTAAAATGCCTAACGTTTCTTTACACTCCTTCAAAACAAAACTCCAAACCTCTTTAACAACACTCTTTAACCACTTCAGTACCAAGACACATTTTCATATTCATTCTGGTGACTATTTGGGGATTTTATACAGCTTCAGAAATGTATGTAGGGGTTAAAATAATGAAGATTGTGGCCATTAATCTTCTGACCTCCATAGATCCTTCCTAATGCCAATGAAATGGTCTAATCCTACACAAATGTCAAGGTAGAAATGACCAGTTTTTCATGTACATTCTGGTGACTATGTGGTGATTTAATACTGCTTCAGAAATGTTTGTAGGTGTTAAAATAGTGAAAACTGAGGCAATTAATCTTCTGACCTCCATAGACCCTTCCTAATGCCAATAAAATGGTCTAATCATACACAAATCTCATGGTGAAAATGTGTCCCAGTACTGAAAGGGTTAATAAACTTTCAAAAACACATATACACTCATTGCAAACTAATGTTAAACAAACTACATACCTCTGTGCTGCATTTTTATCTTGAGATATGTGTACAATTAGACCATTTTATTGACACCAGCAAGGGTCTATGGAGGTCAGAAGATTAGTGACCACAGTCTTCACTATTTCAACCCCTTCAGTACTGGGACACATTTTTACCTTGAGATTTGTGTACGATTAGACAATTTTTATATCAGCAAGTGTCTATGGAGGTGAGAAGATTAATGGCCACAGTCTTCACTATTTTAATCCCCCACATGAGTTTCTGAAGCTGTAGAAAATCACCAAATAGTCACCAGAATGAATACGGAGAGAGAGAGAGAGAGAGAGAGAGAGAGAGAGAGAGAGAGAGAGCTGAAGGGGTTAATTTTCCAAGACATAGCAAACCGATTATAAAATTTCCGAGTCGTATGAACCAGCTGTGTTTTGCGGGACAGTGAGACGAACCACAGTAAAGACTCTTGGCCACAAAACAAGGAGAAGAACAATTGAACCAAAACACATTAGAAGATTTTGTAGTTAGTTGTTCAAACCTTCAATTTTGATACCTTAGAAAAATTTAGTTAGTTTAAACCTTAATATTTGTTCATATTGGGAGACTTACTAGGTGTGTGTGTGTGTGTGTGTGTGTGTGTGTGTGTGTGTGTGTGTGTGTGTTTGATTAGCATATTCAGGAGGAGGAGAGAAAACACCTGTGGACAGAGAGAGAGAGAGAGAGAGAGAGAGAGAGAGAGAGAGAGAGAGAGAGAGAAAAAACACACACACACACACACACACACACACACACACACACACACACACACACACACACACACACACACACACACACACACACATTTCAGTTTACCTAAGACCCCCTTGAAAAATAACAGCCAACTTTCACATACACACAGAAAACGAGCAGTATTTAAAGGGGAAGTGTTGGATTAAAGATAGTGGGGTCTTAAAGTTGAGAGAGAGAGAGAGAGAGAGAGAGAGAGAGAGAGAGAGAGAGCTTTAAATGTGGTGTAACTCTCTCTCTCTCTCTCTCTCTCTCTCTCTCTCTCTCTCTCTCTCTCTCTCTCGTTTACTTACACCTGTCCGCCTTTGTTTACTTTTTGTTTACCTGTGTAAAGATTCATTTAGTGTCATTTATTTATTTATTTATTTATTTGTTTATTTATTGTGATGTGTGTGTGTGTGTGTGTGTGTGTGTGTGTGTGTGTGTGTGTGTGTTTCTTTATTGGTGTTTGCATGTTTTTTTTTCTTCATTTTCTGTATTTCTTTCTCCTTCGTTTGGTGTTTTGTATCTTTCGTTTGTTCAGTGGTGTGGTGTGGTGTGGTGTGGTGTGGTGGTATTGCTTTAAGGTGTTGTTTTGGTGTTTGTATATCCTCCTCCTCCTCCTCCATTTCTTCTTCTTTTTTTTTTTTTTTTTTTTTTTCTTCATTTCTTCTTGTAATTTCATTAATTTCTCTGTCTCTCTCTCTCTCTCTCTCTCTCTCTCTCTCTCTCTCTCTCTCTCTCTCTCTCTCTCTCTCTCTCTCTCTCTCTCTCTCTCTCTCTCTCTCTCTCTCTCTCTCTCTCCCATTTTTCCTTTATCTTCTTTCCTCTCATTTTATTCATCTTCTCTTTTCCCTCTTCCTCATTCACTTCTTTCTCTTCCTTCTTTCCTTCCTTTCTTTCTTTCTTTCTTCTTTCTTTCTTTCTTTCTTCCTTCCTTCCTCTTATTACATATTCACCCATCTCCTTTTTGGTCTTTCATTTCTTCTCCCACTTCTGTCTATCTTCCACCTCCTCATTCACACCACTGGTCTCCCTTCCCACGTATCTCCACATCCTCCACTCATCTCCCTCTTCTCCCTGTCACTGTCTCCTCATCTCTTTACTTGCACTAACTAGCTATGTCTTTCCTGTCTTTCTTCCTGTCTTCTTTGCCTTCCTGTCTTCCTCTGTCTTTGGTTTCTCCTGTCTTTCTCCTGTCTTCCTTGGCTTCTCCTCTCTTTCTCCTGTCTTCTTCAGCTTTTTCTGTCTTTCTCCTGTCTTCTCTGTCTTTTTCTGTCTTCTGTCTTCTCTGTCTTTCTCCTGTCTTCCTCTGTCTTTCCTTTTCTTCTTTACCTTCCACTATCTTTCAGTTCCTTTCCCAGTCTTATTTTTTTTCCATTTTTCACTTCCATTCACTTCTTGTCACTTTTACACCAGTTCTCCCTCTCTCCCTGAACTGAACCCCAAGTAGTCTGACGTGAAGCAATATGAAGCCTTTCAGTACTGGGATGCATTTTTAACTTGAGGTTTTGTGTGTGATTTGACCATTTTATTGACGTTAGTAAGGGTCTATGGAGGTTAGTTTAATGGCCAGAGTCTTTACTATTTTAATCCCCACGTCTGAAGCTGTATGAAATCACTAAATAGTACATAACTAGAATGAATATGAAGATGCTGATTTTGGGTATGATTAGACCATTTTATTTACATTAGCAAGGGTCTATGGAGGTCATAAGATTAATGGTCCACAGTCTTCACCATTTTAATCTCCACACAAGTTTCTGAAGCTGTATAAAATCACCAAATAGTCACCAGAGTGAATATAAAAATACTAGTTTTGTGTATGATTAGAACAATTTATTAACATTAGGAAGGGTCTATGGAGGTCAGAAGATTAATGGTCACAGTCTTCACAATTTTAATCCCACCCCATGTAGTAGTGGTGAGCACACTCGACTCACAATTGAGAGGGCCGGGTTCGAGTCCCGGAAAGCGGCGAGGCAAATGGGCAAGCCTCTTAATGTGTGGCCCCTGTTCACCTAGCAGTAAATAGGTACGGGATGTAACTGAGGGGTTGTGGCCTCGCTTTCCCGGTGTATGGAGTGTGTTGTGGTCTCAGTCCTACCCGAAGATCGGTCTATGAGCTCTGAGCTCGCTCCGTAATGGGGAAGACTGGCTGGGTGACCAGCAGATGACCGAGGTGAATTACATGCACTAGGAAATACCGG
>NC_059282.1:10101055-10103555 GCF_017591435.1 Portunus trituberculatus
TGTGTGTGTGTGTGTGTAAGTGAGAGAGAGAGAGAGAGAGAGTGCAAAACATTTCAAAACACAGCTCCTTTTAATGGTACACTCTGGTAAACTCTGGAACTCCTGCCCACTTCTGTATTTCCATCTTCCTGTGACCTGAATGCATTGAAGAGGGAGGAGGTGTTAAAACATTTATCCCATTCTTTCGGCTAACTCTCTTGTACCTGCTCGGGGACTGGCATGTAAGTGGGGTTTTTTTTTCATTGGTTTTTGTTGCTCTTGACCAGATTTCCCCTCTGACATTAAAAAAAAGGGGAAAAAGTGAAGCTCTCCATTTCCACCCCAATTTTATCTCTTAATATTCCCTCATGTTTTCCTCTTCAGTCTCTCTCTCTCCCCCTCCCGCTTGATATGACCAAAATTTTCATGCATTTACCTGTCAATTAATCACCTGTATTCCTAACCATTACGTATCCAACACCTGGTTCACATTCTCAAACACTTCTATGCCTCACCTCCACTGTTTCAAATGGCTTTGTTTAGATTTTACACTAGTTTTTTTTTAAGGTGTTTTTATGGTTCTAGAGGCAGAGTGACGAGATTTCTTCATTATTAACTGTTGAAACACTTGAAAACCCGCTAGTTATCTGTATAGCCTTGAAGAATTGTCGTGGTGAGAGAGGAAAGCGTTTTAAAGTTTTTTATGGTTTTAGAAGGAGAGTGACAAGATTTCTTCATTATTAACTACTAAAACACTTGAAAACCCTGCTAGTCATCTCTATAGCCTTGGAAAATTGTCATGGTGAGAGAGCAAAGTGTTTTTAAGGATGTTCATATGATTCTAGAGGCAGAACGACGAGATATCTGTATTATTAACTAGAGAAACACTCTTGAAAACCCCGCTAGTCATTTCTTTGGCCTTGGAAAATAGTTGTGGTGAGAGAGCAAAGCGTTTCTTAATACGAGACATGTATACCTCACATTAGAAAACACCTGTATTTTCAAGCATTCACCTGTCAAACACCTCATTGTTCCCACTCATTAGACACCTAACCATTCAGTCATTATCTGCCAATTTTATCACCTGTGTTCTCAGTCATTACCTGCCATTACCATTATCCCTCCTCTTAATAAAAATAGTGATGTTTCTAGCATAACGTATCAATTTAATCACCTGTATACTCAGTCATTACCTATCAAGCCTCTCATTAATCACGTAACCTTTTAATCATTACCTGTCAATTTAACCCCTTGAGTACCATGGTCCATGATGCGTTTTCACATTCATTCTGGTGACTATTTGGTGATTTTATACAGCTTCACAAACTTAGGTGGGGGATTAAAATAGTGAAGACTCTGGCCATTAATTTTCTGACCTCCATAGACTCTTCCTAATGTTTTCAAGAGTGTTTCTCCAGTTAATGATACAGAAATCTCGCCATTCTGGCTCTAGAATCATAAAAACATCCTTAAAAATGCTTTGCTCCCTCAACATGACAATTTTCCTAGGCTATAGAGATAATTAGCGGGTTTTCAAGGGTGTTTCATCAGTTGATAATGAAATCTTGTCACTCTGCCTCTAATTCATGTAAATCTAAAGAAAGTCTTTGAAATAAAATGGTCTAATCGTACACAAATCTCAAGGTAAAAATGTGCCCCAGTACTGAAGGGGTTAAGCACCTGTATTGGTAATTATTACTTGTTTAATGTCCATATCCTCACTCACAACAGGTGTAGGAGGTTCTAAAGTGTTGCTGTGTATCAATAAAGATCCTGTATGCTATCCCACTCCAAACAAGGTGTCCAGCAAGGCATACTAATGAATGTGTGACCTTGACTGTTTTACGCCCGTATTAAGAAATGCCTTCCCTTCTCTCTACGACAATTTTCCAAGGCCACAGAGACAACTAGACAGGTTTTTAATACAGGTTCTCCTTTTCATACACTAGAAATCTTGCCAATCTATCACCAGAACCATAAAAACACTCTTAAAAACACAAGTATCCAACTGGAGCCTTTGGAAAGCAGTGATGGTGAGAGAGCAAAGCATTACTGTCTGGCCTGTCTTAGGAAACTTATACAAATACAAGTTCTCTGCATCTAAAGTTTCTTCCTGCATTGTTTTTACCTTTGGACAGCAAGAGGTGAGGCACGCAGAGTCCTTCCCAGTGATCATGCTGGCTTGAATTCCGAAATGCTTTGCTCTCTCACCATCAATGATTTCCAAAGGCTCCAGTTGATGGAACTCGTGTTTTTTAGAGTATTTTTATGTCTCTGGTGATAGACTGGTAAGACTTCTAGTTTATTAAAAGGAGAAACTGTCTTGAAAACCTCACTATTTGTCTCTGTAGCCTTGGAAAATTGTTGTGGTGGGAGGAAAAGGCGTCACTGTTTTCCGAAGGCTCCAGTTAAAGATACTTGTGTTTTTAGGAGTATTTTTATGTTTGTGGTGATGGAGTGCCAAGATTTTTATATTATTAAAAAGAGAAACTGTCTTCAAAACCTCACTATTTGTCTCTGT
>NC_059282.1:10108555-10113555 GCF_017591435.1 Portunus trituberculatus
GGTGGGAGCTGGTGGGCGCGTGGCTGCAGGAGGCGGTGATCGGCAGGAATTGGCCGTTGGCGACGCAGGTGCTGACCCTGATGGAAGTCTCGCCGCTGACGCTGGCCAGGCTGAAGCGCAACTCCACGCCCAAGCTGGTGAAGGACCTGTCCAGGGTGACGCAGGCGCCAGGTGAGGGCGGGGCGGTGTCGCTTGGGTGGTGGGGTGGTGGTGGGGGTGTTGACACGTGGGCTGACGATGACGGGCACGGGGAGAGTGGGGTGTGTGGGGAGGGCGTGCAGTACAGCCCGCGGTCTGTTGCAGGCGTGCAGCTGGTGGCCAAACGGCTCGTGCAGAAGTGGATGGAGGTGGTGCGCCAGGGAGACTGTGTGGCCGCCGCCGCCGGCATGGGTCTGGCCAACACCGCCCCTGCCCTCACCACCCCCATCACCACCTCACTCCCCGCTACCAATAACAGGCCGGCGGAGCCTTCTGGAACTCCGGTAGCCGCGCCGCCAACTCTCGCCGCCGGCCCCGCCCCCGCTGCCACCGCTGCTGGCGGCGTGGAGGGCGGGGAGGGCAGCTCATCGGCAGACGATGAGTCTTCCAACGCTTCTACAGAGAGCGAGGCGGCGGCGCCCCCAGCGGCCACCACGCCCATCCGCATCACCATCCGCAGCGGGTCGCAGGTGCTGGCCAAGGTCACCTCGCAGCGCCCCAGCCAAGACTCCACCGACAGTGATGACAACAAGCCCCTCAGCCTCCTGCGTGAAGAGGTGAACACCTCCCGCTCCAGACACTCCTCCGCCTCCACCTCCACCACATCTACCACCACTACCACCACCACCACCACCACTACCACAGCCACCTCCACCACCACCACTACCACCTCCTCCTCCAGTAGTGTCGGGCCGCCTCCCGCCTCCACCACCACCACTGCCACCAGCGCCGTGCACACCATCGTCACCTTCACCACGGGCCATTCTGCTCCCACGCCCATCCCTGCCTCGCTCCCCAGCACGACCACCACCACTACCACTACCACCGCCTCCACTGCTGTGTCGGGTGAGGACAGCGCCTCGGCAGAACCCACCACCACCGCCACCACAGCTGAAAACGACACAGATGGCGCTGCTGCCGCGGAGGACTCAACTGACGCCGCCGCTGACGACAAAAGCAGCACGGCGTCAGGGGAGAGCAGCAGCGTGGCGAACGGCGAGGCCACGGCTGAGGAGAAGGCGGCGGCGGATGATGGCAAGAGTGAAGGTAAGCGAGGCAAAGTGAGGAAAACACGCGAGCGAGATAAGACGAAGGAGAAGGAGGAAAAGGCCGCCAAGGACAAGGACAAGGACAAGGAGGAGAAGAAGGAGCGAGAAAAACAACGCTCTGACAAGAAGGACAAGGAGCGGAGTAAAGGCAACAGCAGCAGCAGCAGTAGTAGTAGTAGTAGTAGTAAGAGTAGTGACAAGAGTAGGCACTCCACCAAACACCGCAGCAGTAGCAGCAGCAGCAGCAGCAGCAAGGATAAGGACAGGCGAGACAAGGACCGCAAGAGTAGTAGTAGCAGCAGAAGGAGTAGTAATAAGGACAAAGTGCGGGACAAGGACAAGGACAAGGACAAGGACAAGGACAAGGAAAAGGAAAAGGAAAAGGAGAAGGACAAAGATAAGGAGAAAGACAAGAAGCGTCAGGAGAGCGAGGACAAGGCCACGCTGGAGAAGGTGAAGCCCCTGTCAGCAGACGGCCTGGCCAAGATCCCCCGCAAGGCAGCGCCGCCCACCTTCCTGGACGCCCTGGGCTCCGCGGACGCCGACATGAAGCAACCCCGCAAGCCTTCCTCCGTTAAGACCTACAAGTCGAGAGGCTTCCGCAACACCGGCCTGCTGGACGAGCCCGCGCTGCCGCCCAAGAAGCCCGGCGACAAGAAGGCGGCGCCCGCCACGCCAAGCAGCCCCGCCGTGAAGCGCGGGCCCCTGGATGAGCTGGCCCTCACGCCGCCGGACAAACGCGTGCGCTCCTCCGTGTCGTCACAGCCTCTCACCTCGGACAAGCCGGGCGGCGTCAAACTCATCTCTCCCAAACGACGTAAGTGCCCACACCTACTCCTGTTGGGGCCGCCTGTCGCAGGTCTGCTGACGGCGCCCTCTCTCTATCACTTGTTTGACTGGCAGTGGCGGGGGTGGTGCCCCAAGGTGCCCACCCGCCCCCCTGCCACCGTGCTCATACTGATCCACTCTAGCGGCCACTCGGTCCAGGCTCATCACCTGGTGGGGTGAGTTAGCTGTTGTTGTAGTTGTTGTTGCCATAGCCAGCCAGCCATAGGGTGTTGAAGGGGTCACATGTCTCAGGTTTTGTTTTGTGACCCTGTGAGTGTTTGGCTGAAGGAGCCACAGGTGAAGTGAACACATTGGTGTCAGCCACACTAACCTGCCGCAGCAGTTTTCTTTCAGCCGTGGCGGTGCTGCTGCTGCCGCTGCTACTTTGTGTGGTGCGGGAGGGGAAGGTGAGTGTGTGAGGGAGGGTGGGAGGGAGGGAGAGGGAGAGGGAGAGGGAAGGGGTATGTCTGCACCAGGCTTCACCATCCCGTCAGGTCATCACCGTCACCACCACAGCGTCGCCTCCTTCAGGTAAGGCTCAGCACACTTTTTCTTATTTCTTTTGGTCTGGTCACTGTCAGTCAGTACCCTCCCCCCTCCTCCCTGTAGCAGAGTAGAGGTGTGGCCAGAAGGCGTGCAGTCTGCCACGCCACACTCACTGCCGCTGTGTCTCGCTTCCACTACCGCTCTTTAGCCTCTGATCTCACTGAACCTGCTGCTACTGCTGCTGCCTGGAGGAGCGTTGCAGTGAGACCAGAGGGTGGATGGTTGTGGCCAAGTGTTGAACTCAGTGGAAGTAATTGTGGTGTGTTAAGACTGCCCTTCTGGCCTGACTCTCCATAACACAAGGGCACCACTAACGTCCTCTCACGCGTCCTTCACTGTCCTACCTGTCGGAGCAGTTGTAAGGGAAACATCCTCGTGTAAACAGGAGCGTAATAGTAAACACTGAAATACACTGAGTGAAATTTCCGTCTTGAAATGTAAAAAGGAAGTGAAAACCAAGTTGCACAACCTGGCGAACTTATTACAGACAGAACGAAAAGCAACAGAACTCTTGAAATCGTCTCAACCCCTTCAATACTGGGACACATTGTTACCTTCAGATTTGTGTACGATTAGACCATTTTATTGACTTTAGGAAGGGTCTATGGAGTGCAGAAGATTAACGGCCAGAGTCTTCACTATTTGAATCAACACATGAGTTTCTGAAGCTGTATAAAATCACCAAATAGTCACCAGAGTGAATATGGAAATACTGGTTTTGTGTACGATTAGACCATTTTATTGACTTTAGGAAGGGTCTATGGAGTGCAGAAGATTAACGGCCCGAGTCTTCACTATTTGAATCAACACGAGTTTCTGAAGCTGTATAAAATCACCAAATAGAAAGCAAAATAAATATGGAAAGGGGTTAAAGAGACATATGGAGTTATTTATTCACTGGTGTTTAGTATCCGCTCCCTTCTAGCTGAATGATAAAAGGATTGAAAGCGATTAGGACAGTTTAAGAGTGAATGGTGTGGAGTTAGCTTATATTGAACGAGTGAAGGAATTGTCACTTGATTCTATAACCGTAATTTACAAGTCCATCTATTCTAATACATATCCTTAGAGAGAGAGAGAGAGAGAGGATAAGTTACCGTTAGCGAGTGGAAGACTTACTGGGAAGGAAACAAGGAAGGGAAAGTTAGAGTGAAAGCAGAGGGAAGATTGAATTAAAGGCTAGATTGAAGGCAAATGAAAGGAAGGTTGGACGGAAAGAGAGAGAGAGAGAGAGAGAGAGAGAGAGAGAAGGAAGGTTGAATATAGGGCCAAAGGGAAGGAAGGAAAGATCAAATAGAAATGGAAGGAAGATTGAACGAAAGGGAAAGAGAGCGAAGGTTGAATTAAACGAAGGAAAAACAAGGCTAAGTTGAATTAAACAGGGAAAGAAAAGTTAGATAAAAGACAAAGAGAAGGAAGGTAGGATTGAAAGGGAAAGAGAAGGAAGGAAGGATTAGAGACAAATGAAAGGAAGGCTGAATGGAAGGTAGGTTAGGATGAAATAAACAAAGAGAAGGAAGGTTGAATTAAACTAATGGAAGAGAGATTGAAAGACGAACGAAAGGTAGGGTGGATGACGGGGAAAGGGAAGAAGGATGTATGGAGGGCAAAAGGGAGGGAAGGATGAATGGAGGGCTAATGGAAGGATAAACGGAGGGCTAATGGAAGGATGAACGGAGGGCTAATGGAAGGATGAATGGAGGGCTAATGGAAGGATGAATGGAGGGCTAATAGAAGGATAAACGGAGGGCTAATGGAAGGATGAATGGAGGGCAAATGGAAGGATGAATGGAGGGCTAATGGAAGGGTGAATGGAGGGCAAAAGGGAGGGAAGGATGAATGGAGGGCAAATGGAAGGATAAATGGAGGGCTAATGGAAGGATGAATGGAGGGCTAATGGAAGGATGAATGGAGGGCAAATGGAAGGATGAATGGAGGGCTAATGGAAGGATGAATGGAGGGTTAATGGAAGGATGAACGGAGAAGGATGAATGGAGGGCTAATGGAAGGATGAATGGAGGGCTAATGGAAGGATGAATGGAGGGCTAATGGAAGGATAAACGGAGGGCTAATGGAAGGATGAATGGAGGGCTAATGGAAGGATGAACGGAGGGCTAATGGAAGGATGAATGGAGGGCTAATGGAAGGATGAATGGAGGGCTAATGGAAGGATGAATGGAGGGCTAATGGAAGGATGAATGGAGGGCTAATGGAAGGATGAATGGAGGGCTAATGGAAGGATAAACGGAGGGCTAATGGAAGGATGAATGGAGGGCTAATGGAAGGATAAACGGAGGATGAATGGAGGGCTAATGGAAGGATGAACGGAGGGCTAATGGAAGGATGAATGGAGGGCTAATGGAAGGATGAATGGAGGGC
>NC_059282.1:10116055-10121055 GCF_017591435.1 Portunus trituberculatus
CTTCGTGGTCCGTCTCTCTCTCTCTCTCTCTCTCTCTCTCTCTCTCTCTCTCTCTCTCTCTCTCTCTCTCTCTCTCTCTCTCTCTCTCTCTCTCTCTCTCTCTCTCTCTCTCTCTCTCTCAACCCATCCCACCTTCACCCCCACTAATCTCCTTATCTCCACCCCTCCCTCCCCTGCCTGGCTCTCTCCACCCCTGGCATGCCGTGGAGGTGTGCCAGGGAGTCACAGCTACGCTTATGTACTGTCGAGAGTCACTTGAAATAAAAGGAAAAAAAAAAAAGGCATTGGTAGCATTTGTCTCTTATTACCCTGTGTACAGCGAGGACCTGGGCTTGTGGACGGGGGGAGGGAGGGATGGGGGGATGTGGGGAGGAGAGGGGAGAGGAAAGTGTGGGAGGAAGGGAAGAGGACTAGGGAGAGATTAGGTGAAATAGTGAAAGTGAGAGGGGAGAAAGGGGAGCAGGAAGGTGTGTGGGGAGGAAGAAGAGGAAAGAGGAGGAGGAGGAGGAGGAGAGGTTAAGGAACAAGTGAGATAGATTAAAGAAAGTATAGAAAGAGATAACATAAACACTGAAGAGAGAGAGAGAGAGAGGGAGGGGAAGGAAGCACAGTGCCAGTAAGGGTGAAAATGCCAATGTGTAGGCTTCAAGAGTGCCAAAGAGTTGATAATGTGCCAGGCTGTGTCAGTGCCAAGGAGAGGAGCCACGTGCCACCACCGATGGAAGTGACTAACAAGTGTAGGATGGAGAGGAGTAGGATAGGACTGAGTGTCAAGGATTGGTAAAGGATGGGAAGGTGTAGGATGTGGAGCGATAGGATACATTGGGTGTAGGATTGTTGAAGGATGGGATAGGAAACGTTGGGTGTAAGATTGGTAAAGGATGGGAAGGTGTAGGATGGAATAGGAAACTGGTGTAGGATTGGAGAAGGATAGGGAGGTGTAGGATGTGTTAGGATACGTTTTGTGCCGAGGAATGATGAAGGATAGGGAGGTGTAGGATGGGATAGGATATGATTTGTGTCGAGGACTGATGAAGGATAGGGAGGTGGAGGATGTAATAGCATACAGTGGGTGTCAGTGATTAAGGATACAAAGTTGAAGGATTGTAGAACGTGATAGGGATTAATTAAGAACTCCAGGATTTTAGGATGATAGGATATGCCGGGTTAAAGGATGCCAGGATATTGAGTGGCTTCAGGATAGCAGGATAAGTCGTGATAGGATGTGAAGGATGCTGAGTTATATAAAGGATATTAGGATTCTTGAACTTTTAGATAAAATTGAGAAGGATTTCAGAGGGCATAAGGATATCTGGATTCGAGGATATGATGTGTGTAGATCCTGAAACGTGATGATGAAGGATATAGGTGTTAGGATTCACGTGGAGGACTCCAGGATAGGATTATAGGAGCGACTGATGTTAACTTCTTACAAGCAGGATTTCTTTAGGATACTAAGTCATCGTGTAGGATTCTAAAGATGCTGATAGGTTAAAAAAAAAAAGGATTGGAAGGCAGTTATGGTAGGATACTGTAGGATTTAGTTGCTCTAGGATACCGAGTTATCCAGTAGTGTTTCATGAAGGATTTTTGAGCATGGTAGAGATAGTAGGATATCTGAAGAGGATAAGAGGAATCCTTTGTGACCTTGAAGGATTTATTGACAAAAAAAGGATAGGATTGAAGTAGGATAACAAACACTTCGAGGCTTTAGGAGTTTAGCATGATAGGATGTGCCTTGAAGTGAAGGATGTCATCAGGTGTGTAGGATGCTAGGATAAACCACCTTAGGATATTGGATAAGTGTTTAGTCACCGTAGGATATAAAGATATTTAGGGTTAGGACAGCCAGAACCCTGAAGTATATGTAGGATATTTGAGCAATTTCCTTTGATACCCCTTGAGGATACGTACAATATCCTTTAGGTCACTTAATAGGATGTTCGTAGGATAAAGCTAATAAGGATACAAGAAAAACCATGGATTATTCAAAAGTTAGGATATGTGAGGTTAGGATTCTTTTGGGGGGTCCTTCAGTAGGATATGTACTTTGCAGGATGTCGAAGGCTATGTTAATCCTTGAGTGTGGAGCGCAGAGCTGATAGGAAAGGATTAAAGGATAGAGAGCGTAGGATTAAATGATAGGATTTCAGTATAAGCGTAGGATTTGGGTGACAGGAACTTGGGATAATGTGGATAGGAAGTCATTCTCTGGGTTAGGATAGGTTTAGGAATCCTGAGACTATTTTGGTTAGGATACTTGGGTACAATTAAATTATCCTATCCTATCTTATGAGAATAGTTGATTTAATTTTGCATGTTTGGATAGCGTTAGGATGGGCTGGATAAAGGATAGGCTGTGAGGAAACTGGATAGAGTTCTTTTAGGATAGGATAATGATAGGACGTAGCAACAATCGAGGGGTGCAAGATAGGATACTAGGATAAAATAGAATGTTAGTGACTCAGGCTGATAGGATGCGACCAAATAATTTTCATGCAATAGGATTAGAATAGGATAGGATTAGGATAAGATCAGAATGTAACTAGTAGGAACATTAGGATTAGGATAACTAATTTAAGTCATGGGGTTTAATTTTTCCATCCTGTTTACGTAAGATAGGATTCAAACTATAGGATAGCGTATGGATAAGACGGTATAGGAACTCTGGGTACACGGCAGGAATCCTACAACACCTAAGGATACAGGACACAGCTATGAGGGGGGGTGAGGGAGATCCTTTACGTAACCAGGGGCACAAACACAATGAGAGAGAGAGAAGGATAAAAAAAAAAAAAAAAACAGTTACGAGACAACGGTGCCAAATATGAGGAAGACATTATCCTACTCTCCCGGGCGTCCTGCTCATCCTAGGGACCTGACCCCGCCCCGCCCCGCCCCACGTGGCCGTCAGCTGGGGAGCGAGTGGACCTTCAAACGGGGGTCACCAGAGACTCAAACCTTTATTCTCAAACACCTTATCTCCTCTCCACTTTACAAAGGCTCTAGTTGGTGGTGTACAGGTTGCCAAGGGTGGTGTGACGGTTCTAGTGGCAGATTAACAATAGATTAACAAGATTACTACATTATTAATACGGCTAGTCATCTCTGTGGCCTTGGGTGGTGAGAGCGGAGCGTTGGAGAATACGGGACTATGATTTACTGGCACACTACACAGAGAGAGAGTGAGAAAGAGAGCGGCCACAGTTATCGATTTGTGTGAAGAGGAAGAGCGGAGCGGGAGCGGGAGGAGAAAGAGAAAGAGAGAAGAGAGGAGCTAAGGAATGAGAAAATAGAGAAATGAACATAGAGAACCATAGTCTAACACTAATTAAGTCACACCTGCCTCACATTAGAAAGGTGTGTATGAGCCTACAGCAACCCACACCCTGAGTTATCTGTCAAGTAATTGCAGGTTTGGTGAGTGCAGTTGTGGGGAAGGTAGGCAGGTGTGTTGCAGGTGAGGCCAGGCTGCACAGGTGTCTCATCGCACACCTGTGAAGAAGTGGACCAGGGCAACAGCGGAGCGTGGAGCGAGAGGGCTGATGCACACACACACACACACACACACACACACACACACACACACACACACACACACACACACTGACTCACCGCCTGGATAAATTCTCACGCACACGCACACGCACACAGACACTGCTGACCTTCACACAAATCCAAACCTGTGCGCACATTTTTCCGTCATGTGCTAATGTTCATTACACACACACACACACACACACACACACACACACACGAAATTATCCGGAAAATTAAGCTCTCTCTCTCTCTCTCTCTCTCTCTCTCTCTCTCTCTCTCTCTCTCTCTCTCTCGCTAGAAATTTTATCTTGTATTAATGAATCAAGGGGCGCGCACACACACACACACACACACACACACACACACACACACACACACACACACACACACACACACACACTTCCTGTGGCACACATCAACCAAATCATTATTATTGTTGCTCTATTATTATTATTATTATTATTATTGTTACTATTATTATTATTATTACTAATTATTATTATTACTACTACTACTACTACTACTACTAGTACTAGTACTACTACTACTTCGAGGCTGGCTGGCTGGCAAAGATAGGAACAAAACCATGTGCATCTATCACAACCAATCCTAACCTTAACTTACCAAACCTAACCTAACCTAACCTAACCTAACCTTACCTTACCTTACCAAACCATACCATACCTTACCTTACCTAACCTAACCTAACCTTACCTACTTACCCTTACCTTACCAAACCTAACCTTTACCGTACCTTTACCGTACCTTACCTTACCTAACCTAACCTTTACCGTACCTTTACCGTACCTTACCTTAGCTTACCTTACCATACCTTACCTTACCAAACCTAACCTAATCCAACCCAACCTAACTTAACCCAACCCAACCTAACCTAACCCAAACCTAACCTAACCTAACCAAACCCAACCCATCCTAACGTAACCCAACCCAACCTAACCAAACCCAACCTAACGTAACCAAACCTAACCTAATCCAACCCAACCTAACTTAACCCAACCCAACCTAACCTAACCCAAACCTAACCTAACCTAACCTAATCCAACCCAACCTAACTTAACCCAACCCAACCTAACCTAACCTAACCTAACCAAACCCAACCTAACGTAACCTCATTCCACAGCCTCTCTCTCTGACGACGGTGGGTTTATGGCGGCTCTCACTGCGGCGGGAAGTGAGAGGAAGAGAGTGACGCGGAAGAGGAAATCGAGTGAGAGTGAGAGCAAGGACGGCGGGAAGGGAGAGGAAGATGGCACCAGCTCACCACCGCAAGGCACTACTAAGGATGGCATCATGTCCCCCACTAATGTCAGGCCCACTTTTAATGTGAGTACTGGTTATATGCTTCTCCTCCTCCTCCTCCTCCTCCTCCTCCTCCTCCTTTCTTTTTCTTTTTTTGTTATTCTTTTTTCTTGTTGTTGTTGTTGTGTGCTTATGTGCTC
>NC_059282.1:10126055-10141055 GCF_017591435.1 Portunus trituberculatus
CCGCGGCGCAGACCAAACTCCCTTCTCAACGCTGCCACGAAGACCCAAGACTGATCTGGCGGCGGTGGGCGTGGCGGGGCGGGAGAGGCTGCGGGGCGGGGGAGGGTATTAGGGTCGGAGGGAAGAGGATGAGGTGGGGGGAGGGGGATGGTGTGCCTCAGCCGTCCCAGCTGTACCACTCTAGGTAGAGGTTGTAGTTCCTGGCCTCGGCGTAAGCCTGGAGGTGGCGGGAGTCCTGGCGGGTGATGAGGAAGCAGCTCCACAGCCGCACCAGCGTCAGGTCGTTCTCGGCGTCCAGCAGGTGGAAGATGGACGACGCGGTGACATTGTGGCAAGAGTCCAGCGTGAGGCGTGACAGCCGCGGCATGGGGTTGGTCTGTCGGGTGGAGGGGTGGTGGTGGGTGAGGTGGGCGTGGTGGGTGAGGTGGGCGTGGTGGTGGGTGAGGTGGACGTGGTGGTGGGTGCCTGGGGTGGTGTCTGTGTTGGCTGGGCACTAGGAGGGGCGTGACTTAGGCTGTTCCTAATCTGCCTCGTATTCTCAAACACTTCTTTGCTTCACCTCCATTGATTAAAAGAGCTTTTATTTCAATTTACACGAGTTTTTAAGGTGTTTTTACGGTTCTAGAGGCAGAGTGACAAGATTTCTACATGATTAACTGTAGAAACACTTGAAAACCCCGCCAGTCATCCTTGTGGCCTTGCAAAACAGTCGTGGTGGGAGCAAAGTATTTCAGAATACAAAGTAGAGAGAGAGAGAGAGGAACGAGAAAGTAAGAAAGAAAATGAAAAAAAAGGAGAAAATGAAAGAAAACGAGAGAGAGAGAGAGAGAGAGAGAGAGAGAGAGGAACGAGAAAGTAAGAAATAAAATGAAAAAAGAAAATGGAAGAAGAAAACAAGCGAGAGAGAGAAAAAAAAAAAAAAACAGGAGAAAGAGAAGAGGAGGAGGAGGAGGAAGAGGGAAGGGATGGGAGGGGAGGATGCCGGCGAGAAACGAGAGGAGGGAGGCGCCAGAGGGAGGGAGCAGGTTAGAGTGACTGTCTCCACTCACTTACCTCCCAGAGTTCCTGCAGCAGCTTATCGGAGAGGGCGTCAGCTCCGCGCACCAGGAAGTTAGTGAGGCCCGGGGCGTGACTCAACAGCTGACGGAGGATGGTGGCGCTGCAGGTGTCCGTGTTCACGCTAGTCCACACCTGCAGCATATGACAGGTGAGTGTGTGTTACTGTACGTAGGGTTTAAATGCACGTTATTGTTCTGCTATAAGAAATGTTTAAGTATTTTATATGTGTCTTGGTCCACATAGCACCTTGACACTTTTCCATATTCCTTTTGATTACTATTTGGTGATTTTATATAGCTTCAGAAACTCATGTGGGGATTAAAATAGCGAAGACTGTGGCCGCTAATCTTCGGGCCCCCATATACCTTTGCTAATGTCAATAAAATCATCTAATCTTACCAAAAAATTCATGATAGAAATGTGTTCCAGTACTGAAGGGATTAAACATCTTATACTATAGGTATAGCAGAAATATAACGTGAATATGTAAACTCTTTAAATTTGCATTGTCAACCAATATACCACATCTTATATTTCTTTTTCCCTGTGTCTAACAAGCTTGGGGACCTCCTGGGAAAGCGGGGTTTTAACTTAACCTAACTCAACCCCATTTTCCGATAGGGTAAAATGGGGTTAGAAATGCTGGTAGAAGTGTCACCTACTAAGCGTTTCAGAGAGTTTGAGGGCACGTTTTTCTAGAATAACTTTGTAAGGAACACGCATATCATTATGAAATTTTGCCACAGTGTATTTGACACCCTCCCCTAATATCCCAATGTGTCATGAATCGTAAACAGTATATAATAATGGCACTTCTCCCTATAAAAACAGGAGAAAGTCACTTATCCCTCACGAAGAAACGGACAA
Source organism: Portunus trituberculatus (assembly GCF_017591435.1). Lineage (NCBI taxonomy): Eukaryota > Metazoa > Arthropoda > Malacostraca > Decapoda > Portunidae > Portunus > Portunus trituberculatus. The sequence continues at coordinate 10,127,982 of NC_059282.1, forward strand.
GTGGTGAGAAATGGTGACGTAGAGAGAGAGAGAGAGAGAGAGAGAGAGAGAGAGAGAGGATGTAGGGAATATATAGACTAGAGATGTATCGGATGTCGAATTTCAGACATCCGCGGATGCGGATGTATATGCGATGTCATTTTGCGGATGCAAATGCGGATGCGGATGTCAGTCTCTACTAAAATGCGGATGCAAATGCGGATGCGGATATCAAAATATGACATCCTCGCGGATGCGGATGCGGATGCGGATGTTTTTTACGTCAAACGTTCTCACCAAGAGGAGCACCCTCCCCTCCCGAAAAAAAAGCCTGTTTCAACGTCAGACCATGCAGACAGGAGAAGTAACAAATAAAAACAAGGTGGGAGAACCAAAATACTGCCAAATGAGTTCGAATGGTGTCTTAATAGTTGATACTTCTCTCTTTGAAAGTATGTAAATCATAGGAAGACGTAAATACAGACACAGGAGTATCTAACATTCCACCATTCACAGTTTGCAGTTTATTTACTATGTTTGTACTTCATAGTCACTAAGTAAAATTCGCCCCCTCCTCCTGACCTTCCCCTAAATTCTAGACACATTACGTTGTGTAAGTTTGAAAGGAAATGAATCCGTGATATTATTTGCTTTAGTTTTACTAGATAATTAATTCATTAGACGCACATCACTAAATTTACTACACATTTCTAACCTCTGTCTGAACTCTAAGTCTGTAAGCAGCAGGCAGTACTCTGCTGGTCTGTATCTGTAACTGCGTGTCTATACTCTATATTACGAGTATATTACTCTATAATATATAGGTTGTGCAATACACAACACACATCCGCATCCACACATCCTCTGTTGAATGCGGATGCGGATGCGGATGCGGATGTATATTACATCACAAATGCGGATGCGGATGCGGATGCGGATGTTCAGTTTATCACAACTGCGGATGCGGATGCGGATGCGGATGTGAAAGAATATGCGGATGTTCCGCGGATGCGAATGCGGATGCGGATATCCGATACATCTCTAATATAGACGGGGAGGGGAAGGGAGGGGAGGGAAGGGGAGGAATGGAACGAAATATGGGGAGGGGGATGGAAGAGAGGGAGGGAAGGAGCAGGGGGAGGGACTATGTGGGTGGAGCTTGTTAGTACGTCACAGATAATACTACGTCACCATTTCTCACCACTTGTCCGATTCTTCGTGAGGGATAAGTGACTTTCTCCTGTTTTTATAGGGAGAAGTGCCATTATTATATACTGTTTACGATTCATGACACATTGGGATATTAGGGGAGGGTGTCAAATGATATGAGTGTTCCTTACAAAGTTATTCTAGAAAAACGTGCCCTCAAACTCTCTGAAACGCTTAGTAGACCGTGAGAAGGTGTAGAGTGACGTGTGGTGTGTTGGTGGAAACTGCAGTAATACCGTAAACCCCACGTGTGTGTGTCTCTCTCTCTCTCTCTCTCTCTCTCTCTCTCTCTCTCTCTCTCTCTCCTCCAAGTTAACAAGTGTATTGAAAAGGTTGTCTCGTGGGTACAGAATCTCCTCGTAGATTGCAATGTCACTAAATGCAAGGTTCTGTAGTCGTGGGCAGCTCTCCCCTATTGCTGTAACGAGACACAAGTTGTCTCGTTATGAGTAGTTCGCTTGTTAACCCTCTCAGTACCAGGACGCGTTTTTATATTAATTCTGGTGACTATTTGGTGATTTTATACAGCTTTAGATACTTATGTGGGGTTGAAATAGTGAAGACTGTGGCTATTAGTCCTTATGATCTCTATAGAGCCTTCCTAATGTGAATAAAATGGTCTAATTGTACACTAATCTCACGGTAAAAATAGTGAAGACTCTGGCCATTAAAATCTTCTGACCTCCATAGACCCTTCATTATTAAGAATGTCAATAAAATAGTCTATTGTACACAAAACTCTCTCGCTGACTCACCTATCAAATCCACCACGGTGAAATTGGCGAGTAGCAGCGAGATGAGGCCGTGTCCGCGTAAGGTGAGGACAGGCAACACCCCCTCGTGAAAGCTCAATGTTAGTCCTTCGCAGTTCGTGAGTCTGAGGTGTGCCAGGTGTTCAAGTCTCATGGTCTGGTACAGCAAGTCGTTCTGTATGACTGCGTTGGAGATTGTCAGGTCCTGTTTGGGGGAAGGGAATGTGAGACAGGGTTGAATTAATGTTTTTTCTTCTTTATTCTTCTTTGTTCTTACTTATTCTTTCTTTTTTCTCGTCTTGTCAGGGAGTGTTGGGTGAAGAAAAATGTGAGAGGGTAGTTTTTTTTTCCCTTTCTTCATTTCCATTTCAGTTTTTGGTGGAAGAAAAATGAAAGTCCAACTCCCAGTACCCACCCCAGTACCCACACACCAGTACCTTGTCCCCACCCACCTTAGTACCCACCCTAGTACCGCCCCCCCTCCAGTACGCCATCTCCAGTACCCACCATGATCTTGGGGCAGAGGTGATTGCTACTTCCACGGAGGTAGAGTCGACGTGGTCACAGGTGGAGGTGAGGATGCGGAGAGGGTAGACGTCACAGAGAGTCATGTTTTCCTTCGTCACGCCCCATTCCTGCATCACCTCGAATACCTGCAAGGGATTGGGTGGAGATTAAGTAGGATTGGGTAGGGATTATGTAGAAATGGGTAGGATTGGGTGAGGATTAGTAGGATTGGGTGGAGATTAGCTAGAGATTGGGTAGAAATGGTTAGGATTGGGTAGGATTAAGTAGGATTGGGTGGAGATTAAGTAGGATTGGGTGAATATTAGCTAGGGACTGGGTAGAAATGGGTAGGACTGGGTAGGATTAAGTAGGATTGCATGGATACTACCTGGTGATTAGCTAGAAATGGGTAGGATTGAATAGGATTGGGTAGGAATTAAGTAGGATTGGATAGGGATTAGACAAACAAAACATCACACACACCTAGAAAACACTTCGAAACACACCTGAAACATCTGCTCGTAATCAATGTAGTAGAGGCGAGGCAGGTAATGCACAAGGTAGGCTGGCCCAGTAGGTGAAAGTAGGCACCCTGTTAAACTTATCCTCTCCAGCTTCTGACACAGCGCCACGTCGTATTTCTCATTGTAGGAGAGGCGAAGCAGGGCAGAGTCAGTGATGCTGGTGTTCGAGACGTCCAGCTCCCGAAGGTGTGGACAGTAGCGGCCAATCACCTCCAGCATCTACAGGAGAGGTGACGGTTTAATCTTTTGTTTTGGTTGAGAGGGAGGGAGAAGGAGAGAAGGAGAGAGAGGATGAGGGAGAAGGAGAGAGAGAGAGAGAGAGAGAGGAGAGAGAGACTGGGTGTGTTGAGAGAATATATGATACTAATTGTCGGTTTTATTTGTGATTGTGAAGAAAGGAGAGAGAGAGAGAGAGAGAGAGAGAGAGAGAGAGAGAGAGAGAGAGAGAGAGAGAGAGGAAGCAAGGCATAAATGAATAAAGATACAGTCAGTTATTTTAGTACGAGTAGCTAATCTTTTCTTAATTTCTTTAGATTGTATTCAAAATGCCAAACTAAACTACATAACCACTTTCTCTTGCCACGCACATTCAATTTCCTTGTCATTATTCTAACACACACACACACACACAACTGACTCCCAACACACACACACACACACACACCTGACTCGCAACACACACGCCTGACTCCCAACACACCTGGTCAATTATCTGCGTCATGGACAGGTTGAGGTGCGTGACTTCGGTGAGGCAAGTGGCTAACCTCAGCATAGTGCCGGGACCCGCATCACGAAGGTAAGACAAGTTCACCCGACGGAGGCGCTGTAGGGGAGAGAGAGAGAGAGGAATGGGTGAGATTGTGGGAGGAGAGTGAATGCAGGAGTAAAGAGCAGGAGGAGGAGGAGGAGAGGAGGAGGAGGTGGAGGTGGAGGTGGAGGTGGAGGTGGAGGAGGAGTAGGAGTAAGAGATGATGATGATGATGATGATGATGAGAAGGAGGAGGAGGAGGAGGAGGAGGAGGAGGAGGATAGGATGGATAGGAAAAGAGTAGGACGTGTATGTTTCCGTGTAGTGAAGGACAAGGAAAGGCTAGATAGAGAGAACAATGATAAGGACAACAAGGACAAGGGCAAGGTGAGGGAGAAGGCGGCTATTCAAGTATTAATTATGACAAGCGGGTGACGGAGGGACAAGACAGTGGAGGGAGGGGCCAGGCAGAACTCCGCGTGAATCATAACACACACACACACACACACACTGGTTAGTCATGCACGTCCGGGTTCACTTCACTCAGTCGTCATGCGCGGGGTACACAAACAGCACTAGTCGTCTGGGCGGGGGCGGAGCAGTCGGGGAGCGGGGCGGTGGGACAGAGACGCCAGGGGGACGGAGGGAGTAGCCAGGAATAGCCGTGGTGCTGTGGTCGCCCTGCCTTACCCGGCAGCGCTGCGTCAGGAGGTGCATGGCCAGAATGGTCTCCCCAACGCCCGTCACGGAGAACTCCTGTAGCTGCGGCAGGAGGAGCGGCTGTAGGTGGTGTCGTCTGATGCGTCCTTGATCACGTACCGCGTCCAGAAGACCAACCAGCACGGCCGAAGCTGCAACACGGCCCGCGGCTTGTTAGAGGACGTTGGCTGACCGGTGAGGCGTGGCAGGGCGGGGGGTTTCAGGGCTTTTGAGGAACGTTTTGGGGCGTTGCGGGGCGTGGCGGGGCTTTTAATGGGCCGAGGCGTGAGGAAGAGGGAGGGAATGGCTGCTTCTGGCGTCATGCAGGGAAGGAATCCACGAGGGAAGAGGGAAGGGGTCAGTCAGGGCCGCGAAGCGAGTAAAGAGCGAGTCGGTGAGTGCATGGTGGACAGATGCGTGAGGAAAACATCTGTGGAGCGGTGCCGCGAGGGAGTAGCGGGGAGAGGGTTGTGGGGTGGGACAATGGTGGGGTTGGGGAGACGCGAAATGATCAGTACATGAAGACCGAACTGCGCAGCGGAGCAGAGGCGTGGAAAACGTGAAAAAAGAAAAAAAATGTAAATAATAATAGGGTGATGAATTTGCACAGGGAAATACATGCATCCAAGGCTCTTATTCTGAAACCCTTCTGCTTCACCTCCACTATTTCAAAAGGCTTTATTTATGTTTAAACGAATTTTTTTAAGGGTGTCTTTACGGTTCCAGAGACAGAATGACAAGATTTCTGCATTATCAACTGGAGAAACACTCTTGAAAACCTTGCTAATTATTTTGTGGCCTTGGAAAATAGTCATGGTGAAGAAGCAAAGCGTTTCAGAATACTGACCTAAGATGGGGAGGGGTACAGTAACGAGGGAAAGGTGGTGGGAAGAGAGTGTGGGATGGGAAAAAGATGGGGGAGCTATGGGACATTTCCTGGAGGGTGAGCTGTGGGTGGGTGGGGGAGGGGCGAGGTGAGGGTACACGACATTGACTGATAAATTAAGATGACGCAGAGTTCTTAGTCAGGCAAGACACAAATAACTAGGACGGCGGGAACTGGGCGGGAATTGGACGGGACGGGATGGGATGGGATGGATAGGATGGGATGGGATGGGACAGAGGCGTGTCGTTACCTTGACTGTGATGGGACGGAGTTGTTGGGCTGGCGGAAGGGCAGAGACAGAGACAGAGACAGACACAGACAGAAAGAGAGAGAGACAGAGAGAGGGGGGAGACAGACATATAGACAGATAAAAAAGACAAAAAGACAGACACAGACAGACAGACAGATAGATAAATAGATAGACAGACAGACAGACAGAGACGGACAGACAGAGAGACAGAGACAGGCAGAGACAGACAGACAGACAGAGACAGACAGACAGGCAGACACAGACAGACAAATACACAGACACAGACAGATAGACAGACACAGACACTTAGACAATAGAAATAAGAAGACCCCAGCGTATACAAAATCTCTGCAATGGAGAAAGTGTCTGAACAGCCGGAGTCGCGATGTGGTGGGGCGGGTACAGATGTGGTGGGGCGGGTACAGATGTGGTGCAGCGGCTGGCTTGTCGGGAGGGGGGCAGGGGATGGAGAGGAATGGTAGGAGGGTAGGAGGAGAGGGGAGGAGATGGAAATAGCGCATCAGTAAAAGTTATAATAATACAAGATTGGATATTATGAGTATTCCGGCCAATATTCTGATCATTTTACCTCACCACCGCCACTGCTTTCCACACACTGATTTAACCCCTTCAATACCAAGACGCATTTTTACCATCATTTTGTGTACGATTAGACCATTTTATTGACATTAGGAAGGGTCTATGGAGGTCAGAAGATTCATGGCCATAGTCTTCACGATTTTAGTCCCTTCAGTACTGGAACACATTTTTACCTTGAGGTTTGTGTACGATTAGACCATTTTATTGACATTAGGAAGGGTCTATGGAGGTCAGAAGATTAATGGTCCAGGGTCTTAACTATTCTAATCCCCACATGAGTTTCTGAAGCTGTATAATCACCAAATAGTCACCAGAATGAATATGGAAACGCGTCATGGTGCTGAAGGGATTAATGCTACACTAATTTTCATCAAGGTTGTTTCATTCCTTCTAGCGACAAATAAATAACATCTCCACATTATAAACAGGAGAAACACTCTTGAGAACCCCGCTAGTCATCCCTGTGGCCTTGGAAAACTGTCGCGGTGAGAGAGCAAAGCATTTCAGAAGACGGTACGTATAGAAAAACATGCACGGCTCACGTACTGCAGTGGCCTGTTGAGGGTTTGACAGGTTTACAGGGCCACGTACCGTACCAGCCATGCCCTGCCGTGCCTCACCGTGCCTTACCGTGCGATGTCACCAAACACAGGAGAAAAATAATTCGTGTCTTAATCTGGCAATGCAAACAGGAGAGAGAGAGAGAGAGAGAGAGAGAGAGAGAGTAGCTGTAATATGGGGAGGATACGTAGAGGGATGAAGAGAGAAGGGGAAGAGTAGTGATGGGGTGGAGTGGGAAGGGTTTGGGAAGGGGGGATAAGACAGAGGTTATTGAGGCAGCAGAGGCGCGCTGTAAACAAGATGCGTGTTTGGTTGGTGCAGAAACCTCACTGTTGCTGTGGACACGTGGTGCTGGACCGCTGCCAACACACACACACACACACACACACACACACACACACACACGAGTAGAGTAATGCAGGAAAAAGGAGATGAGAGAGAAAAAGAGGGCGATAAGTGGGAAAGGGAGAGATAATTTAGAGATACACACACTGTCCATCTCTCCTCGCTTCCCGGCTCTCTCTTCGTAGCTCTTCCAATCACTTAGCATGACGTGTGAATGAAAATAACCAAAACTAACCAATCCTAACTATAACCAAACTCAATCTAGGTTAAAGTTAGGGTCATGTTATGCTAGGTTAAAGTTAGTCAGGTTAGTTTGGGTTGATATTTTCATTTACACAAGTCAGCTGATTGGAAAAGCAGCGAAGGGGGAGCCGGGAAACGAGGAGAGCTGGAGGGGAGGGTTCACTACTCTTGTCATGATCCAAAGGGAGAGATACAGGAAAGGAGGAATAGAAGATAGGGAATAGAAAAGAGGACAAAAATAGGAGGATAGGGAATAGGAAAAAGGAGACAGGATAGGAGGAATAGAAGATAGGAAAGAGGAGACAGGATAGGAGGATATGGAATAGGAAAGAGGAGACAGGATAGAAGGATAGGGAATAGGGAAGAGGAGAAATACTTCACAACGAAAGATAAAGAATAGAAAAGAGGAAACAAAAGCACAGAAGAAGTAGAATAGGATAAACGAGAAGGAATGATAGAAGAATAGGAGCTGAGAGAGAGAGAGAGAGAGAGAGAGAGAGAGAGAGAGAGAGAGAGAGAGAGAGAGAGAGAGACCTGGAAAAAAGAGAAAAGATAAGGAGGAGGAAGAGAAAAGAACAACTGTAACTGAAATTGAATAAACAAACAAAAAATGAAGACAACGAAAAAAAAAAAGGAGGAATAGGAAGAAGAAGAAGAAAGAGGAAGAGGAAATGGAACCGGATTGATTGATACATTTACTGTTGAACTAACAAATACAAGAAAGGAGGAGGAAGAAGTGGAACAGGGAAACACAAACAAGGGCAGACGATTAACAGGGGAACCAGGGAGGCGGGGAACAGAAACAGCCACAAAACAAATACCTTGCATCGTTCTAAGAGGAGCTGCAGTGCCCTCAAAGCCTCCCCATCTGATGAAGCCAATTTAAACTCCTCAAGATGTGACTGAATGAGAGCGTGGTAATGAGTCCTGCTGAGGCGACGGCACTTCATATCAGTTACCAGCACCTCCAGGAGTCCACTCAGCACGGCGCTAGCTGGGGGCGGGAAGGGCGGGGAGGGGGAGGGTCACAGCAGCATCACAGCATCATGGGTGGTGGTGGGGACAGTGGGGAGATATCACAGAGGGTCGTTTAGGGGTAGTTTTTGGGGTGTTGGCGTCGTGAAGGGTTAGTGGAGGTGTTTTTGGGGTAGTGGGGTTTTTGGTGGGAGTTTGGACGAGGTTTGGGTGGAGTTTGGGGGTTGTGGAGGGTGTACGAGGGTGGTTTAGGGTCGTGTGGTTTGTGACGGGTGAGTTTGGGGGAGTTTGAGGTCGTAGAAGAATCGTGGAGGGTGTGTTGGGGTGTTTTGGGGTCGTGGGATTTAATGGGGAAGTTTTGGGGGAGTTTGGGGTCATAGAGGTATCGTGGAGGGTGTACAGGGAGTTTAGGGTCGTAGTGGAGTCGTAATGGAGTCGTAGTGGAGTCGTGGAGATGTCGTAGCAGCATCACAGCATCGTGGAGGGAGTGGGAGGGAGAGAGAATGTCATTAATACCACTTGAAAACTGGAATGAGTGGAAATAGTGCACGTTTTACACTTCACACACAGATGACTTGTGTGTTTCTGAGAGAGTCGCTCAGGTTTACTGCAAGAAAAAAAAAAGTACAAAAAAAGAGGTACAGGATTAATGTCAAGAAACCTCCTTTAGTCCACAAATTCCCGTGAAAATGCCCTCATTGTATGTACAAGAAATATAATGTGCCCCTCGCAAGTCTACAAGTTATAAGGAGGAGGAGAAAGAACAACAAGCAGAGAGTTCCAGAGTTTACCAGAGGGTGAACGCCTGAGAAAACTGGTTAACTCTTGCAGTAGACAAACAAAATATATCCCCGATAGTGTTCAAGTTATAGAAAGGAGGAGAAACAGAGTAGCAAGCAGGGAGTTCCAGAGTTTACCAGAGAAAGGGAGGAGGGATGGAGAATACTGGTTAACTCTTGCATTAGACTAGATAGTTGAACAGAATAGTCTAGACAGGTGGTCAAATTTTAGGCAGGTGGACAGACTGACAGAAATTTAGACAGACAAAAATTAGATAGTTAGACAGAATAGACTAGACAGGCGGACAATAGGAGTGACAGAAAGGAAAAAAAAAAAAACCTCGTACTGTAGCAAAAACTAGATGAGCAGTTAGGATGAAAAGTAGATAAGATAACGATTGATAAGAACAGTTAGGGTAAAAACAAGATAACATAGCGATATATAAGAACAGTAAGCATGGAAATAAATAAGAAGGGATATACAAGAACAGTTAGCATGGAAATAGAGATGATATAGCGATAGATAGGAACAAGAAACATGAAAATAGGTAAGACAGCGTTAGATAGGAACAGTTAGTATAAAGATAAAATAAGATAGCGATAAACAAGAACAATAAACATGGAAATAAATGAAATAGCGTTGGATAGAAACAGTTACCACGAAAAATATGAAAACGATTGATTGCTACCTGTACGTAGACACACACAGGAACACACAGGTACTCACGCAGCTGCAGGAAGGGCCCCGCTACCTTCAGATAACTCTCGTCATAGATCATAGCACACATCTCCTCCCTCGTCTTGGCGTGGTAGCAGATGTAGTCAAAGTTACGAGCGATTGATACCATGCTGGCTTCCTGGAGACTCGATGGTTGGTGTTTGAGAGGCATGTTTGATAGTGGGGGGTCTGAATCTTCGTGTGTGTCTTTACCTAATCTTGTTTCTTCGTTAGTTCTTGTTTAGTGTTCTGGTTTCTCTCTCTCTCTCTCTCTCTCTTTCTTGTTATTTTTTGGTTTTCTCTCTCTTTCTTGTCGTTATTTCATGTTTCTTGTCTTTTTGCGTTTTTGTAATCTCGTTTTCTCTTAATTTCGTCTCTCTCTCTCTCTCTCTCTCTCTCTCTCTCTCTCTCTCTCTCTCTCTCTCTCTCTCTCTCTCTCTCTCTCTCTCTCTCTCTCTCTCTCTCTCTCTCTCTCTCTCTCTCTCTCTCTTTTCTGTTTTCTTTCTCACTAGTCTTGTCTTTCTTCTTCTTTCTTATTATCTTTTCTTTCTTCTTTTTCCTGTAATTTTCGTCTTCTCCCTCCCTTTTCCTTGTAATTATCTTCTTTCTTTGTTTCCTCTCCTTGTTATCTTGTTTTCCTTTTCCTGTTTTTCTCTTTCTTCTTTTTCTTACCTTTTTCTCCTTTTCTTTTCTTGAAATTTTCGTTTTCTTTCCTTTTCCTTTCAATTATCGTCTTTCTTGTTTCCTTCCCTCGTTATCTTGTCTTCCTCTTCTTGTTTTGCTCTCTAGTCTAATCTTTTTTTCTTATCTTTTCCTCATTCCTTGTAATTTTCGTCTTCCTCTTCCCTTTTCTTCCAATTATCGTCTTGTTTCCTGTTATTCTTTCTTATCTCGTCTTTCTCACTTTCCTTCCCTCAATCTCGTGTTCTCTGTCTCTGTGTGTTCCTGTTCTCGTATCCCTAGCACCACCACCACCACCACCACCACCACCACCAGCACCACCACCAGTAGCAACACCAGCACCAGCAGGACTAGATCTTTTGTCCACCTCTCACCACTCAACACATTTCACTGCCAAGCTCATGTAGAATTAGTTTGGGCACTGTGCCACTACCACCACCACCACTACCATCACCACCACCACCACCACTGCCATCACCACTGTTACTTCCTCTCTTCTTCTCTCTCTCTTATACTCTTCCTCTCTCCTCCTCTCTTCTCGCTTATATTCTTTCTCTTTCCTCCTATCTTCTCTCCTTTGTGCTCTTTCTCTCCCTCTCTTCTCTTGTGTGTTCTTTCTCTTCTCCTGTTCTGTTCTCTCCTGTATTCTTCTTCTCTCCTGTTCTCTCTACCTGCCTCCTCTTCTAATACTACTCTTAACTTTTCCTCCTCTTCGCCCAATTTTTCCTCTTCTCTCCTCTCTCCTCTTGTAACTCTTCTCTTCTATCCTGTTTCCTCTTCTAACTCTTCCTTTTTCTCCTCTTTCCTCTTCTAATACTTCTTTTCTCTCCTGTTTCCTCTTCTAACTCTTCTTTTTTCTCCTCTCTTCTCTTCTGACAGTGCTCTTCCTCCTTGTAATTTGTGTCTGCTCTATTTACGTCTCACTTTCTCCTCTCTACTTCCCTCTCGTGTGTTACAAGGTGATGGTAAGGAGAGGGGCGTGGAAGAGGAGGAGGGAAGGCCATGTGGGAAAGGAGGAAGGACAAAGAGTACGCCATGCAGGTAAATTTAGATAACTTTGTGTATTTTTGTTGGTGTGGTGTGTGTGTGTGTGTGTGCGTGTGTATGTGGTATGTGTGTGTGTGTGTTTCTAGCTACAAACACACCAACAGACTGGCAGGGAGGTGGTATTAATAGACAAGCCACTTTATTACCTTAGGACCATTTATTTGCTTGAATAACACGAGTCTACATTACAGCGACATGGAGAGAGAGAGAGAGAGAGAGAGAGAGAGAGAGAGAGAGAGAGAGAGAGAGAGAGAGAGAGAGAGAGCGATGGTCAGTCACTCTATGTCCTTCGTCTGGAGATTTTACGTCAGCCACCACCACCACTACCACCACAGCCACCGCCCAGCACACAAGTTCATGGTTCTGTCTGCTGTTAGTTTTTGGGTTACTAGCGTGTGCGTGCGTGTGTGTGTGTGTGTGTTAGTGAAAGCTTCCTTCACTATCGTCACGCTTCTCTTAGCTTCCTAGTGTTAGTCTGAGCTCCACGCTGTTTTAATCCCTTCAGTACCATAACGCGTTTTTCATATTCATTCTGGTGACTATTTGGTGATTTTATACAGCTTCAGAAACTCATGTGGGGAGATTAGAATAGTGAAGGAAGTGACCATTAATTTTCTGACCTCCATAGACCCTTCCTAATGTCAATAAAATGGTCTAATCGTACACAAACCTCAATGTAAAGATGTGTCCCAGTACTGAAGGGGTTAAAACTTAAGGGCAGGATGGATTACGAGTTTAAACTCCCGAAAGATCAAGAAGGTTATTTCACTTAAGTTTTAGAAAGTGGGAAAGTCTTAAGAGTTTGTCCAAGTTGCGCCGTTGTAAGCTGAAGGGTTTTGTAAGTCAAGGTTTCAGGTTTACAGTTTCAGTTGATGCTATTAATAACACTAACTTGTAACCGAGCCAAGTTTTGTTGCTTACATATTTACTAAGCCTTGAAATGTCACGTGTGGATGCGTGTGGATGCGAGTGGTGGCGTGTGGCTGTTGGTGGTGGCGTGTGAGATCAGTAGGTGTAGGTACCGGGCATGGAGAGGAACACGCGAACAACAACTAACCTCTTCAGTACTGGGACGCATTTTTACCTTGAGATTTGTGTACGCTTAGACCATTTTATTGACATCATGAAGGGTCTATGGAGGTCAGAAGGTTAAGGGCTCACAGTATTCACTATTTTTAATCCCTACATGAGTTTCTAAAGCTGTATAAGATCACCAAATAGTAAGCAGAATGAATATGGAAAGGTGTCACGATGGTGCTGAAGGGGTTATATTTTTTCAGGGCATGGATGGGACACTGAGCCAAGACAATAAAGAAGCGACAGCGTCCACCTCAACCATGACGGGAACAAGGTGGAACGGCGACTGGCCGAGTGGAGACTGCCTGACGAAGAGGACCACAGATAATGGTTAGACTGTGTGGACTGGTAGTGTGTCAGTTACAAACATCCAAATGTACAAATCAAGAGACTGCCACTCAGATTTGTGTAGTTATTTATTTATTTTTTTCTTTATAAAAATATATAGTGAAATGTTGCTACTTATTTTCTGGAGACGTTTTAGTATTTGTTTA
>NC_059282.1:10146055-10153555 GCF_017591435.1 Portunus trituberculatus
TCCTCCTGTGTCCATGTGATAGGCCTCCTCCTCCTCCTCCTCCTCCTCCTCCTCCTCCTCCTCCTCCTGAGCCTTCTCCTGTGTCCATGTGATAGGCCTCCTCCTCCTCCTCCTCCTCCTCCTGAGCCTTCTCCTGTGTCCATGTGATAGGCCTCCTCCCTGTGTCCATGTGATAGGCCTCCTCCTCCTCCTCCTCCTCCTGAGCCTTCTCCTGTGTCCATGTGATAGGCCTCCTCCTCCTCCTCCTCCTCCTCCTCCTGAGCCTTCTCCTGTGTCCATGTGATAGGCCTCCTCCTCCTCCTCCTCCTCCTGAGCCTTCTCCTGTGTCCATGTGATAGGCCTCCTCCTCCTCCTCCTCCTCCTCCTCCTCCTCCTCCTTCTCCTGTGTCCATGTGATAGGCCTCCTCCTCCTCCTCCTCCTCCTCCTCCTCCTTCTCCTTCTCCTGTGTCCATGTGATAGGCCTCCTCCTCCTCCTCCTCCTGAGCCTTCTCCTGTGTCCATGTGATAGGCCTCCTCCTCCTCCTCCTCCTGTGTCCTCCTGAGAGGCCATGTGATCCTCCTCCTCCTCCTCCTCCTCCTCCTCCTCCTCCTCCTCCCGTGTCCATGTGAGAGGCCTCCTCCTCCTCCTCCTCCTCCTCCTTCTCCTCCCGTGTCCATGTGAGAGGCCTCCTCCTCCTCCTCCTCCTCCTCCTCCTCCCGTGTCCATGTGAGAGGCCTCCTCCTCCTCCTCCTCCTCCTCCTCCTCCCGTGTCCATGTGAGAGGCTTCCTCCTCCTCCTGAGCCTTCTCCTGTGTCCATGTGATAGGCCTCCTCCTCCTCCTCCTCCTGAGCCTTCTCCTCCTGTGTCCATGTGATAGGCCTCCTCCTCCTCCTCCTCCTTCTCCTCCCGTGTCCATGTGAGAGGCTTCCTCCTCCTCCTCCTGAGCCTTCTCCTCCTGTGTCCATGTGATAGGCCTCCTCCTCCTCCTCCTGAGCCTTCTCCTCCTGTGTCCATGTGATAGGCCTCCTCCTCCTCCTCCTCCTCCTCCTCCTCCTCCTTCTCCTGTGTCCATGTGATAGGCCTCCTCCTCCTCCTCCTCCTCCTGAGCCTTCTCCTGTGTCCATGTGATAGGCCTCCTCCTCCTCCTCCTGAGCCTTCTCCTGTGTCCATGTGATAGGCCTCCTCCTCCTCCTCCTCCTCCTGAGCCTTCTCTTATCTGTAGCCAGTTAGTAGTTGCTAAACAGCCTCGAAAGGACCAAGAGGTCTGTTTGTTTGGCTTTCTTCTTCAGAGGACGCCGCAGACCGCGGAGACGTGCTGTCCGGCACAGGTAGGGACTGGGCGTTTCAATTCACTCATTGGAGGCGTAGGTTGTCAGGATTTGTTAGGTCTTGTTAAAAGGCAACATAACGAGGGTGATGAAGTTAAATTCGTACGGTTCCTAATCGGAATAAATGAAGGGCCGTTGATTTTTAGAAGAAACACCACACCAATCACCACACCACATAAAAGTTAACATTCAAAACTACATGACGCAACGCGTCTCTCTCTCTCTCTCTCTCTCTCTCTCTCTCTCTCTCGTGTCTTACATTTGAGGATAAGGACATAAGGTTCATGATTCGAAGTGTAAAGGTAAAATTATTATTGTTACAGGTCCTGCCTCTGCTGAAGGGAGAACTAAACCAGCGTGTCCCAACAACCCCCAACCTGCTGCAGGAAACTGGCTCTTCTTGCATTGGAAGACGGAAAGTCTCGCTGCGCCTTCCACGGTGGAATTGGATCCTGCCTCGCACCAGCTGCCATGACACTTGTCATCCAGGGAGAGAGGACAGCCTGCATCTCTGCACATTCCACGGAGGAATTGGACCCTGCCGCACACCAGCTGGCATGACATGTGCCATCCAGGGAGGAAGGACACACTGCATTTCTGCACATTCTACGGAAAAATTGGACCTTGCTGACAACACGCGGCGTCATCCAGGGAGGGAGGACAGACTGAGTTGCTGCATCTAACCTAACAAATACATGTTGCCAATCACTCTTATGTTGTTATTCCTTCCATCTGATGTGAATGTTACTCATAAATGTAATGTTATTATTCCTTCATGTTCTGTGATGTACCCACACAACTGGTGGTAGTTTTTAATAAATCATGATTAAGAAAACTGAAATTGAATTTTTTCCTGAATCCTTTTAGGCTTACTAATGAAACCTAAACTAATCCAACCGACTCTGAAGCTTCACCTAACGTACTCTGGAGATTAATTTACCTCACCTCGTAGTCTAAACCTCACCTGACTGACCTATTGGCTCCACAATGTACAACAAGAAAAGCTGGAAAGAAATGTACTAACAGCTTTTCAAGTAAAAATTAAAAATCCTTTCTATTTGAGCAGTAAATTATAACCACCAAAAAGCCTGTGGATCCTCACCAAGTCTGCTAAAATGGCAGTAAATAAATGCCTAGGAAGGAAGAGCTCAAAACTAATGGAAAAAAAAGCTGTGGAACAGCAGAAAATTGGCAGAAATAACAAAAAATGCTGAAAATTCCTGCAAAACTGCAGAAAATTGACAAAAAATGCTGAAAAACCCCTGCAAAACTGCCCAAAAAACTGTGTTAAGTCATAAATACTCCGAAGAGTCTCCGGAGAAATTGCAGATGTGTATTTGGGCTAAAAATACAATGAAGAGTCTCCTTCCTTTACTTTTATTCAATTCACACATTTTCATACAAGTCAAAAAAACTCTACCAAAATTTTCAACTTATAAAATTTTTACCTATCATACTCACACATTTGTCAAAAAACTCCACCAAAATTTTCAACTTAGAAGAAAAAGCAAATTCTATGTTTACGATGCAAATTCTGTTTACATCGTACAAGTCAAAAAACTAATTTTTTTTTACATAAACTTGGAAAACTTATACAAGTAAAAAGAAAAAACTCTACCAAATTTTTCAACTTAAAAAATTTTTTCTTAGAAAATTTTCAATTTAAAAAAAATCTTAGAAAATTTTTACAAAAAAAAATTTAGAAAATTTTTACAATATTCACCTTAGAAAATTTTTACAGCAGAACTTTTGCAATTTCCAACTTGGGACAATTTTTCACAAGTATTGCAATTACTCTAGGAATATTTTCAACTTACAAGATTATTAAAAAATAAAAAAGAGGAAAGTTGCAAAAAGGAGCCATGAGACCTCCACATACATGGCAGCATTCCCTGTATGAACAGGTCTACCTCATTCCACCTGTCATTGCCATCCATACATTTGTCAGCTAAGAAAAAAAAAATAAGAACATAAAGAGTAGCATTTTGAAAGCCTTTTCATTGCACAAGTCTGTTGGAAACTACAAATTCTAAAAGTATCTTGAGTCTATCTTCATTGCAAAAGTCTGTGAGGAACTATCAACTCTGTACAATGATTCTTTAAGGATTTCAGTTTCACACTGGCATTGCTCTCAAACAGCATGTTGTCCCTTGCAACACTACATTGTCACCATAAATACACAAAACACAGACCATCATTCTGGGGCCGCATTCTACACAGTCAGCCTCAGGTCTCACTGAATGCCTGACCGTCACTCCACTGTTGGTTTTTGGGTTCACAACTTGTCAGTTTTATATATGTGTAGAAAGCAATAGTTCCTTGACATAAATTTCTACAACTTGGATTATTTTGACATCTTATTACTACTTTGGGAATAGTTAGACTGTGTATCCAAACAAAAGAAACATGGCAAACAGAAGATTACGCCCAACACATGACACATGCAGGCCACACAGGGCAAGGTTTGTTTGAGTTTAGGGAAAACTGATTGTATTCCTCTTGGCAGTTATCTATAATGGTAAATTACTGCATGAAAGGAGGACATTATTTTCTCATCATTACGGATATTCATCATTAATATTAAAAACTGTCGGGATCATGCTATGGTACATACAGCCAAGCTCCCACCATGCTGACGAGAGTTTTAAGATGGTGGTTGAATTGAACCCTGTCTTGGCACTCATGACAGTCACAAAGTTAGAGTCTGTCATTGAGGGATTTGTGTCTAAATTGTACCATTTGTCATTTTTGGCACTTATGACAAGTCACAAGGTTAGAGCCTGTCACAGAGGGACTTATGTCTAAAATACACCATTTTATCTTGCTACCATCACATCATAAGGTTTGTAGAATGCGACCCCTGAAATCTCACACAGAACAACAACAGCAAAGCTCTACAAAGTTGAGAAACTTACTTTTTAATTAGTCCTAACATTCTCACTCAAAAATGTATATAAACCTAATCATACAAAACATTTTTTTCCTAAATGAAAGTCATTGACATCAAGGAATGACTGGCACACTTGCCCACAAAGCTGCACACACACACACACACACACTTAAAGCATTGACTGAAATTCCATCTGCAGGAAGTGCAATGGCCAATGGTTCATGTCTGTACAGTCTGGACTGTAAAGACTGACACAACTAGATCATGCTAATAAACAAACACCTTTCAACAAATCTTCATAATGCAAGATCTCTTATAAGTCACTTTTAATACATTACAAATCTCATAAACCGCTACTCCTTGCAGCTAAATAGTATACACTTACATGTAATGAAGTGATTTGATACATAAAGGTCAACACAGTGTTAGGTAATGAAATCTATAAATATGAATGATGACATAATCCTTCAGTTCAAACTGTGAAGCAATGATGCTGTGAATGTTGCAGCATCCTCCATCCTTGCCACTCTGTCTTGCACTCTGCACACACGTTTATGAAGGCAGTGCGCAGTGTGCCGCTGGACCTCCAAACCCTGCAACAAAAAGAAACAAGTCAATAAAAGTTCATGTTTTAGCAATCATTTATCTTCATGTCATCTTATCAATCTTACATTGTGAAAACTGCTCACTTGTAATCACATTTGTGGTACAAAAAGGTATATAAAAAAAACTCAACCAAGCAAAGCCACAATATCCTTTTTTTTTTTTTATTATGTAAGAGGGAAACCAGCCAAGGGCAACAAAAGTATAAAAAGCCCAGTTGTATTGCAAGTTCACTAAAAGGTTGGTACAAAATTAGCCAAAAGACAGGGACAAATGTCTTGAAACCTCCTCCTTAAAAGACATCAAGTCATAGGAAGATGGAAATACAGAAGCATGCAGGGAGTTCCAGAGTTTACCAAAGAAAGGTCTGAATGATTGAGAATACTGCTTAACTCTTGTGTTAGAGAGTTGGACAGAATAGGGATGAGAGGAAGAAAGCCATGTGCAGCAAGGTTACAGGAGGACAGGAGGCATGCAGTTAGTAAGATCAGTAGAACAGTTAGCATAAAAACAGCAACAAAAGATAGGAAGAGATGCAACACTTCGGTAGTGAAAAAGAAGCTGAAGACAGTCAGTCAGAGGAGGGGAGTTGATGAGACGAAAAACTTTTGATTCCACCCTACCTAACAATACTGTGTGAGTGGAGGCCCCCAAACATGCTAAGAGTATTTCATACAAAGATGGATAAGGCTCTTATACAGAGTTAGCAGTTGGAGGGACAAGAAAAACTAGCGGCAATGTCAAAATAACTACTACTTGACAACTTATTTGCCTTACTTGGAGTATTACATGTGTGCCACTCCATTCTTGAAACTCTGGAGCACCTTCATGTGTTCAATCAAGTGGTGGGCGGGGATACAAAGAGGTGCTTCTCTTGACGCCTCCCACCGGTGCAGCACATCCTGTGGGGAAAACACAAACCCTCACTGCACTCACCAACACCCTGGGAACACCTGCAACTCAGCCACTCATCCCTCCTTACACAGACAAACACCACCACTCACAAACACACACAAACATGGTATATATATATATATATATATATATATATATATATATATATATATATATATATATATATATATATATATATATATATATATATATATATATATATATATATATATATATATATATATATATATATATATATATATATATATATAATACTTCACTCACCAACACCTAACAAATAAATACAAGTCAGCCACTCATCTCTCCTTCCTCCTCAGACAGAGATGCCTCCACGAAGAGATAAAATAACACACAGATTGACCACTTTCATCTTTGACAGACACAAAGTTCACAGAAAAACTGAGAATCTGTCCATCTTACTGTTCAATCATTTTACCTTTTCTTCATTACAAAATTTCATGAACGTTTCCCTACACACACACACGAGAGAGAGAGAGAGAGAGAGAGAGAGAGAGAGAGAGAGAGAGAGAGAGAGAGAGAGAGAGAGATATTAGTCTCTCATTTAAATCCTGTGTGGCTAGTCAGGGGAGCTGCGTAACATCTGAGACTGCGAGAAAGGCGGAAAACTTGACAGGGATAGCTCAATGGAATCCATGGACGGCGGGGCGGCCTCGGACGGAGCTGCCATAACTACAGACGCTTCCTTCGTGTTGTTGTAGTGCAGCCTGGTCTTGCTAAATCCAGATGTTGAATAAAATTGCCAGTTTTGTCAAGGGTAAAGCCTGAGTTGCAATGGAGTCGTCTCTTTGTAGCAATGTGCACCAGCTCTGAAAGGGACACACGAGAGTTAAAAATACCACAGAGTAGCTCGATAAATATAAGCTACTCTAGAAATATATTGCCAATGATGAAACTATCCTGAAACTGATGTGTGAACTAGAAATACACAGGCGGAGACCGAGGAAACATGTAATACGGCCAAACTACAACTAGAGTAAACACTTTTTTTTTTAGAGTGTCTGGCTCAATCATGATAAAGACAGGAGGCAGGGTGGTGCAGGGTGTGATGTGTGCTATAGCAAACATTAATCTGACTCATGGAGAGTGCCAGCCGTTATCATTCATCGTACGAAATAAAACAAGAGGAATGCATCACTTACACGTCTTATTCATTACTAAATAGAAAACTGTTTACACCGAAGACAAAGGCGGGCAAACTTGATAGGAAGAATCACTATTTATTACTATTACTCGTCTTATACCGCTCAGCCTTCTCTCCCCCCCCTCTCTCTCTCTCTCTCTTGTTCACTGAATGATAGAACTTCAGAGAACTGAGCTGGAGTCAGTGTGAAATACTGTCCAAATTTCCCTCATCCATTTCTGGCTCTTGAATAAGATGACATTCACCACAGTAGTTTTAATTTCATATTTGCTTCATCTACCCAATTCTTTCCCCTCTTATTATTCAAGGCTAAAGATAACATTTATGACTCCTCTTCCTCCACGTCAGGGGGCCACAGAGTACTGCTGTGTTTCTTCGCTGCAGGGAATGTCTGGCCTAGCATCGCGGCCGGTGTGGACATGCCCATAGTAAGTTAGTGACCAAAGTCAGCCCGACTCTCGTGCATCGTGTGCCTCGATCGTGTCCCGGTGTGAAGCGGCATTAAAGTTATCAATCAATCAATTAAGACGCCTTGAACTTTTGAATTGTCGACCCGTGATGAGAGAGAACAAGATAAAGAATAAATCAATACATAAAGTAAATAACGATGTGAACAGAACA
>NC_059282.1:10158555-10178555 GCF_017591435.1 Portunus trituberculatus
AGCTACTACTACTACTACTACAACAACTACTACTACTATTACTTTAGGTTGAATTAGCTTTAATCTACTACTGCTGCTACTACTACTACTACTACTACTACTACTACTACTACAGGGAACTCACAGCGAAGCCTCACCTGGCGGGCAGCGAGCAAGACGACTATCTAGCGGAGATGATTCGGAAGCGTTTCGAAGCAGCAGGATTCGACTCAGCTGATCTTGTTCCTTACAACGTCCTACTTTCCTACCCCAATCCTTCCAATCCGAACCTGGTGAGTAGGATAAAGTGATTAGGTGTGTGTGTGTGTGTGTGTGTGTGTGTGTGTGTGTGTGTGTGTGTGTGTGTGTGTGTGTGTGTGTGTGTGTGTGTGTAAATTATGTCGAAACACGCTTTACTGTAAGTTGTTAACAGGAGGAGGAGGAGGAGGAGGAGGAGGAGGAGGAGGAGGAGGAGTGTAGAATTCTATAGCTTTCTTGTAGAGTGTAGAAACGTGGCTATGAATAAATAAATAGTAGTAGTTGTTGTTGTTACAGTAGTAGTAGTAGTAGTAGTAGTAGTGTAGTAGTAGTAGTAGTAGTAGTAGTAGTAGTAGTAGTAGTAGTAGTAGTTGTTGTAGTAGTAGTAGTAGTAGTAGTAGTTGTTGTTGTTGTTGTTAGTGTAGTAGTAGTAGTAGTAGTAGTAGTAGTAGTAGTAGTAGTAGTAGTGTTGTTGTTGTTGTTACTGTAGTAGTAGTAGTAGTAGTAGTTGTTACTGTAGTAGTAGTAGTAGTAGTAGTAGTAGTAGTAGTAGTAGTAGTAGTAGTAGGAGTAGGAGGAGGAGGAGGAGGAGGAGGAGGAGGAGGAGGAGTGTGTGTGTGTGTGTGTGTGTGTGTGTGTGTGTGTGTGTGTGTGTGTGTGTGTGTGTGTGTGTGTGTGTGTGTGTGTGTGTGTGAGTGAGTGAGTATGTTTATGACTGATAAGAACCTACTAAACTTTAATCTTCTCCCCCTCTCTCTCTCTCTCTCTCTCTCTCTCTCTCTCTGTCTCAGATCACCCTGGAAGAGGCGGGCGGGGGCATTATCTTCACCAGCAAGTACAAGGAAGAGCCTCTGGAGAAGGACGATGCTGACCCTAACTTCATCCACGCATTCAACGCCTACTCTCCGGCAGGTAAGGCTCCCTCTCTCTCTCTCTCTCTCTCTCTCTCTCTCTCTCTCTCTCTCTCTCTCAAACACGAGGAATATAAAAAAGTGAGAAAAGGAGAAGAGAAAGAATTAAGAAGAGAAAAAAATAAAGAAAAGAAAATTCAAACTAATGACGGGGAGAGAGAGAGAGAGAGAGAGAGAGAGAGAGAGAGAGAGAGAGAGAGAGAGAGAGAGAGAGAGAGAGAGAGAGAGAGAGAGATTAAATCAAGTACAAAATAAAGCCAGTGAGGGAAGCTGATTTTGCGCTCTCTCTCTCTCTCTCTCTCTCTCTCTCATTTCTTCATTCATCTCCTTTCTTTCTCTTTTGGTTCCTTTTCTCTGTGATTTCTGTTTGATCTCCTTTTCTTCTCCGGCAGATAAGGCTTGTTTATTCTTTCTCTCTCTTTATTTCTTCATCCATCTCCCTTCTTTCTCTTTTAGTTTCTTTTTCTCTCTCTTTTCTGTTTGTTTTCTCTCTCACCGTTGGTTTCTCTGCAGGTGACGTACAGACGGACATGGGTACTGGGTTGGTCTACGTTAACTACGGACGGGAGGAGGACTTCGAAAAACTGGCGGAGCTGGGCGTGTCCGTGAAAGGCGCCATCCTTATCGCACGCTACGGGAAAATCTTCAGAGGCAACAAGGTGAGGTGCCCGCAGCTCACCGTCACGCCCCGGGGAAGGACTGAAGGGGTCTCTTTAACTGAACTAACCTAACCTAACCTTAACCTAACCTAACCCCAACTTAACCTAACTTAGCCCAAACCAACTTAACCTAACGTAATCTAACCTTAACTTAACCCAACTGACCTAACCTAACCTTAACTTAATCCAAGGCAACTTAACCTAATCTAACCCCAACTTAACCTAACTTAGCCCAATCCAACCCAACCTAATTTTCTTTAACCCCTTCAGTACCAGGACGCGTTTTCTATTTGGTGATTTTATACAACTTCAGAAGCTTATGTTGGGGATTAAAAGAGTAAAGATTGTGGCCATTAATTTTCTGATCTCCGTAGACCCTTCCTAATGTCAATAAAATGGTCTAATCGTACACAAATCTCAAGGTAAAAATGTGCTCCAGTAATGAAGGGGTTAAAATAATGAAGACTGTGACCATAAATCTTCTGACCTCCATAGACCCTTCCTAACCTAACGTCAATAAAATGGTCTAACTGTACAGAAATCTCAAGGTAAAAATGTGCTCCAGTAATGAAGGGGTTAACAATCCTTCATAATATTCCTAAACTTTCTTCCCAATCCTTCAAAACACCCAAAATTTCTTAAATCCTTCAAAACACACCTGTAAGCCCCTTTAATACTTTCATAAACACCTAAACACTCTTCCCAAAACATTCGAAACATTAATTCTTTTTGTGTAAGTATAAAACATTCCTCTTTACTCCTTTTTACTTTGAATTCTAGGCACGATTAGACAATTTTACTGATATTAGGAAGGGTCTATAGAGGTCAAAAGATTAACGGGCACAGTCTTCACTATTTCAACCCTCACGCAAGTTTCTGAAGCTGTTTAAAATCACCAAATAGTAAGCAGAATATGAAAAAAAAAAAAAAAAAAAAAAACCGCGTCATTTTCACCTTGAGATTTGTGTACGATTAGACTATTTTATTTATACTAGGAAGTGTCTATGGAGGTCAGAAGATTAATGGCCACAGTCTTCACTTTTCTAATCCCCCCATGAGTTTCTGAATACCACCTTATCCACTACGCCACCACCTCCCATTCTGCAGCTGTTACACGCACAGCAGCGAGGAGCAAAGGGCCTCATCCTCTTCTCTGACCCAATGGACGTGGCTCTCAATGGCACAACACCTCAGGACGTGTACCCAAACTCCTGGTGGCTCCCGGGCTCAGGCATGCAACGAGGCAGTACCTTCATGGGAGACGGCGACCCCCTCACACCTGGCTGGCCCTCCACAGGTAAGGAATTCACGTTAGGGCGATAATGATAGAACCTTTAAAATTTGGTTCCCTTTTCGTCGTAGCGTGAACAGCTTAAAAATTAAATAAAGGAAATGAAGTGTTTAAAGGTTATACGTCTTAAATAACAAAGAATAAAGATAAATACGTTTTTTTTTTCTATTATTATTATTTATTTAGGTTAAGTTTTGCTAGGTAATGTTTAAAGAGAGGCAGGATTTTAAAGGTTCTACGTCTTAAATGACAAAAATAAGAAGAAATAAGGATAAATTGATACGTGTTTGCTATTTTTATCGTTGTTATTTTTATCTATTTATCTAGGGGAAGTTTTGCCGGAGAATGTTTAAAGGGAAGCAAAATTTTAATGGTTAACATCTGAGCCTTTTTATTTATTTTTTTTTACGTCTATTTGTTTATATAAAGTTTTCTTAGTTCTTCTTATTGTTTTTTACGTCTAATTTGTTCATACTTTCTTTTTCTTAATCTTTTTCCTATTGTTTTTTTTTTTTTTTTTTTGGCATTCATTAGTAACGCGTTGTCTTCACCCTCAGAGCACGCCTATAGACTCAAGGAAGAGGAGGCCGAGTTACCCACAATTCCCTGTCAACCAATTGGCTACGATGACGCTAAACTTATCCTCGAGTGAGTGTTGACATTATCTTTTTTTTTTTTTTTTAGTTTTTATTTATTTTATGTGAGAGAGAGAGAGAGAGAGAGAGAGAGAGAGAGAGAGAGAGAGAGAGAGAATCCTACCACTACTACCACCAGTAAACACTATAACATTATACAGGAAGATGGGTGGAACAACGGCGCCTGAGGGGTGGCGTGGCGGTCTGCAAGGCGTGGCGTACAACCTCGGCCCTCAGCTGATTGGTGACTACAAGCTGCGTCTCACCACTCACAACTACATCAAGCAACAGAGATCCTACAATGTTATAGGAACCGTGAAAGGCAACGTGGAGCCTGGTGAGTGATTGGTGGAGATTGGATGAGGATTGGTGAAGGATTGGTGAGGATTGGGTGAGGTTAATAGTGTTGTGTTTCTAGTATTAGTTGTAGTGTTGTTGGTTTTCCCTTGTTCTTTTTGGGTTTATTTTTACTTTTCTCTGTTTTTTCTTCTATTTTTTTTAAGGTAAGGTAAGGTTAGGTTAGGTAAGGTAAGGTTAGGTTAGGTAAGGTTAGGGTAGGATAAATTAAGTAAGGTTAGGTTAGGTTAGGTTAGATTTAGTGAGGGAAACATCAGCACCCTTTGATAAGACAAGCTTTCAGTGTAACGTGACTTCATTACTGTAAGTTGACCTAATTTCCTCTAATTAGTGAACCTCGACTGAGTGATGGGAAAGACACCAAGACGATACATTTTGACAAAGTTTCCTGAATACTGTTTTTCGTATCCTATCAATCTACCTATCTGCGTGTCATCTGCAAATTTACTAATATCACAACTAATTCCACAACCCATGAAGCTCGACTGAGATACCTTGAAGGATGATATATTTTGACAAAGTGTCCTGAATATTCCTTTTCGTATCCTACTTAAGATCTGTCACGTAGCTAAAAGTCTGGAATTTTAAGTTGCTAGAGTCCTAAATGTTGTGTTGCTAGTCCTGTATATTGTGTTACTAGTCTTGAATGATGTGTTGCTATAGTCTTGAATGTTTGTGTTGCTAGTCCTATATCTTGTGTTGCTAGAGTCCTATATGTTGTGTTGCTACAGTCTTATATCTTGTGTTACTAGTCCTGTATGTTGTGTTGCTAGTCTTGTGTGTTGTGTTGCTAGTCTTGTGTGTTATGTTGTTAATCCCGTATGTTGTGTTGCTAATCCTATGTGCTGTGTGTCCTATCTGTATGTTGCTAAGCAGTGTTGTACCTTGTGTTCTTAGCAGTTCTGTATGTTCTATTGCTCGCGGTCCTGTATTTGTGTTGCAGAGTTGTGTTGCGAGCAGTTCTGCATGTGTTGTTCGCAGTGTTGAATATTGCATCTCCTCCAGATCGCTACGTGCTGATC
Organism: Portunus trituberculatus; assembly: GCF_017591435.1. NCBI lineage: Eukaryota > Metazoa > Arthropoda > Malacostraca > Decapoda > Portunidae > Portunus > Portunus trituberculatus. Next base: position 10,163,668 of record NC_059282.1, read on the forward strand.
GGGAACCATCGTGACGCGTGGGGTTACGGCGCGTCAGACCCCTCCAGCGGCACTGCGCAGCTCATCGAGACGGCTAGAGTGGTGGGCTCCCTGCTGGCTCAAGGTCACGATAACAGGCTCTCTCTCTCTCTCTCTCTCTCTCTCTCTCTCTCTGTTGTTTACAATACGAAAGCACATTTTATTCATTGCAATTAATTCTTTTATGTTCCTTTACTGTTGTTTAAATCTCTCTCTCTCTCTCTCTCTTAGTTTGCGATATGAAAGCACATTTTTTCACTGCCATTATTGTTTTAGTTCCTCTTAACGTTATTTTACTGTTGTTTAAAGGTCTCTCTCTCTCTCTCTCTCTCTGCAGGGTGGAGGCCGCGTCGCACCCTCGTGTTCTGCTCGTGGGGTGCTGAGGAATACGCTCTCATAGGCTCAACGGAGTGGGTGGTGTGTGTGTGTGTGTGTGTGTGTGTGTGTGTGTGTGTGTGTGTGTGTGTGTGTGCGCTGAGTGGGTAGTAAGAATGAGTCATTTACTGCAACTCTTCCTTCTCACATCAACGTTATATTGTTTCCTTCTCTTCCTCTTCCTTCATACAACTTGCCTTCATTTCCTTTACAGCAACACGTCACACCGTTCCCTTCTATTCTCTTCCTTCACAGCAACACCCCACCTCCTTCCCCTTCCTCTTCCTTCACTTCTATCACAGCAACACCCCATACCTCTCTTTCCTCTTCCTTCACTCCTTCAAAGCAACACCCTACACCCTTCTCTTCCTTCACACTAACCAGCCTTCCCGTCCATCACGCTTCACATTACCACCACCACCACCACCGCCACTAACGCCCTCCCTCCCACAGGAGCACGTCACCAAGCTGCAGCAGCGGGCCGTGGTCTATATCAACGCAGACACTTGCACCAGCGGCACTGCTTTTAATCCCAAGGGCAGCCCGCTCACCTGGCAGACCATCACCAGGCTGACGAAGATGGTGAGTCAGAGGCCAGTATTCAGAAACACTTTGCTCTCTCATCACGACTGTTTTCCAAGGCCACAGGGATGACTAGCGGGGTTTTCAAGAGTGTTTCTCCGATTACTAATGTAGAAATCTTGTCACTCTGCCTCTAGAACCGTGAAAATACTTTAAAACTCGTATAAATTTGAATGAAGCCTTTTGAAATAGTTGAGGAGAGAGAGAGAGAGAGAGAGAGAGAGATAAACTAAGACTTACTATAAACCATGAAACTGAGGCAAGGAGAGCAAAGAGAAAACAGTAATATAGAACTAAGGGGAATAATAATATGACAGAGCAACGAAGGGAGGGCGTCACTGGAGATACACCAAACAAAACACACTGGAAGGCACTTGAGTTCCAACCTGCACGCTTTTTACCCATCCTCTCCCCTCACAGATACCCGCAGTGAGGCAAGAGGGAAGTCTGTACCAGGAGTGGGCCGAGTACCACAGATATTGGAACCGTACGGAACCTAAGTGAGTAATGGAGGAGGAGGAGAAGGAGGAGGAGGAGGAGAGAAACGAAGATAACGAGGAGAAGGAGGAGGAGAAGGAAGAAGATAAGGAGGAGGAGGAAAAGGAGATAAAAAGGATATGAGGAGGGGAGGAGAAAAAGGTGAAGGAAGGAGAGGAGGAGGAGGAGGAGGAGGAGGAGGAGGAGGAAAAAAAAAAGAAGATAAGGAGGAGAAAGAGGAGGATGGCAAAAATAATAGAAATGAACGAATGAAACTGCCTTACATTATTACTATTATTATTATTATTTTTATTATTATCATTGTTCTCCTCGTCTTCACCTTCGTCAGGATAACAACTCTAGGCTCGGGCAGTGACCACGCGGCCTTCACCTTCTACGCCGGCATTCCTTCACTCAGGGTCTCCTTCACACCTGACAAAGTAAGGAATGACCACTATCCATTCTCCACACCTGACTATCCATTCTACACACCTGACTATCCATTCTCCACACCTGCAAAGTAAGCACTGACCTCTATCCATTATTGTCCTTACTAATCCTATTTTTATCCACTCTTATCCTGACTACCTCCCTTTACTACTTCTTATTCTATACAGCACTTCGATCCATCATTATCCAAAGCCGCTTCATTAATGCTGCCCCATCCACCATTATCCTAAGCCACTTCACTGATCTTTCATCCATTACCCTAAGCCTGCCCTTATCCTTCATCCATCCTTCATTATCCTAAGCCACTCCTTATCCACCATTATCCCAAGCCATCTTTTATCCAATTAGTGTAAGCCATCCCTTATCCACAGCCACCTCTTATCCACCATTATCCTAAGCCACTACCTATCCATCATTATCCTAAGCCCCCCTTTATCCAATTATCCTAAGCCACCCTTTATCAACCATTTATTGTCCAAAGCCAGCCCTTTATCCAGTTATCCAAAGCCACCCCTTTATTCAATTATCCTAAATCATCCCTTATCCAATTATCTTAAGCCACTCATCCACCATTATCCTAAGCCACTCCTTATCCATCCCTATCCAAAGCCAACCCTTTATCCGACTCCCCTTATCCAATTATCCTAAGGCAGCCATTATCCTTGCAGCGTAAACATGACATCTCTTTCCCCTACTACCACACTGGCTACGAGACATTCTACATGCTGGATAAGATTGTGGACCCAGGATTCAGGATTACCCAAGGATGCAGCAGGATAGCCACGCTCCTCCTACGGTATTTCGCTGACGCCCTTCTCCTGCCCTTCCACCTCCCGCAGCTCCCCGAAACCATGAAGAACAGCCTGGAGGAGGTGAAGAAGGCGAACCACGATACCCTTGTTGCCATTTATCCAAAGTTCCGTGAGTTGTTTGTGGGTTTTGTGGTGTTTTTTTGATGTTATTTTAATCTTAGTTTTTTTTCTTGTTTTATTTTTTTTATTTTTATTATACCTGGTTATTTCTGCTCAAGTCTCGTGAGTTTTTGGTTTAGTGGTGTGTTTGTTTACTAAAATAGGATAGTGGCCATTAATCCTCTGCCCTTCATAGACTCTTCGTAATGTCAATAAAATGGTCTAACTGTACACAAATCTCAAGGTATAAATGTGTCCCAGTACTGAAAGGCTTAAAATAGTGCAGACTGAGGCCATTAAACTTCTGACCTTCATAGACCCTTCGTAATGTCAATAAAATGGTCTAAACGTACAGAAATCTCAAGGTAAAAATGTGTTCCAGTACTGAAAGGCTTAAAATAGTGCAGACTGAGGCCATTAAACTTCTGACCTTCATAGACCCTTCGTAATGTCAATAAAATGGTCTAAACGTACACAAATCTCAAGGTAAAAATGTGTCCCAGTACTGAAAGGCTTAAAATAGTGCAGACTGAGGCCATTAAACTTCTGACCTTTATAGACCCTTCGTAATGTCAATAAAATGGTCTAACTGTACACAAATCTCAGGGTAAAAATTTGTCCCAGTACTGAAAGGCTTAAAATAGTGCAGACTGAGGCCATTAAACTTCTGACCTTCATAGACCCTTCGTAATGTCAATAAAGTGGTCTAACCGTACAGAAATCTCAAGGTAAAAATGTGTCCCAGTACTGAAAGGCTTAAAATAGTGCAGACTGAGGCCATTAAACTTCTGACCTTCATAGACCCTTCGTAATGTCAATAAAATGGTCTAAACGTACAGAAATCTCAAGGTATAAATGTGTCCCAGTACTGAAAGGCTTAAAATAGTGCAGACTGAGGCCATTAAACTTCTGACCTTCATAGACCCTTCGTAATGTCAATAAAATGGTCTAAACGTACAGAAATCTCAAGGTATAAATGTGTCCCAGTACTGAAAGGCTTAAAATAGTGCAGACTGAGGCCATTAAACTTCTGACCTTCATAGACCCTTCGTAATGTCAATAAAATGGTCTAACTGTACACAAATCTCAAGGTAAAAATGTGTCCCAGTACTGAAGGGGTTTACGTGACACCTTCCTTTCAAACTCCCGCCTCTCCCTGCCCGCCTCCACATTCCACTAACCTCTCTCTGTGTATTTGTAGCCCTGCTGGAAGAAGCGCTGGATGACTTCAGGGACAAAGCTTATCAGTTCGACGCCACGCTGAAGGAGAGAGTGAAGGACATGGAGTAAGTTAGCGTGAGTGAGTGAGTGAGTGAGTGAGTGAATGAGCAAATGAGTGAGGGGAGTTATTTATTTCACATTTTCCATTTCTATTTATTTTTTGAGTGAGTGAGTGAGTGAGTGAGTGAGTGAGTGAGACAGTGAGTGAGTGTTATTTATTTAATATTTTCTATTTCAATTATTTCCTCCTTCCTCTTTTCTCTTCAATTCTTCTTTTATTTCCTTTTCTTTTCTCCTCTCAACTAAATACTTATCTTCTATTCCCTTCACAACCCCCCCCCCCTCTCTCTCTCTCTCTCTGTTCTTCGCTTCTTAATCCCTCAAACTTGCTCCCCGTCTCTTCTTTTCCATATCAACTCGTCCACCCCTCACCCCGTCCCCTCTTCTCCCCTCAATCTCGTCCTTTTTCTCCCCCCACTTCGACCCCCCTTCTCTCCCCTCAATTCCTTCCCTTTTCCTTCCATTACTCATGCTCCTCTCCCCTCACTACCTCCCCTCTTCTACCCTCAGCCCCGTCACACTTCGAGCCGTCAATGACCAGCTGATGAAAATTGAACAGCTGTTTCTCTTACCTGCCGGCTTACCTGGAAGACCCGACACCAGGTAAGCTCTCTTAATTACAAAGCTATTTCACCTGTCACTTAGTCCCTTAGAGCTTCAAAACGTGTGTAGGAAAGCGAGTGTTTGCCTGTGTGTTTTCTCAGTGTGGTTATTAAAAGGTGGTGTTTTTTTGTGGTACTAGTGGAAGTGATGTTATTGTCATTTTAACCCCCCTTCAGTACCATGACGCGTTTCTATACAGCTTCAGAAACTCATGTGGGGGATTAAAATAGTGAGGACTGTGGCTATTTATCTTCTGACCTCCATAGACCCTTCCTAATGTCAATAAAATGGCCTAATCGTACACAAAACTCGCATTTCTATATTCATTCTAGTGACTATTTGGTGATTTTATACAGCTTCAGAAACTTACGTGAGGGATTAAAATAATGAGGACTGTGGCTATCTATCTTCTGACCTCCACAGACCCTTGCTAATGTCAATAAAATGGTCTAATCATACACAAATCTCAAGTTAAAAAATGTGTCCCAGTATTGAAGGGGTTACAGTGATAACTTGAGGGACAGTGGTAGAAGTTATTGTCATCTTAAAAAGCTTAGTGGTTTCAGTGACAGTTTGACGTACAATAGTGGAAGCTGTTATCATTATCTGCACGTTTTGGTATTTCCAGTGATAGTCTGACGAACAGAAGTGGAAGTTATTGTCATCTTTGTAAGCTTATCGTGTTTTGAAGTTAATCTAATCTTCCTTCGCAGACACACAGTTTTCGCGCCCAGCCAATTCAACAACTACGCCTCGGCTGGGTTCCCGGGGTTAGTGGACCTGCTGTACAAGATTGACACGCTGCAAGGGAAGGAGAGGGCCGACAGGGAGGAGGAGATTAGAAAACACATATCGCACCTCACTATTTTCATGCGCGCCGCTGAGAAATTTATAAAAGACGTTCATTTGATATAGACGCCCTGTGTGTGTGTGTGTGTGTGTGTGTGTGTGTGTGTGTGTGTGTGTGTGTGTGTGTGAAGTTTTCCTTCTTTTTTTTTCTCAAACGTTCCTAGAAGATCGACTTAAATAAAACAAAGGACTGACTGACTGTTTTGTAAGGGCGCGCACGCACACACACACGCACACACACACACACACACACACACACACACACACCGCCACAGTTAGGGCGGTGGGGTACACACTTTACATGCTACGCAGACTCCAATCACTGGGCACACCAACAGAGGAATTAAAAGAGGTATACCTAACCTTTATTCTGCCAAGACTTATGTACGCCTCACCAGCGTGGTCCTCCTGCCTCACCGCGACTCAGAGGCAGCAGCTCGAGAATGTACAAAAAAGGGCATGCAGAATCACCCTCGGCCCTGCTTACACTAACTACGCCCACGCACTGACCACTCTGAACCTTCCCAGACTGTCTAACAAACACCGAGAAGCACTGGTGAAACTGTGAAGAAGCCTGCTACGTCACCCGAGGCTCCACCACCTTCTCCCCCCTGCCACCCCTCGCCCTGCCCACTCCACCCCCACCATGGTACGAGCCATAAACCACTAAGATAGAATACTGGACATGAGACTCCCCCCCCCCACTATGTATATTTTCAGTTATGTATGTACTGCAACTCCTAATAAGCCGTATATTATTATTATTATTATAACACACACTTCTGTTATTTTCTGCAGTGTCAAACTCAAGGAAATAAAAACGATAAGGATAACCAATGTAAAAGAAACAAGTCCAATATTTTCCACTAGTCTGTAAAAATGTATGAAGATAATATTTTAGTGTTTACTGATAATGATGAAGATTTTATAAACACATGCTTTGTTAAATTCTACTGGTAATTCACTGACTGACTGACTGACTGACTGCCTGAGTGACTATATTGCATGACTTACACTGCCTTGATTGACTTCCTGGCTGGCTGGCTGGCTGGCTGACTGACTGGCTAACTGCATGACTCTCACTGCCTTGACTGACTTCCTGACTGACTGGCTGACTGTTCAATTTTTGGTGTACACATGTTTTTCTGCCTTGTTTAGTGACTGTCATGTATATTTTCTGAAATAAAAGATATAAGTGACTATAATATTGTTTAATGCTGTTCTGAGAGAGAGAGAGAGAGAGAGAGAGAGAGAGAGAGAGAGAGAGAGAGAGAGAGAGAGAGAGAGAGACTATAGGGACATACTCAGAAACATATCACCACCGCACCTTTACTATTTCAAAAGGCTCCAGTTTAAATAAGCCAAGTTTTTTCAAAGGGTGTTTTTGTGGTTCTAATGACAAATGAACAAGGTTACTACACACTGCACTGGACAAACACCCTCAGAAACCCGGCTTGGCATCTCTGTGACCTTGGAAAATAGTCGTGGTGAGAGCAAAACGTTTCAGAATACGTGTCTCAGATAGATAGATAGATTGCTCTCATTTATTTATTCATTTATTCAATTTACAGGGAGAAACATACTGAGAAACCCGGCTTGGCATCTCTGGCCTTGGAAAATGATCGTGGTAAGAGCAAAACGTTTCAGTACAAGAGCCACACACACACACACACACACACACACACTCCGGAAATCTTATCCTACTACGTGACCAGTGCATCGCTACTGGTACCAATCATGAAGTTCTGGCGTTGTTGCCGAGTCAGTATACAGTGTTGCCATAGTTGAGAGAGAGAGAGAGAGAGAGAGAGAGAGAGAGAGAGAGAGAGAGAGAGAGTTTTCCATTGTCATACTCAACAGAGGTTACCAATACTAAGGGAAGTCGTGAGATTTACTAAAATACTCCCAAAATTATCTCTGTAATACCGACACACACACACACACACACATTCTCTCTCTCTCTCTTAAACACACTGCGTTGGAGGTGTTGCCACTCTCTCTATATTTTCTCACCATTCAGCCTTCACATACCACCACCCAATTCCACTAAAACCATCCAATTCCACTCAAAAACCATCCAATTCCACTCAAAAACCATCCAATTCCACTCAAAAACCATCCAATTTCACTCAAAAACCATCCAATTCCACTAAAACCACCCAATTCCACTCAAAAACCATCCAATTCCACTCAAAAACCATCCAATTCCACTCAAAAACCATCCAATTCCACTCAAAAACCACCCAATTCCACTCAAAAACCATCCAATTCCACTAAAAAACCACCCAATTCCACTCAAAAACCACCCAATTCCACTCAAAAACCACCCAATTCCACTCAAAAACCATCCAATTCCACTAAAAAACCATCCAATTCCACTCAAAAAACATCCAATTCCACCCAAAACCACCTAAATTAAAAAAAAAAAAAAAAACAGTTTCAGAACCTTGTGTGGCGATTCAAATAGTGAAGACTGTGACCATTAAGCCTCTGACCTCCATAGACCTTTCCTAATGTCAATAAAAGCGTCTAGTCAACCCCCCCAAAAAAAAAGGTTAAAATCCCATCACAGTACTGAAGGAGTTAAAAACCAGTGTCACTTCAATACAAGCCTCTGAAAATGGTGGTGTGGTGCTCAGAAATATGCAGAATACAGGCCAGTTTGTCAAGGAAGCTTCAAACTAGAAAAGGATGGGTAGTCAGGAAAAGATGGAAGGATAGGAGTGGCATTCATTCCTGATTGTGTGTGTGTGTGTGTGTGTGTGTGTGTGTGTGTGTGTGTGTGTGTGTGTGTGTGTGCGCATGAGTGTATATAAGAAGCAAGTACGTCACAGGCCTCAGACCACTTACAGACGAGATTGAGGACACTGGGTAGGCAGTTCAGTAAGGGAGACACAAATTATTAATGTAAGTATTGGTTTTGTCTTTTATTGTGTATTCCTTTCTTATTCCCTGTGTGTGTGTGTGTGTGTGTGTGTGTGTGTGTGTGTGTGTGTGTGTGTGTGTGTGTGCATCACGTCTCATTCCTGTTTGCGTGGTGGGAGGGGGGAGGAGTGTCTTTCTCTGGGACTGTGACGCGCTTCCCCCTCAAAGTCGTAATGTGTCTATTGATGATAGATGACTTAATTGTTGTGGTAATGTATATAACAAGAGACGGGGAGGGGGGGGGGATCGTTTATCAATCGCATGGCAACTAACACATCCACAAGCCGGGCGCACAATGAGACGCAGGGCAGCGCAGAGCAAGGCAGACACAAGGCAGGGCAGGACAGAGCAACACAGGACAGCATAGGCGTGGTGCGCACATTGAGAAGCAGTGTGACATCCTATGCGGGTCTTTCGTCATGGCTGTTGCTCAAGATTACCTGAGAAACCTTAGTTCAGTCTGACTCAGATAATGAATTGGAGAATATTTTGTTATTATATGACATTTGCAGGGGAAAGCCTATGATCTCAGTCTATATTTATGCTACTCGTACTTCAATGCATGCTACCATACAACAATATACTCACCATCTTTGAATTGTAGAGTGGATGCAATGTTAGCCCATATCTCGTCTTTCAATGACTCTTTCATGTAATCAGGTTGGGTTGTATCGTAATGGACTTAAGTGTTGGCGGACAGCCTCACTAAGTTCCTCAGTGGACGACATCGTGTGGATACTTAGTACGTGACTTCCTGCGCCGCACGTGTGGACAAAACTGCGCTTCAAAGATTGCGTGACGCAGGCAGAAACAATTAAGTCTGCATCTGCACTGTGCTGCCCTGCGTGACAATGTGCGCGCTTACATTTTAAAATAGTGAGATGCAGTTCACTGCCCTGCTCTGTGCTGCCTGGCCTGTGTCACCTGCGTCTCAATGTGCGTCCTGCCTTGTGATATGTTTATGGTCGACACTTATTGACAGACAGACAGACAGACAGACAGACAGACAAGGATAGAGCAGGTGGTATTAAAAAAACACTTGACTCTCTCACCACGACTATTTTCTAAGGCCACAGAGATGACTGGTTGGGTTCTGAAGAGAATACTTCCTTTTAATAACGCAGAAACCACGTTAATTTGTCACTACAACTATATAAAAAAAAAAACCTCGAAAACAAGTGCCCCTTTAACAAGAATAGTTACCATGGATACACGGCCACCAATAACCCAATACAATAATAACCCTAAATCACGTTAATTTGTCACTGTAACCCCAAAAAAAACCCTGAAAGCATGTGTACCTTTAAGTTGACCCTTTACAAATAGTGGAAGGGCGTCGTGGAAGTGTTAGAATAATAGTTACCATGGCCACCAGTACAACCCTCACTGTGGTCTGTAGTAAGAAACCATAGCACTGCAATTCTTATATGAAACGATCGAATATCATGAAACATTCCTAGTCACTGAACCATCCCAGGCCATTGCGATTACGTTTTCTTAAGTCCCCCATTAAATAAAGTAGTTTTCTATGTTACACCAACTTATTTTTCTCTTTTCTACGTTTAGTTTTCACTCCCTATGCTTTTCCACTGTCTTAATCTCCTAACTATGTATTATTGAAGCCGCCGTAGCGCAGATGTTGTCCTCAGTGAAGTGTTTCTTATTTAATGTGTCTCGCTTCAAAAGAAAACGGTCCCCTTCATTTTCTTTTGAAGGGCGACGTAACAAAATATTTTCTTCTATATCATATTTTTTTTTTGTAGTACAGTAACAGCAGCAGCAATAACGACTGCTGCTGGTGCAGCAGCAGCAACAACAACAACAACAACAACAACAACAACAACAACAACAACAACTACTACTACTACTACTACTACTACTACTACTACTACTACTACTACTACTACTAGTACTACTACTACTACTTAAGATGTCCGGAATTTCAGCTTCCATCAATAACTTAATCAACAGCAGGAGTGATGGAGGAGGAGGACAAGAAAGAGAAGCGTGGAAGTTATCAGTAGATGCTACGCCAACACTGCACACACACACACACACACACACACACACACACACACACACACACACACACACACACACACACACACACAAAATGATGATATTGCTGCTGCTGCTGTTGCTGGTAGTACTACTATTACACGTCTCCCACACTTCCCATTCCCTATTTCTTCCTCCTATTACTACACTTTATGCATTTCAGTTGGGAAACAGCAGGAAATGCCTGGGAAACACTGAGAAATGAAGGAACAGTTGGCCAGTTGACATGGGGAGGGAGGGGGGCTGGATCTGGGTCCAGGTCATGGCGGTCTGAATGGGGATATACATAACTATCGCCTTCTTTAACACAGTAATAGGCTAGTCATCTATTTTGGTGGTTGATTCTGGCTTTGCTTCACTGTCTGGGTCTGGCAACACAGGGGGAGTGCAGGCAAACATTGGTGGACTGAACGGGGGGAAGGCAGGGCTGAGGTGCCACTGTGGTCCAATATTTACGTACGTAATTAATTTTAAAAATCGCCACAAAAAAGCATCCAGACTGAAATGAACTACATTTTTAGACGCGATAAATACTTTAACTAATAACTAAAATACAATATCCTTACCGGGTGGTTTGTTTACATAGCGCCGTCCAATGAGCGGTCTGTGTCAGAATAAGGGCGCCAAAACACATCATAATGTCGAGATGGAAAGCACAGCCGAACCACATCATATTATATTTTATGAATACGAAAAATATTTGCTTTCCAGCCAAATAAAGAAAATGTGGATTCCTTGTCGTATAAAGATTTTTGTTTTCTATTTTGTTACCGTTAAAAATTTTAAATTTGAAAATACGAAGTTAGACAAAATTTTATGGAATATTATTACTTGAGCCATGTTTTTCATATTTTTTTAAGTGTCATATCAAACACCAAAACAATCCTAGGCGTGCTAATTAAAAAAAAAGTTGGAATTATAGAATGCCGAAAGTGTTATTTAAACGAGAAACAAAAAACACAGCTAGACACGATCTTATTACAATTACAAATTGATTTACATTCCGATCAATGAACAAAATACAGAAACAATACAAACTCCAATAATAAAAGAGAAAATCGCGATTTAGAACCGAAGTAGTTTTTTTTTGCACCTTTTCTCACCACCTCCACCACCCCTCCCATCCCTCCTACACCCCTCTCCACCGAGACCTTCTCCACCTACTCCAACACAGCGAGCCCTTAAAACACCTGCAAATATTGCAAAACACTTGAAAAACACCCTAATTCACTTGGCTGTAGGGTGACGGGACGGGGCTGGCGGGCAGCGGGGAGATGTGGTTGGCGGGGCGGGCTGCCTTGGTGTGTGTGTGTGTGTGTGTGTGTGTGCGCAGACTGCCTCGCCGTGTATGTGTATGGCGCAGTAACCACGCCCTCTGTTACCCTTTAACCTCTTCAGTACCATGACGCGTTTCCATATTCATTCTGGTGACTTTTTATAGCTTCAGAAACTTATGTGGGGGATTAAAACAGTGAAGACTGAGGCCATTAATCTTCTGACCTCCATAGACCCTTCCTCATGTTAATAAAATGGTCTAATCATTCACAAATCTGAAGGTAAAAATGTGTCCCAGTATTGAAGGGGTTAAAGTGTGGGTGAGGTTTCTGCAACACTTTTAATAAGCAATTTTTCTACTACTACTGCTACTACTACTACTATTACTACACCACCAGTGACAGCGTGGCTAACCCGTGGCCTCTCACTGCGCTGGGCCAAAATCGTCTCTAGCCTCCGTGGCACAATCGGTTAGCGCGTTCGGCTGTTAACCGAAAGGTTGGTGGTTCGAGCCCACCCGGGGGCGGTATTTTATTTTTATATTTTTATTCTTTTATTGATTTGCTGTTATACATTTACTTGTCTATTTACTTTATTTTTTGTAATTAGAGAGACAGGGGGAGTGAGGAAGAAAGAAAGGCAGACTGGAAAAGAATAAGGGAGAAGTAAGGAGGGGACAATAGGAAGTAGTAGTAGTAGTAGTAGTAGTAGTAGTAGTAGTAGTAGTAGTAGTAGTAGTAGTAGTAGTAGTAGTAGTAGTTAGCTATGCAGAAACCTCCTCCATCAGTCAATAGGACCGTCAAGTCACCAATGTACTGGAGGGAGGGAGGGAGGGAGGGAGGGACGGTGTTGAAATGTTTTGTTGTGTTTTTTTCCTATTTAACCCTTTGTCTTTCCTGCCAACAGACACAAAGGATCGTCCTGCATGCCCAACTGAGATGCGGAGAGGAGGCCCCTACAAAAATAAAGGAGGAGCAGGATCTAGTTGGGGAGCAGGATCTAGTTGGGGAGCAGGATCTAGTTGGGGAACAGGATCTAATGATGCAACAGCAGGTAGTGGACGTGGATTATACGACCAGAGAAAGTATGAAAAGTACCAAGAGTCACACTCATCTAAGTATTACAAGCACGATCCAGACAAACCTTACAACCACGTACTAAACACGACAGGATGTAAAGCATTTTCGATAAGAAAATCAGGCGACAAAACACCCCATGCACGAGTTCCGGGATTCCCAGGGCAGACAAAAGTAGTGGTGGAGAATGCGGGGTTCCAGGAAACAGGCCGGAACCAGGAATGGAATAAGGGTCACGGCCACGCTATGCTCACTGGCAGGAAAGACAACAACCGCTGCGAGCCCCACCACATGGATGGGATGGTGAGAAAGGTTGTGACGCAGGTAGGAGACAAAACAAAGACGAATTATCACGACAGACATGGAAATTGTTACTCAAAGGTTAGCAGTTCCCAGAGTGCCGGTGTAGTATCCGGACTCTCATCCAACACACACCAGTTTCCACCGGTCACGTATGAAAAAAGACAAAGTCACGTGAAGGGCTGGCACTTTGTTCATTTCTGCCAAGGAGGGCCACCATTGACTGACGACTAACGATCATTAACATGGAACCACTGGGCATTTATTGGCCCAGTACTGGGTGTCCATGCAGACAACTCAACATTGTCACCATACCTGCCAAACCCGCCTCTTACAGAAATGCATTAAACCATCTGATAACAAACAAAACAGGCTTACCACATAAATGCATTTCCCAGATTTTAAAATGACACAACACGATCAACCAGTTTTATAATAAACAGCAGAAGAATACAGATAATGAAAGCATATTATACAAACATTTGAAATTAACAGATAAAATGAAAATTGCAGAATCTTTTAATGATTATTACACAAATGTTGGAATAAATATGGAAGAAAACTTACCACCAGCCGCAACAGACCCTCCCTCTTTTTTGACAGGAGGCTATCCAAACTCAATTGCAATCCCAGTAATCTTTCCACAAGACGTCATTCGAGTCATTAACTCATTAAAAACAAAGAGGAAGTGTACATAACTATCTGTCCATACTTGTAAGACAAATAGTCAGTATTTAGCTCAACCTTTTGCCTTATTATTCAATCAATCTATTAGAAGTGGTAAATTTCCACAATTATTGAAGCATGCCACTGTAATTCCCATACATGCAAAAAGGACCTACAACTGAATTGAGTAATTATCGTCCAATATCTTTATCACTTCTAATGTTATTACTTATATATTAATATTAGTAGTAGTAATATCATTATTATTATTATCATTATTATCATTACTATGACTGTTATGATTGCTATTATTTTACTATTATTAAAATTTTTATCATTTTTGTTATTATTATTATTATTATTATTATTATTATTATTATTATTATTATCATTATTAGCATTATTATTATTATCATCATTATTACTATTATTATTATTTTATACTTATCATTTTAATGTTATCGATATTATAAATATTATTTGTATCTCTTATCAGAACAATTAACATCCGTCTATCCTGTCTTTAACAACAAATAAATACTAATTTTTTTTTCCATAAATATATTATCATCAGGGGCTACAAAACACATTTATGTTTATTTTCTATAATCAGGGACCTTCATGTTATGCACATAAAGCATGTATATAATGGTATTAAGTGCTAAAATATAAAATTATGTTAACTTCCTATTTTAGGGGTTTTGCATGTTATATATATATATATATATATATATATATATATATATATATATATATATATATATATATATATATATATATATATAATGTATAAGTTAAGGAGACAAAATAACGTAACGTAAAGTTGTTGCTTGAAAAGGCTACACCTTTAAATGAGCTGCCTTGGAAAATAAAGATTGTATAATTAGTAATCATGTATTTCATGTTAGTAAGGCATAATAAAATGTTCAAATGTTCATATGTTCTAGTGTTGGCTCATTATACATCCTTACCGGCCTGCACCACCCAGTGCCAGTGATGGACTTGTGTCAAAGGCGTCACGGGCCAGTGCCTGTAGTGTGTT
>NC_059282.1:10181055-10183555 GCF_017591435.1 Portunus trituberculatus
TACCTTTGTCACCACTGTCACTACTTGTACCTCTGTCACCATTGTCACTACTTGTACCACTGTCACCACTGTCACCACTGTCACCATTGTCACTACTTGTACTACCGTCACCACTGTCACCATTGTCACTACTTGTACCACTGTCACCATTGTCACTACTTGTACCACTTTCACCACTGTCACTACTTGTACCTCTGTCACCACTGTCACTACTTGTACCACTGTCAAACTGTCACTACTTGTACCTCTGTCACCACTGTCACATTGTCACTACATATATATATATATATATATATATATATATATATATATATATATATATATATATATATATATATATATATATATATATATATATATATATATATATATATATATATATATATATATATATATATATATATATATATATATATATATATTGTACCACTGTCACCATTGTCACTACTTGTACCATTGTCACCACTGTCACTACTGGTTACTGCTGTGTGTTACATGTTCAATATTTCACTGCTGGTAATTGTTTATTCATGTAATAAATAGCAACGTCAAAACTGTTCTCTCTCTCTCTCTCTCTCTCTCTCTCTCTCTCTCTCTCTCTCTCTCTCTCTCTCTCTCTCTCTTTAATATCTAGAATAAATATACTTTCCTTTTATTGTTTTCTTTCTTCCTCTTTTCACCTCCTCTTCATCTCAAATAGGAGGAACAGGAGCAGAATGAGAAAGAAGACTGAAAAAGGAGAACGAGAAGATCAAACAGGAGGAGGAGGAGGAGGAGGAGGAGGAGGAGGAGGAGGAGGAGGAGGACATAACCATCAAAATTTCACTCCTTCCTTCCTTCCTTCCTCAAAGTTAGCGTGAATGGCCATCCCCTACCCCCTCCCCTCTCCCTCTCCCCCCCCAAACCTTTCACATGGAAATACGTAGCTGTGTCGCAAATTTTTCCTTTAAAGAGATTGTCACTTATTGATGAAGCCCCCATCTCTCTCTCTCTCTCTCTCTCTCTCTCTCTCTCGGTGCCCGGTGAACCCTTACCTGGAAGAGTGCCAAGGAGGAGGAGGAGGAGGAGGAGGAGGAGGAGGCCCAATATGTCCTGATCTTGCAACACTCAAGATGTCCGCTGTTGTGTTATTATTGAAAACTCTTCCTCTTCCTCTTCCTCTTCCTCTTCCTCCTCCTCTTTTTTTTTTGTTTGTTTGTCATCACCTTTGCTTGGGTATTAGGACATTTACATTTGTTTATTTATTTTCATAATTTATTTATTTCTATTTTTGTTATTTTTGTTTATTTTTATTTATTGTAGATATTAACATTATTTACAGACTTGTTTCTCTCTCTCTCTCTCTCTCTCTCTCTCTCTCTCTCTCTAATTCCTTCAGTACAACACTTTCTCAATTAAACACAATTAAACAATAACAGAGAGAGAGAGAGAGAGAGAGAGAGAGAGAGAGAGAGAGAGAGAGAGAGAGAGAGACGAATCTGAGTGTAAATAATGTTAGTATCTAAAAAAAAAAAAAAAATCGAGAAGCAAGCGTCCCCTCCCCCAAACACACACACACACACACACACACACAAATCATATCAGTTCCGTCCTTCTGAAACCTATCACTCATTTTTCGGCCAAAACGACAATTTATTCTTACTTCCACACTCACACGTCACTAAGTACATGATCAGCCCCTCTCACTCTCGCAGGAACAAGAAATCAGCCCCAAAGTACTCCTGGGAACTTGCTATACACAAAACACATAAGGTAACTCGAACGAATCTTTTCAGTCCCCCGCCATGCTAGTGAAGGTCTGGAGGCATTGATATATTCGACCTATTTGCTTATTTCTACTTTACCTTAATGCCGAGGAGGTGCAGGCGCCCGCAGAAGATAGCTCGTACCCCAGGCCGTCCTTGCACACCACACAAACAAAGGTCACTATATTCTCCTTGAAATGACGAGAATATACACCATTCTTGTCTCTTCTCACACTTCTATGGCCATCTACCAGTACCTCCTGTGGTGTGCGAGTGCTCGGAATGCGTACGATAATGACAGGTTTTGTTAATATATTTTTTTCTATAGTCAAACAGTTTTTCCACTTTAATAGTCATAACCGTTTCTTTATCTTTTTAGTTTGTTGTTTTATTTACTCATAGAAAAAAAAAAAATCTCATTGAATATCAGTGAATGTTGACAACAAAACTCAAAGCTTGAAAAGGAAGGACGGAATGCGCACAATATATAGCCACTTAACTTTTTTCCTCATAGAACCTTGAAAGCCTCGTATAGACCATTTCTCGCTGTTCGTAAGACGTTTAGAGGATCACCCATGAAATGAAAACGCTACATTGCATTTCCTGGTCCTTTAAACTTCAAAATAGGAAACATTACAATATAGGGCTGGCAAGCACAACACTGCCAGACGTAGAGTATAAAATAACATTCACAAAACGTATCATTAAGCTTCGGAAGAAAACAAATGACTCGTAAATGTAATAATAAAAAACAA